>NW_012118154.1:3928500-3965726 GCF_000951035.1 Colobus angolensis palliatus | reverse complement strand
CGAGACGGGCGGATCACGAGGTCAGGAGATCGAGACCATCCTGGCTAACACGGTGAAACCCCGTCTCTACTAAAAAATACAAAAAACCTAGCCGGGTGAGGTGGCGGGCGCCTGTAGTCCCAGCTACTCGGGAGGCTGAGGCAGAATGGCATGAACCCGGGAGGCAGAGCTTGCAGTGAGCTGAGATTCGGCCACTACACTCCAGCCTGGGCGACAGAGCAAGACTCCGTCTCAAAAAAAAAAAGAAATTCCAACACTCGACTACATGTTTAACTAGATCCATATTTGTCCTTTTATCTTTTCCTCGTGTCCTGTCTGAAGCTAATCCCTATACTTGGGCTCTTGGTCTCACCCCTGCCACCTTCTCAGGGACAGTGGTTACCAGCGATCCTCTAAATCAGTCCTTTATTTCCCACTTGCTCTTTCCCAACCACATTAAAATGTGCTCACATCTCCTTATCTTTGAAAGAAATACTCTGGACCCCTTTAGCTGCCACCTTACCGCACTGTGTCCATTCACAGCCAAGCCTCTTGAAAGAATTAACTGCCCTCAGTGTCTACTTGCCTACTCGTTTTCCAGCCCTCTGTCCCCACTACAGCTGCGTTCACCAAATTACCAACAACCTCCTGGTTGCTAAAAATCAGAGGATGTTCTTAGTTCTTCACTTGACAACACGCTTTTTGAAAAATAATTTGCTTGACTTCTGTAGTTTTGCATTCCTGGTTTTTCCTTTGCCTCTCTGGCTCCTCCTCGTCAGTCCCCCTTCAAAGAGGCAGTGCTGTATGGATTAGTGGTCAGCCATGGTACTTAAGAACGTGGGCTTGGGAGACAGGTCTGGGTTCATATGCTGCTTCCACTTCTCAGAGTTTGCTTCTTCAACTAAAATGGCAATATATAAGTCTTTTTGTGAAGCCCTAATATTACCAAGTCAATGGAATTATACTTTTAAGGTCTTTAGTACTGTGTCTGACACACAGTAAGCAGGCATGCACTAAACTCCCCTGACTCTCCAAGCTTATACTAGGCGCCCCTCCTATGTGCTACCATATTATCCTTTATTTTTCTCATTAGGCTCCAGAGAGGAGGGGCCCTGTCACCCTTCTCCACTGTCGTATCAGTCTAGCACCAGGTGCACATTAGGCACCCTGTAAATAATTATGTTGACTGCTTCAAGTGTTTAATATATGGCGAAGGTGATACTTTAAATCAGTGGGGCAAAGGATTATTGATAAATAATGATGCATAATCGATAAATGGAAAACTATTTGTGAAAATATAAAAGGTGGATCCTTACCATTTACTAAACTAGTTTTCAGATGGATTAAATAGTGACATTAAAAACAAAAATTGGCCAGGCACAGTGGCTCAGGCCTGTAATCCCAGCACTTTGGGAGGCCGAGGTGGGCTGATCACAAGGTCAGGAGTTCAAGACCAGCCTAACCAACATGGTGAAACCCCGTCTCTATTAAAAATACAAAAATTAGCCGGGCGTGGTGGCGGGCACCTGCAATCCAAGCTACTCAGGAGGCTGAGGCAGGAGAATCACTTGAACGTGGAGGTTGCAGTGAGCCGAGATTGTGCCACTGTACTCCAGCCTGGGCAACAGAGCAAGACTCCATCTCAAAAAAACAAAACAAAACAAAAATGTAATTCTGCTCAATTCAGCAAGACCAAAAAATTTTTTAGAGAACTAGAATGAGATAGAAAAAGTGTGGAAGAATATTTTCCTGATCTTGGGGATGAAAAAGGCTTCAGCATACAACAAGCATCAACCATAAAGGAAAACGTGGATACATTTAACTCAATGAAGCTAAATTTTACTACGTAAGAAAACATCATAAAGTTAAAAGACTAGCTAGGAAAATATTTGTGCCATTTATGACAGATCATTTTATTCAGTAAATACTGTGTGCTCTAATAGAGCTCAGACATAACAGAAACTACTCTAGCTCAGAAAGATACTTTATCCAGGAAACTAGGGCTTTGGAAGGGCCAAAGAAGAACTACAGGCTGGGTTTCCAGAGTGACAAGAACATTGTAAGGACAGGCTTGGTGGCTCACGCCTGTCATCCCAACACTTTGGGAAGCTGAGATGGGTGGATCACTTAAAGTCAGGAGTTCAAGACCAGCCTGGCCAACATGATGAAACCCCATCACTACTAAAAATACAAAAAATAGCCAGGCATCATGGCGCATGCCTGTAATCCCAGCTACTCAGAAAGCTGAGGCAGGAGAATCTCTTGAACTCGGGAAGCGGAGGTCTCATTGAGCCAAGATTGCGCCACTGCACTCCAGCCTGTGTGACAGAGTGACTCCACCTCAAAGAAAAAAAAAAGAAGAAAAGAGAAAAGAACGTTTTAGAACTCGCCCACCAGAGATCTACTTCCTGTTTCTTCTGTGATCAAGAAGCTGCCAGGGTTGGGTACTGGCTCCAGGATTACACCAATATTGTATAATAGCAGGAGTAAGGGAATAGAAAGGAAGATAGCGAGCTAGTGTTTGTATTCTTGATGAAATAAAGATGTCACAGAAATCAACAATAAGAAAAAGACCAATAGAAAAAAACAAAAGTAGTAAAGTATATGTATAAAAGATGAACAATAGGATGATGATTGCTGACTTTTATTGAGTTTTACTCTGTGTCCAGGAACTATCTAAGATGTACTTAATATGTACTAACTCAATCCTTTCAATAACCTTATAAAGTAGAAACTATCCTAATACCCATTTTACAGATGAGAAAACAGACAAAGGGAGGTGAAATATCTTGCTCAAGGTCAGAGCTATTGAGAGGTGGGCATTTATACCTAAACTTGTGGACCATAGTAGACCTGAAAAAAGAAAACTGGATGGTGTGATGGCTCAAGAATTGGACATTGTTAATAGCACTTGAGAAAGAAGCTGGCTTTAGGAGGGCATAATGAATTTGTTTCTAGATGTGCTTAGCGCAATATGATGGTGTGGCATCTTTTTAGAAATAATTTCTGGCTGGGTAGGGTGGTTCACACCTGTAATCTCCACACTTTGGGAAGCTGGGGTGGGTGGATCACTTGAGCCCAGGAGTTCAAGATCAGCCTGAGCAACATAGTGAGACACCGTTTCTACAATTTTTTTTTTTTTTTTGAGATGGAGTCTTGCTTTGTCGCCCCCAAGCTGGAATGTAGTGACATGATCTTGGCTCCCCAAAACCTCCACCTCCCAGGTTCAAGCGATTCTCCTGCCTCAGCCTCCCGAGTAGCTGGGATTACAGGCATGCACCACTGCACCAGGCTAATTTTTGTGTATTTTTTTTTAGTAGAGATGGGGTTTCACCATGTTGGCTAGGCTGGTCTTGAACTCTTGACCTCAGGTGATCTGCCCACCTCGGCCACCCAGAGTGCTAGCATTACAGGCATGAGCCACTGTGCCTGGCCAAAATAAATAAATTTTAAAATACAAGTAACTCAACTTCTGAGCTATGGAATAGTTCTCTGTACCTCCAGTACCTAATAAAGAACCCAAATACTGCAGTATATCTTTTCAATTAAAAGATTTTTTGTTTGTTTTTTAATTGATTAAAAGATTTTATCTAGTCTGCTCTTCCTTCTGTTGCTGCCTTTTAGCTAAATCCTTTTCCTTCCTCTCACTGAATAAGGGGATATCATCTTAATCAGAAGGAGGAAGATGTAAGCCCAAAATTGTTGTAATTGTTGTCTTTGCCTTCTGCAAGGTTTTTAGATCTGCTTTTTAAAATTTATTTTATTTTATTTTATTTTTGAGACAGAGTCTTGCTCTGTCACCCAGGCTGGAGTGCAGTGGTATGATCTCAGCTCACTGCAGCAACTGCCTCCCAGGCTCAAGCGAGCCTCGCACCTCAGCTTCTGGAGTAGCTGGGGCTATAAGCACAGGGGCCACCATGCCCAGCTGTAGATCTTTTTCGATTGACCACTGTGATGGAAACTGAATAGTCCTATACAAAATGGCAAAAACCAAACTTTTTCCCATTTGGCATTGCTTTTTAACAATTTCTTAATAGTTTTCTGTTGGCTGGCCAGCTAGAAGTATCTTGCTTTTCATCTATTTTCAAGCCCCAGTTGTTCCAGCAGAATTGCACACTTTTCCCAGCTGATTATCTTTTAGGTTATAAATTTGTCATGGGAAATGCTAACCCGCACTGGCTTCCTCTTACCCCTTCACTTGCTCTTGGGCCCTTTCGCCATCTAGCACTCCAGTCTGTAAAGGAAATCTTTTTTTTTTTTTTGAGACGGAGTCTTGCTCTGTTGCCCAGGCTGGAGTGCAGTGGTGTGATCTCGGCTCACTGCAACCTCTGCCTCCTGGGTTCAAGCGATTCTCCTGCCTTAGCCTTCCAAGTAGCTGGGATTACAGGAGCTAATTTTTGTATTTTTAGTAGAGATGGGGTTTCACCATGTTGGCCAGGCTGGTCGCGAACTCCTGACATGAAGTGATCCACCCATCAGCCTCCCAAAGTGCTGGGATTATAGGCATCAGCCACTGTACTCGACTGAGAATCATTTTTATTTCAGACTGAATGAGATATAATTAGTACATTAAAATCAAATTATTTTATATTCCAAAACTGTAGAACTCCTAAAATGTATCCCAGAGTCAATAATAAAGTTATCCACTCACTTCATTAGAGGAAGAGTTTGAACTTTGGTGTCAGAAAGGTAACACCTGGAATCCAAGCTCTGCCACTTAATAACTATGACCCTGGGCAAGCTGTTTATCCCTCCAGTCTCAGCAACTTCATCTGTAAAACAGCACTATTAATGCCTATCTCAAAGGTTGTTGTGGTGAGGGTTATGTGAGCTAACTTACATAAAGCACTGGCTGTAATAAGGTACTCGATAATTGGTAGCTGTTACTCTAAACCATCAAGTTTACTGTTAGCCACTTCTCTCTTCAGAGATTCACTTAAGATGATTGCAGGCCGGGCGCGGTGGCTCAAGCCTGTAATCCCAGCACTTTGGGAGGCCGAGACGGGCGGATCACGAGGTCAGGAGATCGAGACCATCCTGGCTAACACGGCAAAACCCTGTCTCTACTAAAAAATACAAAAAACTAGCCGGGCGAGGTGGCGGGCGCCTGTGGTCCCAGCTACTCGGGAGGCTGAGGCAGGAGAATGGCGTAAAACCCGGGAGGCGGAGCTTGCAGTGAGCTGAGATGCAGCCACTGCACTCCAGCCCGGGAGACAGAGCGAGACTCCGTCTCAAAAAAAAAAAAAAGATGATTGCAAGGTGAGAAGATTCACAACCTGAGTTGTGAGCTTAAACACCTTAAACTCCTTTAGGAGCAAAGGACTGACTTTAGCTACTCTTCTCCCAGTAATTGGCCCCATTCCCTTGCTTTCATCACTGTGTAAAGAAGCTCAATTCTGGCATGATATGAAACAAACCATATTTTACTTGACTCAAAAACTTCTCCTAATGGAGGAATAAACACTATTGTTAGGTTGGAAACTGAATGTTAGTCACAGATACAGTCTGTAATTTTCTAATCATGTCAGATGTTACCTGGATGCTGAAAAATGCCAAATCTTAAAATCCCGAGGGGAGGATTCATTACTAAATAAAGAATGGCTAGCACAAGGAATGGGAAAGAAAACTAAGGCTTTCTGAGTGTCTTTTCCAAGGACTCTTTATAGTGCTGGGCAGGTTCCCATTCCTCATTTAATTTTCTCAACAACACTATAAGGTAGCATCTTTTTAGGGTGACCATGTCCTGGATCTTGCCTGTTGCCCTACTGTCACCTTACTTTCTATTATCTGTATTTTATGGTTGAAGAAACGGAATCCAAAGGAAGGTATTTAAATATTCTGTGCATGGTTATAAAGCCAGAACACTCCTCCTTTCTGCATTTGGATTTCTTCTAAGAATATCCCATGCATACCTTGTCCAACTGCAGCCTGGCTTCTCTAACAAAGCCACCGTGACCTATTTGCAGAATCCATGGTCGCTCAGGTCTTCATCTTACGTGACCTCCGTGCAGCACTTTATGCTGTTGACCGCTCCCCTCTCTTCTGTGCTCTCTCTTTGGCTTCTGTGGCAACATTTCCCACTTGGCCTCTTTCATCCCTCTAGCTCTTCCTTTCCAGTGTCCTTTCCTCCTCCCCAAACCTCTACGTAGATTACACTTCACCCTTAAGGGGATCTGATCCTTGACTAGCTACAGCTGCTATCTGTCAATAATTCCCACCCCTAAAACTCTAGCCCAGAGCTGTCTTTCAGGATCCAGTCCTATATATCCAATAAGATCTGGACCTGTGACTGCATGCCCCAGAGTTACCTCATACAGCTAACTAAAAATTCATCACTTTCCTTCCCAAAGTCCTCTTCCAGCAGTTCCTTTCACCATCCTCCCAGTTATCCAGGCCAGACACGGGTGTCATCCTTGACTCCTCCCTTTGCCTTAGACCCCTACCCAAATGATCAAGTCCTCCTATTTTCTCTTCAGTTCATCTCTGATCTCCACTGCCACTAACCTAGTTGGGGCTGCCTTTGGATCTCACCTGGACTACTGCATTAGCGCCAGTCTCTCTGTCTCTACTTTCTCTCCCTCATTTCCTTCTCTCTTGACATTGTAGTCAAGTCACCTTTTGAAAATGCAAATCTGATCATGTGATTCTCTCTATAAAACCCTTAACTCTGGGCCAGGCGCAGTGGCTCACACCTGTAATCCCAGCACTGTGGGAGGCCCAGACGGGCGGATCATGAGGTCAGGAGTTCAAGGCCAGCCTGGCCAACATGGTGAAACCCTGTCTCTACTAAAAATACAAAAATTAGCCGGGTGTAGTGGCGCACACCTGTATTCCCAGCTACTCAGGAGGCTGAGGCAGGAGAATTGCTTGAACCCGGGAGGCGAAGGTTGCAGTGAGCCAAGATCATGCCATTACACTCCAGCCTGGGCAACAAGAGCAAGACACCATCTCAAAAACAAAACAAAACATAAAACACTTAACTTGGAATTGTACACTATAAAAGGGTGAATATTATGATATGTGAATTATGTCTCAATTTTTTTTTTTTTTTTTTGAGACGGAGTCTCACTCTGTCGCCCAGGCTGGACTGCAGTGGCCGGATCTCAGCTCACTGCAAGCTCCGCCTCCCGGGTTTTTTACGCCATTCTCCTGCCTCAGCCTCCCGAGTAGCTGGGACTACAGGCGGCCGCCACCTCGCCCGGCTAGTTTTTTGTATTTTTTAGTAGAGACGGGGTTTCACCATGTTAGCCAGGATGGTCTCGATCTTCTGACCTTGTGATCCGCCCGTCTCGGCCTCCCAAAGTGCTGGGATAACAGGCTTGAGCCACCGTGCCCGGCTTATGTCTCAATTTTTAAAAAAAACTTATCCTGGTTTACAAAGCCTTCTATGATTTGGCCTGGCTCAGCATCTCTCACTGGCTTCCCTCCCCCTGCCCCCCATTTTCCTCTTAGCTTTACTATGCAGCAGTTCCTTCTGCCTCCGAGTTCTCCACACTTTCCAATCTACGTTTGCATTTCTTATCCTGTGCAGGAAGCATTCTCTCTTCCACCTATCCCTTGTCCTCTTCCTCCCCACTTGACTGACTCCTCCTTGTCCTTCAAATCTTAGCTTGAGATGATACTTCCCCAGAAGGCTTGGTCCCCCCTGGACTGGGTTAGGTGCTCCTGATGTGTGTTTCATACTTAGTTCTTTTGTAGCATTTACCAAATATTTGTTCATTCTGTATTTATTGAGTGACTGCTCTGGGCTGGGCACTGGGCTAGGTGCTGGGTATTTCACAAATAAGAGATGTGGCCCTTGCCCCCATGGCGCTTACAGTCTAAGAAGGAAAGAAAATGGACATAAGGCGTGTTAAATGACTTGACATAATTGGAGGTATCAGAGAAAGTGTCATTTAAGCAACTTTAAGGAGTCAGGTGGCCAACTGAAGAGTGGTGGGTGGAGCGTTCCATGCAGAGGAACAGCATGTAGGAAGGCTCTGACGCAAAGCTTGGGGGGCATTTCAGAAACTGAAAGGCCAATGTGAGAGACAAAGAAGAGCCTGGAAGAGCCAAATCTTACCTTCTGGACCATGGTAAGGGTTTCTAAGTTCATCTTAAAGAGAAATAGGTTGCCTTTGAAGACTTTTAACATGGGAATTTTAAAAGTTCCCCATGGCGGCCGGGTGCAGTGGCTCGCGCCTGTAATCCTAGCACTTTGGGAAGCCGAGGCGGGCGGATCACGAGGTCAGGAGATTAAGACCATCCTGGCTAACACGGTGAAACCCCATCTCTACTACAAAAAAAAAAAAAAAAAATTAGCTGGGCGTGGTGGCGGGCGCCTGTCGTCCCAGCTACTCGGGAGGCTGAGGCAGGAGAATGGCGTCAACCCAGGAGGCAGAGCTTGCAGTGAGCCGAGATCGCACCACTGCACTCCAGCCTGGGTGACAGAGTGAGACTCCATCTCAAAAAAAAAAAAAAGAAAAAGTTCTCTGTGGCTACTTTGTAAATAAGGAAGCAGGATGACAAGTTAAGAGACTCACAAACTTCCCGTGAATCTCCCACTAAACTCTAAGCTCCTAGAGGGCAGAAACTGTGTCATTAATTTTTGTATCTACAGTTTCCAGGACTGCCTGACAGATGCTCAGTATCATTTTAATGAATTGAATACATGATAGGGCCAAGATTCCAACCTAGGCTTTTAAGAAAGGCTCAGCTCAAGTATCAATGCCCTATCTCCCCTACACACAACCCTTCAAAGACCACCCCTCCACTCCTCCCTAGACTGGGCTGGGTACCCCCTTTTACCTCCAGTGCATCTCTGGTGGATTGTATTTTCTAAATATGGCCACATTCATGTCTCACATCCCACGTGTTCTTCTTACAGTGTAATTCTGAGACTCTTCCCGCTGAGAGGTGGGAGTAGTTCCCTCCCCTTGGAATTGAGGCTAGGTCATATGATTCAGCTTCCTCTTGGTTCTCTTGGGATGCTGTGAGGAAGCCCAGACTGCCCCGTGTAGAGGCTCATGTGGAGAAAAACTGACAGTCAGCACTGAGAGCTATGTGAGTGAGCCATCTTGAAAGTGGATCCTCAGCTCCCAACAGTCCACCCCAGTTCACACCTTTTGGAGTAGAAGTGAGCCATCCCTGCTGAGCCCTACCCATATTGCAGATTCACTGGCAAAATACAGCAGTGGTAGGTAACTAGAATAGCATCCTATGTTTGACATGCAGGGAGGTGGTATGTTAGTTGGATGGGCTATGACTACCTTGGTACTTATTAGTTGTATGACTTTTGGCAAGCTACTTAACTTCTCTCTGCTTCAGTGTTGTTTTTCAGTATAAATGAAAATAGTACCTATGCCTTAAGTTTGTTGGGAGGATTAATGTTGGTAAATGCAGTTCCACAGGTAATACAGATGAGTCATGTGAGCATCTCTTCAGACATGCCTCTGATCATTCAGCTGTCACTCTCATGTGATTCTGTGTCTTTATAGTACTTTCACTCTATTCATAATATGTTTATATATAGGCATGTGTATGTACAGGTTGAGCATCCCTAATCAAACACCCGAAATCCTCCTAAATCTGAAACTTTTAGATGCCTACACGACACCACAAGTAGAACATTCTACACACAAGTAGTTAACACAAACTTTGCTTCATGCACACAATTTTTTTTTTTTCAGATGGAGTCTTACTTTGTTGCCCAGGCTGGAGTGCAGTGGCGTGATCTTGGCTCACTGCAGCCTCTGCCTCCTGGGTTGAAGCAGTTCTGCGTCAGCCTCCTGAGTAGCTGGGATTATAGGCACTTGCCACCACACCTGGTTAATTTTTGTATTTTTAGTAAAGGCAGGGTCACTGTGTTGGCCAGGCTTATCTTGAACTCCTGGCCTCAAGTGATCCTTCTGCCTCCCAAAGTGCTGGGATTACAGGTGTGAGCTGCCACACCCAGTCTAGGTACACAATTATTTAAAATATTGGCCAGGCATGGTGGCTGGTGCTTATAATCCCAACACTTTGGGAGGCCTAGGCAGGAGAAGTGCTTGAGGCCAGGAGTTTGAGACCGGCGTGGGCAACATAGGAAGACCCTGTCTCTATAAAAAAACAAAAAATTAGCCAGGTATAGTGGTGCTACTCGGAGGCAGGAGCATTGCCTGAGCTCAGGAGTTTGAGGTTACAGTGAGCTGTGATCACACCACTGCACTTAAGCTTTTACCCCTATCCCCACTTTGATGGATTCGCTTCACTTATTCATTCACCAGCTTTTTGGTTTTTTCTTTTTAGTGCTGTGTGCCTAGAATACCTAGTAGTTGGGGTGCATATCTATTTGTATTCTGAATCCTTAATCTTTGGCTTCCAGGATAAAGATCAGTCAGGTTTCAAATTCTGTGTGCTTTCTTCCAGCTAAACCGTGTGCTCTACTGGCCCATCATCAAGTGGCTGTTCTCCCAACAGCAGCCCAGCCATGTGGTCTCCCTAAACTTAGCTGTGGGGCTAGATGCATTAACCTTATCCTGATGTATGATTGGATGTTATCGTATCAAGACCAAATGATAGATCCCTTTACTCAGCTCCAAGGTACAGCCAGATTAACATTTGGTACAGTAGTAAAACACCTGAGACTCGTCATAAATTTAGCCCCAAAGGTTAAAGCTTTAGGAATTTCTGCCATGGGTTGCCACGGTTCTGCCACAGGTTGAGGCAGACCATTGAGACAGGTGCCAGAATATTGGGACCACACTGTATTGTCACTTTTGATATTTGAATTTTGAGGCTTTTTCAATTATTGTTGTGTATGTGTGTGTGCGCATGCTATTTCAGGAGCAGGAGTAGGGGGTTGGGCTATTTGGAGAACCTGATGGAAATTATAGCACCGTTTTCCAAAAATGATACATATCCACAGACACACACACACAGAGTATTTAGAAACAGTTTCAGGATAGCCAGGTTAGTAATCCACCTGTGACTTGCCATAAGGGTAGAAACTTTTTTATCCCATAACTTAGTCCTTTATCATGTACTATGTTCATTTACCTTTTCATGTGTGCATGTTTATCCCAGTGAGTAGGCAAGCTTCCTCCAAGGAACATATGCCTCTTTATGACCCCCAGTAATATGTGCATGTAGGGACCTCACCTGTGGGAAATCTTGCCAGTTGAGTCCTTTGAAGCTCTGTGATTAACTGGGGACGGCAGCCTTCCCTTCAGCACTCCACCCTCCACCCACCACCCTCCAGCGCAAAAGAGACTATCACAAGAGGACTTGGACCCTGCATTCATGTTCTGTTTGCTCTCTAGGTTTTAGGCTAAAGCATTATTTACATAATCCTCATGCAAATATCCACTTGGCTATTTAGAGAACAAAGCAGTGCCTGCTGGAAAGATTTTTTTTTAAGTATTAATAAATGAATGCATTACATTATTTTTAAAAATTGTGATGTCTTTATCCCTTTGTCAGCTCCATACCTTGCCCTATACACTCCCATACCAGTAATCAGGACCCCCTTTTTGTTCTATCCCATGAATTCCTAACTGCACTCCTTTCCTGCCATGTGCTTGTGAGGAAAAAAAAAAGAAAAAGCGGGCATAAACCTAATGCTAATGGAACGGTGGCCGTGTGGTTTTTCCTTGTTTTCTTGTCCTTCCCTCCCCCTTATAAATGTCCAAGGGCCACCTTTCCATCCTAACTTTGGAAGGGTTTTCCCTCCAGGCTTGTCTTCCTGAGTCTGTAAGTAATTACAGCCACCTGGTGGCCATATGGGGAAATGACAGATGGATTGGCCCCAAAAAATCTAGTGAGACCCTCTTTTTTTTTTTTTTTTTTTTGAGATGGAGTTTCATTCTTGTTGCCCAAGCTGGAGTGCAATGGCGCGATCTCAGCTCACTGCAACCTCCGTCTCCCGGGTTCAAGCGATTCTCCTGCCTCAGCCTTGCAAGTAGCTGGGATTACAGGTGCGCGCCGCCACGCCCGGCTAAGTTTTTGGATTTTTAGTAGAAACAGGCTTTTGCCAGGTTGGCCAGGCTGGTCTTGAACTCCTGACCTCAAGTGATCCTCACACCTTGGCCTCCCAAAGTTCTGGGATTACAGGCGTGAGCCACTGCACCTGGCCAGCGACACTTTGTGGAATAACTTTTGGTTTTGGGGTATAGGGGAAGCAGGGAAAGGGAATCCTGTGGATAGAGACTGTAGCACAGGAACCAGACATCCTATTCCTCTGTCCTTCCTTGCCTACTAAGACACAACATCCCCCCCACTAGTTATAGACAGATGAGTTCACTTAACATTTGAGTTCATTCAAAATTTATTGAGCAGCAACTGTGTGCTCAGCAATGAGAATATAGCAGTGAGCAGGATGTGAACAAGATCTCTGCCCTCATGAGCTTACAATCTAGCAGTACAGCCAGCCTATTACAACCATAATTTTACAATTGTAATAAAAACTCTGAAAAATGCATGGTGCTAACCGATTTAGCAGAAATCTTGACCCACCAAGAAATCAGAAAAGAACTAAGGAAGGAACATTTAGGATCAGCTAGGCAGAAAGTGAAAGGAAGCGTGTTGCAGGCAGAGAGGACAGTGTGTGAGGGCTCCGCGGCAAGACATGTAACGAACTGAAAGCCAGTGTCTTGGCCGTAGAGAACAAAGAGGGGTGTTGCAAGATGAGCCTGATTTATACAAGGTCTTTGAATTTAGGACTTTATTCCAAAAGCAGGTGGAAGCCACTGAAGAAACTAAGGAAAGTTCAATGTTTAGGTTTGTTTTTCATTGCTGACTCTTACTGCAGCATGGAAGGCAGAAGTGGAAATGGGAGAACAGGTTAGGAAGTTTCCATAGCAGTTTAGACAAGAGGTGATGGTAACTTGGAGAAAAGAAGATAGGTTCCAGAGATATTTAGGAGACAGATTACACTTGATGAGTGACTGGATGTGTGAGGAAAGGGATGTGTTTCTGGCAAGAGGCATTGAACTTGGAGTCTCTGGAAGAGGGACAGATTTTGGCAGAATGAAGACATCCCGTAGGCACAGGACAGGCCCTGAGGCTTGCACTAGAGGAACAGCATAGCCTCCATTCTCACATAGTTCAGGGTTTAATTGAGCAAACAAGGTACATGTAATTGCAGAGTTGATTAAAGATCAAAATGACTGATTTAGATAATTCACAGACTCCCACATTCCATGGGATTAGATTTAAATCCTCCACCTCACAGTAAATTCAGATACTGCTGAAGCCAATAGCAATGTTTCCTGTTCATGCCTCCCATAGCCCCTCAGAACACCTATACAGCCCAACGGTATCTCACAGGCGTCACCTTCTCCTGTGCTGGGCCCTGATGCCCCCTGCCGGAAGACACGCTAAACTCTTCCTGATTTGTGTTTTGCTTGCTGCTGCCAGGAAGTTCACCTGTCTGTCATTCTCAAATCTCCCCTCCTTAAGTTAAAGGAGACCAAATCTAGCCACTGCCCCCTATAGTGGTTCTCTTTTGGTCACCAGGAGAGTTTTCTGACTTACTTAACATCTCTCTTTACATTACCCCTGTCAAGTTCTCTCTTTTGGAGTCACCATCTTGCAACCCTGTCTTCCTCATCTTCTCCAAGTGGCAAACTGCCTCCTTTTTCTCCCTCACCAAAGTGTCACTAATTTGCTGGCCTTTTCCCCACTCTAGTTTTCCCTCAAGTTAGTAAATACCCACCTCTTTGCCCCAAAAAGGTCAGGAAAGAAATTTGGGGTATGGGATTAACAAGGAAGTAGCCCCAATAGCTATTGCTTAGCTGACACTTAGCCTTCCTTGCCTCCTCTTCGCCACAGGAGAACTCTGCAAACTCCCTTCCAGAGACAATAACTGCTAACTGTACAATAGGACCACAGTTTCCTATTGTGCAAGGAGCCTAGGAAAAAGCCACATCCCAAATACTTGCTCTGAGAACAGTGGTTACAAATGTTAACATGAGATTAGACATTGACATGGTCCCTTTATATTGAGAGAACATGGACTTTGGAGTTGGGTAGACTTGAATTTGCATTCTGGCTCTAGTGGTACTACCTAGTGTGCCTTTGAGCTATTAAACTTTTCAAAGTTTCAAAGGACTTATCTGTAAAATAGTAGTAGTAATCCACCTTATAGGGTAGTTGTCTTGAAGAGGCTATTTGGGAGGCTGAGGCAAGAGAATCACTTGAGGCCAGGAGTTTGAAACCAGCCTGGGCAACACAGTGAGACCCTGTGTCTACAAAAAATTTAAAAATTAGGCATTGTGGCGTGCACCTAAAGTCCCAACTACTCAAGGCAGAGGTGGGAGGATCACTTGTGCCCAAGAGCTCCAGGCTGCAGTGAGCCATGATTTTGCCACTGCACTCCAGACTGGGTGACAGAGCAAGACCCCTTCTCTTTGTGCGGGGAGCGGGGGGAGAGGGTATATGAAGTACCCAGCATAATATCTAGCCTGAATTGCCTATAATGACTCACTTCCTTTCTTTCCCTTGGGTTTCAGCTGCCAAATACTATTCTACAAGTAAGATAAGCCAGCTTTGTATGGTCAATGATAAACATTTCCTATTCCTGTCTTTGTAAATCCCATCTTCCTGCAGACATCTCATTTCCATCATTGCCAAAAAAGTCCTTCCATCCCTCACCCCTGTAGAACTACTCTCTCTTAACTATCAAACAGTTCTGCCTGAACTCTTGACTATCCTCTTCTACATCTCCCTAAACCAAGATACTTGATCTTCTTGTATCATTCCTAAAGATTAATTCACTAATTTTCTCAGAGCAAATTGTAATGAAGGCAGGGAATAGGACCTTTACACTTCAGAAGGGCACAGGCTAGCTCCTAGAGAGGAATGGAGATCTAGGCCCAGGCACCCCTCGGCCCCACCACTTTTCCTCAAGGCACAGAAAAAGCCAAACTCAAAATACGTCTTGAGTGTACATGAGTGTACGTCTCCTTTCCTACAACTCTGTGAGATCATCATTGAAGTACAGAAGTATTGCAGGTGTGTGAAGTGTACCGTCCATATTGAGATAGTCAAATTCTTCCTCCTCATCCCGGATCCCATTCTCTTCCAGGGTAAAATCCATGTTCAGGTTCTTCCCTTCATATTTCCACGTGTAGCTGGCAGCGTGTGCATTATAGGGGAGATAGCGGTGTAGGATTTCCCATATGGACTCCAGAACCCCCACCTGGAGAACACAGAAGCACCCCACGCCCAGAATTCTGGATGGAGTAGACACATACACACACTGGGATCAAAGTGCCTCCCTTGGCAGATAGCAGCTTCAGGTAATCTGCGGCCCCAGAAAAAAAGCTGAAACTCCAGCATGCAATGAACAGGCCCAAAAGACCTACAGCTCTTAATGGCAGCCACTTCTAACTACCAGATGGCCATAAAGGGTCAACTGTCCCCTCACTATATCCGTGCAATAGAGTAGATTAAAAAGAAAGTTCAATTGCTGACAAAACGGCGTGTAAGAGTTTCGAAGGACCACCATCACTAAGATGCATAAACTGCTGTTCCCGGGCTTAGAAAGGAGTCTCTTGTCCCCCTGTGACCCAGACACTCCTAGGATTACCAACCCTGGGGACCTAGGTGCTGTGCTTTCCTCAGTTGCCTCAATGTAAAGGGTAGAAAATACACTCCCACCGGTTATGGAAAAAATGTTGCCCTGAAGATCGGCCTGGAGATTTGCTGGGATTCCCCATTCCCTCTAACCTGCTCCTTGTCACCAGTTCTCACCTCCAGTGTGTGCTCCTGCGACGTGAGTGTGTTAATGATGCGGATGCTCCGGGTCTTGGCAGACAGCCGCCCCACCTCATAATACGACCCCTGCCACCAGGGCTTCCCAAAATCGTTGGCCCAGTCCGAACAGGGCAGCTGAGGCGGAACGTGCACAAAGCGACCCCGCGGGGTGCAGTACCTCAGGCAGCCGGTCAGCGGATCTATGTGCTTGCGGATCTTTAAAGGAGGGTTTGGGGCGAGGGGATCAGAGCAGTCATTATGCTCTGGCTAGCCTCCGCTTTTCTTTCCCATCTCCGCTCTCCATTGCCTCTACCCACAACCCCAGATTTCAGCATAACTCACGTCTTTGGTCTTTGGATCAAACCAGTGGCTGATGTCCTGGCCTGCAACTTCCACGATAGGTTTCAGCAGCAGGTTCCCTTGAAAAGAGCAGCCACGGTCAATGCTAGCCCTTCAAGAACCAGGCAGGCGCGCGCACATACACACACACACACACACACACACGACACTCCGGCCCCGGCCCAACGTGTGACCCTTACCCTTGTATTCCTGTGCCAATGACGTTAGGTCGTACACGCGTCCCAGGTAAGATACCCAGAGGTCTTCGGGCCTGTTATGTTGGGCCACCTCCGCCGGCGTGAAATAGCGACGCTGAAAATACTCCAAATCTGGCCCAGCCACCAGGCCCCGGCGCGGCATGGCTCTTGCTCTGTCGGTCACTGGCTCTCTTGGTTACTCCTTTGCTCCTCAGCATGCACTCACTACTACTACGACCTCCGTCGCGTCCGGGAGCCGAGGGGAGAGCGTTTATCTGCTGACATGGAAACCATTGTCCTTTCCCGGCCACCGTCCACTGAGCTAACCATCAGGGGGTGGAGCTTGGGCCGCACGTGTTCACGGGAAACGTAGTATGAGTCCCACACGGGGCATATAAGGATCGAGTAATTGAGTTGCGCCGCTTTCAGGAGTTGGGGGTGGGCAGAAAACGAATACGCTCCGTTTTAAGTTAGTGGCCTGGGCTACATGGGATATTTAGGACAGACTGTCTCTCTGAGACAGAAAAACAAGGGAGGAGGCAGTATGAGAGTGTATTCTCGCTAAATTCCAGAGTTTCTAAAGGATGTGTAAGAAAGTAGAGGTAAAGGTCTCGCGATATCGTAAGACATCCGGCGTGGTACGCCTCAGTGAGCCACAGCGCTAGAAGTAGGAGAAGATCGCGAGATCTCTGCCGTTGCCGAGGAGACTAGGAGGGGGAGGCGAGGTGATCTCGCGAAAGGAAACAGATCGGGAGCGCTCGCGAGATCTCGGACCACCCAACCTGAAAGGTGCTTAGGAAGTTGAAAGGCCCAGAGGAGGCCTCCGGGCAAATGGCCGGAGCTGGACCCACCATGCTGCTACGAGAAGAGAATGGCTGTTGCAGTCGGCGTCAGAGCAGCTCCAGCGCCGGGGTTAGCATGGGCTCTGGTTCTGGGATTGAGGGGCAAATCGAGCAGCAAGATGGAGGGGGTGGGGAACTGCAGCTCCCGGCAGCCTCTGGGCGTTGTGTGAGCGCCCCGCGGGCTGCCGGGAGCTGTGGTTCCGCGGGCGGGCAGCCGGGACTGCGCGATCTGAGCGCTTGTTCCACCCCGCGCAGGATTCGGACGGAGAGCGCGAGGACTCGGCGGCTGCGCGCGCCCGGCAGCAGCTGGAGGCGCTGCTCAACAAAACTATGCGCATTCGCATGACAGATGGACGGACACTGGTCGGCTGCTTCCTCTGCACTGACCGTGACTGCAATGTCATCCTGGGCTCAGCGCAGGAGTTCCTCAAGCCGTCGGGTCAGTGCCTGGGGAATGCACACCCGCCTGGGAATGTGGCGGAATCTTACGCAAGGCATTTCCCCTTCAGGGCCTGGCTGCAGCCCTTGTTTTCTGGGGCTCGTTTTCGTGGCTCAGAGGGGCGGGACTGATGCCGGCCTGCTTCCCTGATCCTCTGATCCTTCTTTCCAGATTCCTTCTCTGCCGGGGAGCCCCGTGTGCTGGGCCTGGCCATGGTACCCGGACACCACATCGTTTCCATTGAGGTGCAGAGGGAGAGTCTGACCGGGCCTCCATATCTCTGACCACGGTGGCGCATACCTTTCAGACTTCATTAAACTTACGACCGAATGGACCTGTGTCAGTGTGTAGCTGGGATGCCAGTACAGAGATACCACACCCCACCCCTAGAGGAAAGGACTCATCTTAAGTCGGGAGCACCCTCAACCCTCCTCTACCAAACGGGATGTCCAGGGGTGCCAAAGGTTCTCTCAAGTTCAGGGGTAGGGATGGGGGACAGGGCTGAATGATGCACCAACAGGCCCCAGGGTGGGCCCCTGCATCTTCCCTCCCACGCTGCTGCTCCAGAATTGTGGCGGGAGGGGGTGTCATCCTGCTCCGGAAGGCCCATTGTTTCCCACCCCGGCCTGGCAACACCGAGTTCCTTTAAGCTGGGGTCAGAGAACGGGCTCAGGTCCCCAAGGGGAGCAGGGGCAGGAGGCCGAGGCTGGGCCCCCTCCACTCTATTGATAGGGAGGCGCCTGGGGTCAGGGACAGATCTCCGAGTTCTGGCCAGGAAGAACGGACAAAAGCGATAAGGCCAGGGGGCTGAAGGATGCTCCTCTCTGCTCATTTGTGGCCCTGGCACATGTTTCCTGTTCCTCGGCACAGGGCAGGGGTGATAGTACTTGTGCCACTCCTGTGTTTGTAGAGCACGTTCAGTTTGTTAAATCTTTATTGATGCGTGGACACTCCTTCCCCTCCAGCCCCGCCCCCCAGCCCCGGAAATACTGGAGGAGCTGCACCATAAAAGGAGGGCACGAGATTGTTGTCCCATTCACCACGGGGCTGAGGGGGAGGTGTGCAGGTTCCAGCCCAGATGTTCAGGATTGAGATGTGGGTAGTGAAAGGAAAGTGGGTTTTCCGGGATGTGGGGGCTTTCCTCAGCATTGGGTCCACTGACGCCGCTGCTCCCAAGGGGATGCTAGGACTCCGCTCAGGCAGGGGTGGGGGCAGGGCAGGTCGGAAGATGCCGGGCTTCAAGTCCTTGGGCCGAGTAAGAAGAAGGGCAGCCGTCAGGGTTGTTCTTGACTCGAGGGTCATTATACCCAGACCTTTCCTGATGTAGGAACGGCCTGGGACCCTGGTGAGGCCCGGGTTTGCCGCGGCTGCGGGGCGCGCCGACGCCGATAAAGGGCTCGGCTGTAGGGCACGAGGCAATCGGCTAGGCGGAGGCGCAGGCAGAGGCGGCGGTAGCTGGCCAGAGCAAGCACGAGCAGCGGCACGAGGAGCAGGAATCCGGTGACCAGAAGGGCCGTGAAACCGGGGTCCCGCAGGTGCGCGGTGCAAGGGGGTGCCTGGGAGCGCAGGAACTGTGGGAGAAGAGGCGTCAGGCCCAAGCCGACCGGGCCATACTGTGCACGGGGTGGAAACAGGCCAGGCGGGTTGAAGTTGTGGCCCATAGACCCCACCGCCAGCATCACCACACACCAACACCCACACTCACACGCACACCCCGGGGCGCACGCTCACCTGAGAGTGGCAGAGGAAGCCGAAGCCCAGCATGGTGACAGCGGGTAGCAAGATGGTCCCCAGCACCAGCGCCAGCAGGAGAAGATTGAAGGCAGCCACCAGCAGATTCTGGGCTGTTACAAGCACAGCGCAGGCCCAACAGTCCAGAGGGTCCCGGGGCTCTGGGCCGCCACCGGGAACCGCTCGCTGTGCCCCGGGGACATCCGCCATGGCCCGCCTGGATTCCGCCCGCCTGGGCCGCTGCCCTTATAGCCCTCTTTCCTGCCCCTCCCCCGGCCCAGCCTCTCCCCACCCCCCTTATCCTGGAATGCGGCTCTAGGATTAGGCACCCCCCATCCCGAGGAGCGGACCAGAGCCCTGGACATTCCACAGGCGCCTCCGGGGAGGGGCTCGCTCTCGCCAGGGTCTGCGCGGTCCTCCCCATCAATCACGGTCTTGCAGCCCTCCCGGTACTCTCCCTGCTATCACCAGCCGTTAGTGAAACAGGATTTTTTTTTCTCCTTTTATTTTTAATATTAATATTCTCACACAAAAATCACCGAAAATAGGGGTAGGATTGGGAAGAGCCCTCTGCCCCTGGGGCAGAGAGACAGTGCAGTGCGAGGGTGCGGGACTGTAAACCCCCCACCCCTCCGCAGCCCCAGCGTGGAGAAAAAACCAACCAACAAAACGAAAATAAAGCCCCAGAGAAACTCACCCCGGGGTGTCCCTGCCCCAGTGAGGCCCTGGCCCTGGGTTGTTTCACACTTAAAAAGAAAAGGGGGTGGGGGTGAAGGTCTGTGTTTTTAAAGTTGGCCGGGGCTGGGAAGGACGGGGTTCCTTTTCCTCATAGTTCTTTCTTTAAAACCTTTAAATTTTTTTATTTTATTTATTTATTTTTTTTTACAAAATACCATTTCAGTTCCCACTTCTTCCCCTACAGTACAGGAGTTGCTCACCCTCAGGTGGGGTTGGGGTCGGGTCGGGAGTCGGGGGACTGGTCCGAGAAAGTGCAGGACGTAGGGGAGGGGAGCGGGTTTGAGCACCATGAGAACCCGGCTGGAGCCGCGGGCGGACGGGCGGAGACGGTCGGGCCGGGCCCGGACACACACTGGGGCGCGGGGAGAGCCCGGCGACGGGCGGTCCCTGGAGGGGCGGGCAGAATGGCTTGGGGATGTGGGAGGTCGGGTTTTCCCAAAAATGAATAAATAGAGGTGAGTGGGACTGTTATAAATTAAAAACCAAAAACAAAAAAAGAACAAAAAACACAAATCATAACCAAGTGAATAAAGAGACATGTACAGGGATCACAGCTAGCATTGGAAGTAAAAAAGGAGGTTCCGGGGGAGGGGTAAAGCCCATAGAAAGAATCTCATTAAAAACCTCGGCTGCCGTAACGTCTATGTACATACACGAGCCGCGTGCATCTGCGCCGGGCGGGCGGGCGGCTGGCAGGGTGAGGGAACCCGTATGTGACCCCCGCCGCCGCCGGAGCCTGGTCCTTGTGTCTGTTGCTAAAAAGGCCAAAGTCGGTGAGGGGAGGCGCTGGTGGGCGAGGGGCTGCCAGCCCCCTCCCCCGTCTCCCATTTTTTTTCCTTTTTTCCTCATATTTGCTAAAAAAAAAAAAAAAAAAATGTTTTTCTTAATAAATTAAGTGAGGGGAGCTGCCAATGGGGTGGAAGGGCTGGGCCCGACCCCCTTCCCGGCCACAGGCGGGACCTAGGTCCAGCCCAGGCATGTGCTGGTGGCCCCGCAGCGCCCTGCGCGGGCAGGCAGGCGGGCGGGCGGGGCGTCCGGCCTCATCGCGACGTGCTGGCTGGGGCCTGGGGGGAGAAAGCCAGCGGAGGCTCAGGGAAAGGCGCGGCCGGGCTCCCGAAGCCCGTCCCTGCAGCCTGCCCCAGTGCCCTCCTCCGCTGCCCGCGCGCCCGCCGGGCCCTCACCAGCGTGAAGGCGTCGTAGGCCTGAGCCAGCTCCTCCGTGCGGTACTGCTCCAGCACCACCACGCCCTGCAGGCCTGCGCTGCGGCGCCGGGCACAGCCCTCGCAGTGTACCAGGTACGTGTTGCGGCTGCCATTCTCACTTGTCACGAACAGGATGTTAAACACCTCCACCTGGGGCAGGGAGGCGAGGGTAGTCAGGGGGAGGGAGGGCCACTGTGGACACTCAGGGGGAGGAGGGGAGCAGGAGAGCCGGCCCACTCACATCGCACTCGTTGCAATAGTAGGCTGGCTCGTCCTTGACCCGGCCCTGGTAAGCGATTTTCTTCCCTGCCCGCACCAGGCTCTCGCGTTGTACCTGGCAGTGCTTCATGGACTGCAGCAGACAGAACCTGGGGAGCAGTGGGGTTGTGTTGAGACCACCAGCAGGGAGGAAGCCTGGTGCAGGGCTGGAGCAGGGGGAGAGGGGTGGACAGCCCCAGGGCCCTCCCCTGGAGACCCCCCCCCGCTTCATGTCTGGGTCATATCCTCTGTCCTGGGCGTCTGTTATAGGCGAAATTTCCTGTGGTTTTTGTCTATTTGGACCACTAGGAAAGGTCATGACAGCAGGGACCTAGTTAGCCTCCCCAGCACAGTAACACTCGGGGCACAGGCAGACAAGGATGGAGAGAGGTAAGAATGGGGTGGAGTCCGACAGGAAGAACAAGAACAGGGACCAGTCAGTGGAGGTGGGCTCCCACCCAAATAGGGTCCTCACTTGATCATCTTGAACAAATCGGGGTCGCTGATTTTGACCGTGCGAGCCACGTTCCATGACACGTGAATCATGGGCACGATGGATTTGACATTCTTCACCTCATTCCACTCGTATCGTTCCAGGGCCAGCTGGTACTGATAGGCTGCGGGCCAGAGGCGATCACAATAGGACTCTCAAACAGCCCCCAGACACCTAGGCCCAAGACCCTTCCCTCACTGCTGGCGGCTCTCCAAGCCCCAGCCTCCCAGGCCTTGCGGCTGAGGCCCCACACCATACCAACACCTGCCCCACCCTCTCACCGGTGAGGGGCCCCACGTTCCAGGCAATGTTGTTGCACCAGCCGGTGGCCTGCACCCAGTGCACAGTCCCCGCATTAATCCACACGAGGTCTCCGGGGCGCTGCACGAAGCGGTACACAGGGATATTGGATGCATAGAGATCATCCAGGATTGGCCACCAGGAACCCGTCAAGTAATCCACGCCGTGCCTGCGGGGTGGCCACAGGTCAGGTGGGAACTGGGGACCGAGGGCGGGGACGCGGCAGGCTGACTTGCGCAGGACGGCACGCACCGATCACAGAAGGCGCTGATGGTCTCCCAGTAGTGCTCGTGCACCGCGAACCACTCGCAGTCGCCTGGACCAATGTTGATGTTGACGGAGCAGAAGTTGTTATTCTCCTGGTGGCCTGCAGGGGTCGACAGAGAACAGCATGGCTGGCCAGGTCGGAGCTGCGATCCCCGACAGCCCCGCCCTCTGCCCTCATTGGCTGACAGCTGAGCGCCCAGCCCCTCCTCTCGCGCTTCCCGCAGCGACGCGCACAGGCGTGGAGCGCACCTGGCGTTCGGCTGCCGGGCACCTTCATGTACAGCTGCACCGTGTTCATGCCCAGAATGGTGTGGCCTACGTGGCTCAGCATGTTGCCCGTGGATGTTACCCGCATGAAGGCGGGCAGCTTCAGCAGCTCCTGCAGCTGGGGCTTCCACCTGCGGCGTGAAAGTGCGACAAGAGAGAAGCTACACCCCGCCCCTGCCATGAGGTCCCGGCAGCACTCCTGGCCCAACTTCCCTGGCCTCAGCCCCACTGACCGCTTGGCATCAGACAGGTCGATGTTGGTGCCAAACTTGATGATGTGATGGTTCTTCGGGTCTGGTGTGCTGCTGCTGGGGCGAAGAAGCACAGGTTGGTGGAGAGCAGGAGGAGGGGAAGGAAGCAGAAAGGGAAGGGGCACACCTGTACGGTACCTAGGAGGGGTTCCTGTGGTGCTGTCCGGCTCCTCTGACTCCTCATCCTCACTCTCCTTCTCCTCCTGCTCAGCCAGAGGGTAGGCAGACCTGGGTCAGACACCTTTCGAGAGCCCTCCCACCCAGCCCCGTCCCAGGACCTGCCTCTGCCACGTTGTCGTCTCACCTGCAGAGACTCCTGGAAGGATGAGGCCTGGTACTGTGCGTACTTGGCAATGGTGGTGTGGGAACGGGAGCTCTCACAGGGCCAGATCTGCCGAGTGCCTGTCAGATCCCAGTTCTCATCTGAGGGCTGCTGCACCTGGGTGCGAACTTCCACGGTGTGCTCGCCACTCGCTTCCACCAGGGTCTTGGTGGAGAAGAGGCCCAAGTCTGGAAGGGAAGGCCAAGCAGGATGTTGGGGCAGAGGCAGAGGATAAGGACCAAGGACCCCACCGACCCTTTCCCTTTCTACTCCTCTGGGCTCTGACAGGGTGGTCAGTCATAGGCTTAGTAGAGCTCAGTCCAGGAGAAATAGGCAGGAACTGTAGCCCCACAGGAAGCTGGGCGTCCTGGCCTCTATCTGCATCCTCACCAGCCCTCTTTCTCCTGCAGCTGCTCAAGGACTCAGCCCCTCAACCAGTGTTCCCAGGTGTGCGAGTGGCCGTGTGCACCGCACCTGACACATAGTAGGTGCTCAATGGCAGCTTTTTTTTTCCCCCATTTGGAGTCTTTCTAGTCAAAACAGCAGCTTCTTTGAGCTACCATTGGATCCAATTAAAGATTCAGTCAAGTGAAAGCCTGAAAATGTGCTTCAAATAACTCAGCGTGGGGAAGGGAGGACATACAGGTATAAAGGAGACAAGATAGACCTTTGTATTTCCATACAGCTTCCTCTAATTTTGTATGTGTTTGAAATTTTGCACAACAAAAGACAGAGAGAGCCCCAAAATCACAGGTCTTCAGGGTTTTTCTAAAATCTGTATTCTTCTCATGCTTAATCACAAAAAATTCAGAAATGACTCATCAGGCCCTGACTATGGCCCCGTCCCCCTTGCCAAATGCTGGAGACAGATGGGAGAAGAGTCCAGTGCCAGCTGACCCATCACTTAGTGGACTCCTCATAGCCACTGTCCTGAGTCTTCAAGTGTGGGATTTCTCAGAGAGTCCTACATGCCCCAAACCCCTGCAGTCCTCCCTGACACTTTCTGCCCCCCATACTCACTGAGCCGCAGGGAGCCCGCCAGGCCCCGGATCACTGTGATGGGATTTCGAGGGTCTGTACAGAACTGCAGCAGGACAGGTGAGAAGGCATCCCGTTTGCTCTCCAGCTGAGACATGACCAGGAGAGCTGGGGTCAGAGCCCTGGCCCAGGCTCAGAGCACCCCAGCAGTCCCCAATACTGTCTTAGAACCCTCTGGCAGGGGTGGTTCTGAGGCCAAGTGGCACACATACATAGATGCTGGGTGTAGGGGGGTTGAGTTTTTCCCGGGGCAGCTTCTCCTCAGTGTTGATCTTCGGTTTCACAGACTGGGCAGGGGAAAGGTAGGACTCTCGAAACTTCCCTTTCACCTTGGCATTCCTGTGGGAGGACAGTAGAATGAAGACACAAACATCAGGGTGATGGGGGAAGAGAGCCTGTCCCTGGGCCACACGTGCAGCCAACTCACTTGCTGGCGCGCACAACATCAGCAGCACAGTGGCTGATGGTGAGGTCTGCCATGCGCAGCCGCCGCTCTTCAACCTCAGAGGCAATAAAGGTCTCCTTGTCACCACTCTCTACCTTGATGAGCCGGATCTTCAGCTCCTTGGGGGGCCCCTCACTAAGTGAGCGCAGCTTCAGCATGTCAGCCCGGCTGACGCCCGGTGGCCCTGGAGCTTCCTCCCGAGCCTTCTTTCCAGGGACGGAGGCCGATGGGGGTGTTGGCTGGGCAGAAGGTGCAGGAGCTGGTGGAGGGGCTGGAGCTGTGGGTGGCTTGACCTTGGAGGCCCCACCAAGATCGGGCCGGGACTTCTCGCGCCCCTGGATCTCCTCACTCTGCAGGTCCAGGTTCCCCAGCACCCGGCGGCTCTTTTCTTTGGGGGCCTTGGTCTTGGCCTTTGCCCTGCCCTCACGGGGCCGCCGACCCACACTGTCTTTACAGGCCCGCCTGTGCCGTCGGTGCTCCTTCTGGTGCTCCTTCTGTCGCCGCTTACAGCTGCCTGTCACCGCCACTGCCACCACCCCGCCACCCTCCTCCTTGGCCTGTGCGGGGGGCAGCAGTCGTTCAGTCCCACTGTCCACTGGCTCTGCGGTGTCCGCTGGGTCGGCTGGGTCAGGGGCACTCCGGCCCACCCGCTCCACAAGGGTCTCGCAAGCCCGGCTGATCTCTTCTAGCACCTCAGACTCAGAGCGAGCAGGGGGCAGAGGCAGGGGTGGGGGCGGCTGGGTGGGGGTCGTGGGGCCCGGGACTGGCTCTTCGCCCGCCCTGCGCTCCCGGGCCCAGGGCCCGCCTGAGGTAGAGAACTGAGATGACGAGGAAGCAGAGGGCTGTGGGGAGCCCTGGGCGCTAGGGGCCACTGAGGTGGGCGGCGGGGCGGTAGCACCTGATGGGGGGCCAGGGGAATACTGAGTGGTGGGCAAGGGCCCAGGTCGGGTGGAAACAGCTGCTCCAGTCCCCCGATAACAGTACTTTTGTCCCTCCAGCACGGAGGCCAAGGATTTGAGCAGGCTGGCCGGGTTGGCGGGTGGTGGTGGTGGTGGCTGTGGCTGAGGGGGTGGAGGGAACTTGGCTAGAGGCGGTGGTGGTGGTAGGGCTGGTGGTGGCTTCTTCTCCTCTTCCTGGGTGGCCGTGGTGGTGGTGGTGGTGATGGTGACGGCGGCAGCAGG
The DNA here is from genome assembly GCF_000951035.1 of Colobus angolensis palliatus. Taxonomy (NCBI): domain Eukaryota; kingdom Metazoa; phylum Chordata; class Mammalia; order Primates; family Cercopithecidae; genus Colobus; species Colobus angolensis. Next base: position 3,939,723 of record NW_012118154.1, on the reverse strand, counting down.
AGCAGTAGTGGTGGGGGCTGTGTCGGTGGGGAAAGGAGGCTGCAGAGATGCAAAGGGCTCCTTCAGCGGGGGTGGGGGGGCCACGCCTGCTTCGTGTTGTTGCTGTTCCTCTTCCTTGCGAATGGATTCATCCAGCATCTTCATGATGTTGGCCAGCCCATCAGGTAGGATCTTGAATTCGGCTGGCTCCTCAAACTGGTCCTCCAGCGGAGTAGGGGGAAAATCAAAGAGTCGCGGGCCTCGGGCAGGCAGTTCCCCAACCCCGGGCGGCACAGGTTGGGGGGCTTTACTCAGGGGGCCTGGGGGTGGCCCCGGCCCCACCTCGGGGGTCTTTGGGAAGGAGACCCTGGGCCGGGGGCTCTCCGGGCGCCTGAAGCTTCCTGAGGTATTTTGGTGGCAGGAGGAAGGAGGGGCTGGAGGCAGGGCAAGAGTCAGGGGTACAAGAGGTGGGTCCTGGGGGTTCTGTGCTGGGCTGGGAGGTCGGGGAAGGGAGTCTATACTTCTGGCCAGATAGGGTGGTGGGGGAAAGGACACAGGCCCAGCAGGGCTGCTGCTGTGGCTGCCATTGTTGCTGTTGCTACTGCTGGTGGTTGGGGCTGGGGGAGTGGGAGGGGTGTGAGAATCCTGAGTGCCCACAGAAAAGCGGGAGGCTGGAGGCCCCAAGAAGCCCTCGCGATGGGGGAGGGGTGGTGGGGCAGGGCGGGGGGGTCCCTCAGTCCCAAAGAAGAGCTCCTCTAAGATCTCTCCATCCTCTCGGGCTGCCCGGCAGGCCGGACCCTTCAACCAGGCAGGGGGTGGTGGGGGGCGTAAGAGGCGGGGACAAGGAGGTGGAGGGGGTGAGGAAGGTCCAGGTGGCAGGGATAGGTGGGGAGTGGCAGCGGGAGCCCCCAAGAACGGTTTCCGACTGCTGTGCACCGAGGGCCCCAGGCGGCCCTGGTGAGAGACCTCCAGCGAGGGAGTTTGGTAATGGTCAGCGCCGGGCTGCAAGTGTAGAAGCAGGTGGTCAGAGCATTGCTCGGGCCACCTCAAGACAAGCTCCACCCATGCCCCCCTTCACCCGCAGTTGTCACTCACAATGCCTGGGTTTGGCTCCACGCCCCGGAGACCGGTGTTGCTGCTGCTGCTGCTACTGCTGCTGGTGGTGGTGGTGCCGGGGAGGCCAGGGGGCCGGGAAGGGGCGTAAGGCACGCAGGCGGTGGTTGCTGCTGGTGAAACGCTGGAGTCCATCCGCGACCTCTGAACTCTGCTCTCTCTAAGGTCACTTCCGGGGGGACGGGTGGCAGGCAGGCAGCCATGGCTCTCTGCTCCTGGGGGGCGGGGGCCCGGGCCTGGGGGAGCAGCCGGGACCAGCCGGTGGCCAGGGGGGTGCGTGGTGTACGCTGGAGCTGGGTATGGATATGGGTGAGGCAGCGAGTGCCGCTGCTCCTATAGGAGATAAATGGGGATGTAGGGTGAGGAATAGAGAGCATGGGACTTGCAGGTGAGAGGTGAAAGGCAACAGGCAGGGGCTCACCTGACGCTCTGGGGGTGCTGAACCCTTGCGCTCTGGGCCCCAGGCATCTCCATGCAGGGTACTCCACAGCCCTGGCTTGGTTAGCTGAAATGGGGGACTGGTGGCCAGACCAGGCAGGGGTGGTGGTGGCGGTGGTGGTGGTAATGGTGGTGGAGGCAGTGGCAGTCCTGGGGGAAGGCCAGTCTAGGAGAGAAGAGAGTGTGAGAATCCCGTTCCTTGCCCAAGTCCTGCCTACTTACTGCCTGCTGGCCCCCCTATACCCACACCTGTTCAGAGTTGCAGCCTCTCCTTCGCTTGCCTCCAGGGCTGAGGCCCTCCTCCCCTGAGGGGCCTGAGAGTGCTGCAGGAGGCACAGGCTGCACCACTGGAGGTTCGGCAGCTCGCTTCACCGGGGGACCTCCCCGCTTGGCTCCATAGTTCCGCTTGTGCTGAGAACAAAAAGAAGAGAAAATGGCACGGGTGCAGGCACAGCCTGGCCTTTCTCCCTAACCCATCCAGTGCCAGCCTCACCTCAAGGTGTAGCAAGTTCCACACTTGCTCCAGTGGGGGCAGAACCTTGGCTCGGTGCTGGCAGGAGCCAGTATGAAAGTTCCAGAGCTGGGCCTGGGGGTGGGGGGACACAGGGCAGGGACACATGTCAGGCGGGGCACTGAACCAGAAGGCACAATTGTACAATCCTGTCCCCCATGCCCTGCCTCTTCCTACCTGCTGCAGTCGACCAATGCGGGGTCCCAGCTCAGCGAAGCTTCCTCCGTATCGAAGGGCGCTGTGGTAGCAGCGTGTGGCCTCCTCACTGTCGTGCTCTGACTCGTACAGTTGCCCAAGCTGTTCCCAAAGCCCTGGCTGGGCTGGCTCCCGGAGCAGTGCCTGCACACAGCCATGCAGGGATTCCAGCTTCCCATGGAGGGGCCTTGGAGTGGGCGCCCTACAGAGCAGAAGGGGTGGGGGTGTGGGTTGGGTTTGGGCTTGAGGGGACTCTTTCAAGGCTCCAGCCTTACCTCCCACTCCCAGAACCTTCAACTATCCACTCACCCTGGAGCATAATATGGTTTGTTGGGGTGCCCAGAACTACTGCCATGTGAAGGGGGTAGGGGAGCAGGAAGCGGGGGCTGCCCAATGCTAGCTGAGCATCTGGAGAGAGAAGGAGTCTGTTACATACAGCAAGGAGGAGCAATCTTGTCCTACCTAGGCAGGAGGGGGCTGATGCACAGAAACCCACAGAATGACAGGAACCCAGGGAGAATGGCACAGATTGAGGGGTACAGAAATGGAAAGAGGTGTGCCTGGAAACAGAGGGCCCCAGGTTCTCACCTGCCTCCAGGCAGCCATGCGCTACGAGGAGGGGGATGAGGCGGGCAGGAGCTCCAGGCCCCAGCACAGCTCAGGCCCCCAAGGGCAAAGGCTTCCCGTGCAGCGCGGGCCCCTGGAGGGTCCACTGCCCGATGCATCCAGCCTGAGTTAGGGATAAGAAATTATGCTCTTACTGGAGGCAAAACCAGAGCTGCCAGTGTACATCCAGCCAGCTCAGCCCCAGATTTTCCCTTACCAGGTCAGCAGTGGCCCCAGGAGCCCTGGAGATTGGGCACGGCCCCCTGCCCCAGCTCTCTGGGACGATGGTCCGGCTCCAGCCGCTTTGATAAGAGTGCCCGCTACCCCCAGATGGCTTCCTGGGTCCTTTCACAGCCAATTCTACAGAGAGGAGGAAAAGGAGTGAGACGAGCTGGCCAGCACATAGCCAAGGTTCCCAACCCAGGGGCTGGGATAGGCGGACTGTGGCATCCACCAATCTGTCATTTGTGCAAAGGGCCCGGCCTTAGCTTTCCCCAAAGGGAGGCCCACCCAGCCCAACCAGTCCCTAGAGGCCCAGGAGTGTGGCTGGGAGCCAGGATGTGTGTGGCAGGGAACCAAAAGGCCGGTCAGAGGGACGGGGTAGCTGCGCTGCTAGGCTTCCAGTCCGGAGCCACCCGGCCGACCCGCAACGCAGCGGCCGCTTACCCGGCCTCCGTGGGAGCGTCCTCACACCGCGTCGGCAAGCTCCAGAGATCTGGCCAATCACACGACTTCCTTTCTCCCCAGAAAGCCAATCATCACCCGTGTCTCCGCCTCAGTAACAGCCTGGCCGGAACCAATGGGAGCGAGGTGAGCCCGGCAGCGGTGGCCGGGGGAGGAGGGGCGCCGGAGCCGGTCAGACGGGCTCAGCCCGGGGTGACCCCGATGTGACCCCGTGGCTCCCACCTTGGGTCCCCATCTAGGATCTGACACTCCGGCCGTCAGGGCCAGAAGGCAGCGAGGACAAGACGCTTGCGGATGAGGCGGATGAGGCCGGTGAGTCGCACGCTCCGGCTGGCAAGGGGGCTGGCGCTACCCGCAAGCCTCACGCACCCAGAGCCGCCGGTGGCCACGGCCAGGCCGCTCGAGTAGCCCCGCGCCCGGCCACCGCAAGACCGACTGACGGCAGACGGATGCAGAACGCAAAAAAGACGTCCCTCCCCTTCCTCACTTCACCTCGCCCAGTGACAGACCTCCCTACCCCGAGCGCCCCTAATAACTGCTTAAGGCTGGCCAGCCACAGCGACTTACACGGCACCCAAACCCGTCCACGCCGCTATCAGGGCGCTCCACCCCCAAAGCCTGACCCCGACCCAAACCTTGGTCAAGCCCTCAGTCTCATACCCAGTTGCTCCAGGTCCTCTACTTCCCCCGGCTTTCTGGGTCTTCAATACCGACCGACCCCCAAAATCAGACCCCCTTTTAGTCCCCCAACTTCCGAGAAGTCGCGCACCGCGGTCCCGAGTGGCCCCTCTCTCGTGGCTCGCGTATCCTCTCTGCCCTTCCCCGCCGGGGCCACGCGGTTCCCCACGGCCCACGTGGCCCCCGCCCCCCAAGGGAGGGGGGGATTTCGGGGGTTGCCCGTGACGTGGCTACTTGCGCAGCGGAAGCGGTGTGTGTAAAATGTACGGGGGGGGGTCCTGAGGGAGGGATGAGGGCGGGGCCCGACAGGCAGTGACATCACCCTTGTCCCACTCTCACCGCCCACTCCCTTAAAGAACCCAGAACCCGTTTCACTTCCTCCTTCACGCCCCCCCCCACCCCTTCGCTTTGGTGCCGGCTGGACCCCCGACTGGCACAGCGCTCCCCTCTCCTGGGCACCTTCCCTTTAGCCCCAGCTCTTCCTTCTTGCCCCTCTAAGCCCAGGAGCTGCGACCCCGCGCCTCCTCCGCGCCTACCCGGCGTCCCCGCAGGTAGGGAGCCGGCTCGGCTCCCGGGATCGGTCCATTGAGAGTCTAGAGTACAAAGAGCAGTGAGAGGCGAGTGTCGAGTACAAAGCGGCGGGGGCGGGGCCAGCGCTCCAGCTGGAGCGAGCGCCGGGCAGGAAGCCGGGGGAGAGTGCGCGACGAAGGGTTGGGGGTGGCTGGAAAGTTCGCCTTCGTTGAGAGAAGTCTGCGCTGTGGGGAAATTTCCACCCAGCCCACAAGGGCAGACGGGTTTCTGGTGAAAAGAGCCTTCCTTCCCGAAGGGGTAAGGTCATTTGTTTGTATGGAAGCTCTTGGACCCTACAGGTCCCTGCGTGCCACTCTCCCGCGGAGCCCTTGTGGGCGCTTGGGCCCCGCGGACCCTCTCCGCGGTTCACGTGGTAGTACTGTCAGAACTCTCTCCTCACTAGAGGCAGCATCCTTTCCATCAGTAACCAAGCCAGGTACAGCGCTGAACTGTGGTCAAGTATGGCACTCGCAGACTGCCCCCACCCGAGTACCGAGGCAGGGGCGCGGAGGAGACCCAAGGACCAGACGTGGTGGGGGAGTCGGGGAATCAGACAACAGAGGAGCAGATGCCTGCTTGGGAAGTGGTCCCAAGAGCGCCGCCAGTTACCAGGAAAGGCAGCTTCCCCTACGGCAATGATGACACTTCCCCTCTGCCACTTCCCCTTTCCCACGGGGAACTGACTCAGCTTTCCCTAAGTCAGTGAGTGCTGTCCCTCCAGCCCCCTGCTCTTCCACCTTTATCCACAAAGCCCCATGCCGGCACCCAAGAATACAAAGCCCTCACTTGAAAACAAAACTTCCTGTACACTAAACACACACTCATTCTGGCCAGCCACCTCGGATCCTTGTCCGCACCCGGGACACAGGCGCTGGACTCCTCACTTGCCCCCCCCGTACAAAGCCCTCCCTCGGGCTCTGATTCAGGTTTGGGGTGGGGGAACGTGAGTCACCCAGAAAACCTTCCCCTCTTCCCACTGACTCAGCCCCCGCCTCCCTGAACACACACAGACACACAGTCAGAGGCAGACACAACTCCTCAGCCCACACACCAGCTCACCACCGGTCCCGCGGAATTTCCCCTCTCGTCTTCCCCCACGATAGCCCCTCCCCGTGCCGGGCAGCCCCGACACGGCGCTTGCACCTGTTCCCCAGCCGCCGCCGGCTCGCGCTCCACTCTCACCTCCACTCTCGCTCTGGGTCAAGAATAACCCTCCCTGACTCCCGGTGTCCATACTAACCAAGGGGAGGGGACCACGGACAGGCACAAAGACTGACACCCACAGACTCCTCGGAGACAGGCGAGAGGTAGACGCACGCGGCCAGAGCCAGGCTGGGAGGTTGATATACTTCTGAGGCAGACATTCCAGTCTCTCCCGACCCGACCCACAACCTTGGGAGCCAGCGGCTCTGAAAGGGTTAATTCCGCTCCCGCCGAGGCCACACCCCCTCCATCCGGGCACTCCCGGCAAAGCCCAGCTCCGCCCCCTCCATCCGGGCCCTGGACTCGGGACTTTAACCGACCCCCTACACCCCCGCCCCCGCTGGAGCCCCAAGAGAGAAATACTCCATCAATCACACCCACTTAACTCTCTCTGGGCTTGAGCCGAGGAGCCCCTCCGCGCAGCGCCGCAGCCGCGCGGGACGCGTGGAAGAGGCCTGAAGTGCGCACGCAAACTCACGTGACGGCCAGAGACAAGAGCCCACAGATAGTGTTTTACCGAGCCGACAATCAGCGGGCATGCTGCGCGCGCGCCGAGGTGGGGCGGTCCGGGACATTGGTCGCAACCCGCTCCCTGCCCATTCTCATCACGCCTGGTGGAAGCGAGGGGTTACAGGCTCGCCTCTTACCTGGGGGAGGGGGAGGCGGAGGGGAGGGCCGCCGGCTGAGGCTCCGCTGTGACTCAGCCACCCGGGCAGGCCGCCCGCCCGGGATTCCCTTCCCCAGCCTTCCCCTGGCTGCCGGCCCCTCCCCGCCCCCCACCGAGGAGTGACGGTGCCGGCCCCGGCCCGCTATGTGTCACTGCAGGCCTTGTGTCTGCCTCTGACTGGGCGCTGTGTTCACCAGTCTGTCTGACACGGTCGGCTGTGCGTGGGTCCCGGTGTCTGTCTCCATGTGCACCTGCATATCTGCTCATCTTGTCTCCCTCTGTGCCTGTGTCTGACGCGTTCCTGTCATTATCCCTGTCTACATGACTCCGCGGGGCTGTCTCTGTCTGTGTGTCTGCCTAGCTCCTGTCTCGGTCTTTTGTCTGGGTCTGCCTCTGCATCACTAGCGTGATCACGTGTGTCTCCGCACATGCCCTTCTGTGTTTGCCTTCATGTTACTGAACAGAGTCGGGGCGACACTGGCGCAGGCCCACCCTGCTGACTCCTTGCTACACTCCTCTGGATTCTGACGTCTCGCTGGATCAGTGATCACTCTGTCTGAGTCAAGAATTTGGAGGTCTGTCTGCCTTCAGTCAAGTTCTGTCCCATCCCTCGACATCCCTGCTTATCCTCACAGCTCCCTGTGGCTCCCACTGTGGTAGTGGTAATTGCTAGCATTTCATGCATATTTGTTACATACCAGGCACTGTATTATTTTACAAGCATTTATTTTACTCTTCCCCAAAACCTGACATAGAGGGTACTCTGATTACCCCCATTTTACAGATGAGGAAATTGAGGCCCAGAGAGGCTAGGTGATTTGGCCAAAGTCATTCTGCAAGTGAAGAATGAAAGAGCTAGGCTTCTTTCCAGAACCACATTCTTACCATGCTTATATACTGCCTCTGTCCTACTCTCCCTCAGTTTTATCCTCACAGGCCCTCTCCTGGGGCCAACCTTCCTCTCAGCTCTACCCATGTTACCATCCCCAATGTCTCACGTCCTCTAGAGGAGAAGGCAGGAGGCTGTGCAGCCAATCTCAGAAGTCACAGGTTCTTGGTAATGAAGCTCATTCAGTTAACATTATTCAACACAAATCCACCATGCACCCCAATGTGCAAAACATCATGCAAAATAGTGAGAGACACATAGAAGAAGACAGTCCCACTCAAGAAATCCCATATGTAATGAGGAAGAACACCACACAGAGAACGTAAGCCCCTGGCTTAGGGATTATCTTCCCTTTTCTCCTACAAAGGAATGAGAAATAAAGCAGGGCCTCAGGCAGAGAACTGACAGAATGAGAGAGGGAAGCAGAAGAGTAAGACTTAGGTATGGGGGCAAATGCTGTAGTGCATTGGGGAGAGAACGGGACTGAAAGAGATCTGGAAGGAAAGGTGAAATGCCAAGACTGCTGTGGCTGGCAGTGATCTCCAGTATCTCCCCAAATAAATTCTGAACACTCTCCAAAAGCCAGGGTATTCAACAACTCCTATAAGGACAAAGCCCTTTCCCTACCAAGAAAAAATTCCTCCAGGGTAGCTCATATCCACTTTTCAGCTTGCAAACTCTATCTTCATTCAACAAGCAACTGAGTTGTAGCACTAGGGAGATAGTGGGGGAAAGATTTTTTGGTAGTAGTGGAGAGGCTAGTGAAGTACAGGGCTGAACCATTTATAGGAGATAGAAGGGAGGTCCATAAACCAGGAGGGCTAAACCACTCAAGCACCACATGGTGGGGTGCTTAGAACTGGACAGGACCATTCTGAAGGGTGGGCATGACCCAGATCATATGAAGTATCTCCAACCATGCGGTGCAGTTAGACTGCTGGGGAGAGACGGCCACTCAGACAGGACTTACCAGATGGAGTTTGCTGTGCCCTGTCTCATTGGAACCAGCACCCCAGCAGTGGGGTACAACAGACCACAGTGGGTGGGGTGGGCAGTGCTACGGGGCTGGCATGTTGCCTTGGGGGGAACCTAAAAGAAAAAAGTCAGTTAGAGGTGGGGGTCTCCCAGGCTGGAGAATTTCCCTGGGCTCCCTGCCCCCCTCATTAAGGAGAAACCTGGCTCTGGTGGTCAGATACAATGGGAGAATCTGTTTCCATGGCAACCAGAAAAAGCCATCCCCAAAGTGGTCATCCAACCTTCCCCTTTGGGAAGCAGGCTGGATCAGTTGGGAAGGGGCCATGATATGGCATCTGAGTAAGTCTACAGTAGACCCCCAACCCATGATCCCTCTTCTGACAGGACCCTCCTGCTGAGACTCCCTAGCCCCAGAGTGGCCCCAGCTGCCCTGATATCTGCATCCAAGCCTGAGTCCCAGCACTAGGGCATGCAGACCCTCTTCCTTCAGCTCTGTGTCCTCTCCAACCTTATGAAGACACCAGACACTCCACCCTCTGGACTCTGCCCCCTCGTCTTCCCCCAGGCGGGTGCAGGCAGGTCTTGGCTAGCAGCATAGGTAGTAGCCAGACTAGATGAACGGGCCTAACAGGGAGGGGCCATCCTCCCCTGCAAGAACTCTGAGTCTGGGCCTGAGCCTGGAAGTAGCCTCTGCTGCAAGCCTCCCCTCCCTGCCAACCCCAAGGCAATATCCTGTTTCCCCATCACCTCCTTCCTCTTATGTGGCCTAAGAAGGTGATAGAGGCCCACTCCCTTCCCAACCCTCACAGACAAGAAGCTAGATCTTTTAGCATAGGTCCAAGGCCAAGAATCAGGTGTCCATCAGGGGTCAGAGCTAAGTCGGCCCTCCCCTCAGACTCGCTCCTCAGGGACCTATGTTTTCTGCTCTGCCCTTATGGACCCAAACACTTGGGGTCCCAATCTAATCTCTATATTCCTTAGCTTTCCAGCCCCCATCCTTCCCCTTGCCCCAGAGACTCAGGCCTCTAGCCCCCAGTCCCATGATGCAACGTTCCGCAAGCTTCTATGGCTGCTGATGACACTGCCCCCAGGGAGGTGCTATTTCTGACCCACCAAGGCCCCCTCACTGGGCCAGGGTAGTGGTCAGCTGTAGGTGGGAGAGGTCAGGCAGGCAAGGCCCTTCTGCTGGGGAAGGGAGCTTGAGGCTAGAACTCTCCAGGACAGGGAGGCTCACAACCTGGGAGCAGGGAGTGTATACATGTAATCTGTGGCATGTGTGTTCTGCGGTTGTGCTGGGGGAGGGACTCTCGAAGGGCTAGAGAGCAGAGTGGGCAGACTTTAGGACAGACCAAGAGGAGGAGTGAGGGGGCAGCTTAGGGGGTCAGAGGGGTGTGTGAGGGGTGTCTGGACAACAAAGTGGGGGAGGGGCTAACAGCCATTTAAAGGGCCAGCCCCAGAGCTTTAATCCCTCACCAGCCCTGGCCCCAAGCCGGAGGCTGTAATTCATCTGTCCAACAGCTGGGGTGTGTGTGTTTGTGTGTGTGTGTGTGTGTGTGTGTGTGTGAGGGGGGCATGTGGACGGGAAGGGGGAGCTGGGCTGGGGGAGGGGCTGGGGCTTTCTTGTGCACAGAGCCAAACAACAAAAGGAGAAGCTGAAGTGCCAGCTCCAAAGTGCCCAGGCCAGACCCCTGCCCTGCAGACCAGCCGGTGGCCCCTACCTGGTGGCCGACAGACTCCATAGTTTGGACTCAAGGATTCTTGGCCAAGGAGTCGGCAGAGCCAAAGGTGAGGCCCTGGGAAAAAGCCCAGGCTGTGTACCCCCCAGGCAGGCTGTCACCCCTCATTGCACCTTCCCAGCCGCAGCACTGTCCCAGACCTGGCAGGCCCAGCAACAGACAGCCTCAAATGCCCTGCTCACCAGCCAAGCCTCCCCAGACATGGCCTGCCGGCTCCCCCTCACGCCGGCGCACGGTGGCAGTGGCCACACCGAGGCTGTCCCTTTAAATCATTACCACCCCTGATTGTGTGGACGAACCAAGGGCCCTGCCCCCCAGGCAGGCGGCTTGCCACCTCCCCCCGACGAGTCCCCAGAAATGTGAGGGCCATTTAAAGGGACAACAGAGAAGCAGCCAGGTCTCTAACTGCCCCCCCACCCCCACCCTACACACACTCACAGCCCCTTTCCCCAGCGACACACAGCCCCTTGCCCCTCCAGGGGGCCCCCTAAATTCCGGTTCTCTCCCCACCCCTAGAGACTGCTAGATCCTAGGAGAAAGGGGGCCAGAGTTGGGGAGGCGGGGAACTGGGGGGGAGCAAGAAAAGGCAGGGACTCCCTCCTCCCCGAGAGCCCCAGGGGACAGGTCAGAAGGGAAGCAAGAGCCCAAAGCAGCAGCCAGACAGAGCCCCAAAAGGTACCCTGGGCAGACCTAGGACGCACAGGCTGTCGGGCGAGAAGGGAATCAGGCTGCACGAGACACCGGTGCGGCCAGCGGGCGACAAGCCCAAGTGGGGGCGATGGAACAAGGAAGGCCAGGGAAAAGAGGCAAGGCCGGGGGGAAACGGGGAGACGGAAAGGGGAAAAGGGGTCATCCGGGAAGGTGTGGAGGAAAATCAGAGAGGGGAGGGCGAGTCAGGCCGGGGTTACCTGCTGGGTGTCTGTCCCCCGGCGGTGCCCCCGGAGTCCGGGTAGGGAGGGGGGGAAGCAGCAGGGGGGGG
>NW_012118154.1:3925909-3928177 GCF_000951035.1 Colobus angolensis palliatus | reverse complement strand
AGCCCCCAGCACTAGTCTCTCTCCACCCACCCACCCCAACCTTTTACACACCCCTCAGCCTAGCCCTGTCCCCACTAGAGAAACTGTGGAGTCCCTTTGCAAATGAAAGGCTCCAGAGATCAACATGGGAGGGGACTGGGGTCTTGCTTCAAAATCAAGAACCACAATACAATTATTTTATTTTCAAGGCCCACGGAATAGTCTTAGCTATTTCTTCTCCAAGAGGGGAAAATATAATCCTAAAGAAAGCAATACAAATCTGCCTAAAGCCTTCATCAAATAAAATGCACAAAGCCGCTGAAGCTAATCCCCAGCCCCCTAACCCCAATCTCCACATTAACACAAACTATCCACTCCCCCTTAACAAACTCCTAGGGTTCCTGCTGGTTTGGAGCAGACCCACAGCAATAATAATAAACTAATAACTAACACCATTTAATAATAAAAGTATTTCATAACAAGCACTCGTTCTGTGTTCATTCTGTGCCAGGCACTGTGCTAAGTGATTTGCAAAGATTATCTCATTTTTTTCCTCCCAGCAACCTTCAAGGTAGGTGTTGATATTTAAATTTTCAAAATTAACATACGAGGCTCAGAGAGGTTCCGACCTTTCCAAGTCCTAATAGGCACTAAGTGACAGAGCTGGAATTAGAATCCAGGTCTGACAGTCCAAGCTCTAAGGTACATAAAACCACAAACCGAGTTACTCCAATACCATCACCAACCCTAGCACTTAATAGAGAAGAACAACCATAGCGATCAACTGAGTCCCCCTCCACCAAGTGAGAGGCTACAAACCGATTCACCTACATACACACAATAAAGACCGTGACTTTTCAGCCTAATACTGTTTCTTGACCCTTTTCCTTTCATTGTTTGCAGCTGGGGGTGTGCCACTAAGGGGACGTCAGGGATAAGCTGGTGTGTACCCCATACTACACACAACTCTTCCGTCTTTCAACCACTCCCACTTCAAATCAATCTGGGGAAGGGGGCAATAGGACACTTGGCCATGCAGCAGGTGGTAAAGTAAAAAGACGACTAGGTAGCTTTTTCTATGGGGGAGGAGCCTTAGAGGGGAAGCTCTTCGATGCCAATCTAGGGAAAAGTGACCCAAGGCTCCCTCAGCCCAGCCAAGGGGCAAAGTCTTTCAGCCACACCACACCCGTGCCCCTCCCCCTCACAAAACTCCAGGCCGGGGTTTCCCACCTGCAGGATGCTAAGACCAAGGGAAGGGAGAGGGGAAAGAGACGGCACGGGACTGGAACTGGACTCGGGGCAGAGGTGGGAGGGAATAGAAGGGGGAGGAAGCCTCATTGCCTGGCAACCATCCCGGGGCACGTGCACTGGTGACATCATCCCAGGCCACCTCTAACACAGACCTTTGACCCCTACGGGGCGGAGTGGGTGTGCTCGCTAAGCTTCCTGGAAACACCCTTAGGAATTCTGGGAACCCAAAAAGGAGACATAATTAGAAACCCAGGCGTCCTTATCACTTTTACCCCTAATACAACTCCAATCCCAGGGACTCAGGCCTCCTGCCTGTCTCCTCCTCTCCGCCTGCAGCCCTGACCTCCCAACCCACATTTCTGACGGGAGTCGGCCCGACACGCCCCTCGGAGATACTGTGCCTTCTCTCTCCTGGGCGAGATCTCGGTGGGGGCCGGCAGGCGGGGACGGGGGCACCGGGTCCCGCGGGGCTCCGTCTTCCATCTGCAGGATCCCCCGTGCCCCAGCCGGCCGCCAGCCGGAATCTGTCTGGGTCCCCAACTCTCCCGCCCCTCCCCACGCTGTTCCAGGGCGGAGTCTGTGGAGTTGAAACCAGGACACGGCGAGAGGAAGAGTTATATAACCGGGAGAAGCGGAGAAGGACGAGTGGAGACAGGGACAGACAGCCCGAAAGGAGCCGAGGGAGGTGCAAAGAACGCCGGGGCGAATGAGGAGGAAACATTAGGAATGGGAAGGGTTTCGGTGCACATCAAAGAGCAGGAATTCACGCGAAGAAGGGGCGTGATGGCCCAGAAGAATCACCTGGGCCGTCCGGGGCTTCCCCGCAGTGCCCTCCCCCGCCGCCAACAGCAGCTGGCCCCAGGCGGGAGAAGCCTTGGGAAGGGGCGCTGGTACCCGCTCGCTTTCTCTTGGGAAAGCAATCTAAGCCAGAGCCCGGGAAGGCAGCGGCCGAGCAGATGGGGCCGGAAACCACAGCTCCGCCCAGCCCACCTGGGAGTGCGGGGCGCCAGCTGGGGGGAGGTGGGGAACAGGTAGTCG
>NW_012118154.1:3904263-3925494 GCF_000951035.1 Colobus angolensis palliatus | reverse complement strand
GGGAATCCGGCTCCCAATTCTCGCCCACCAGTTACTCTGGCAACAAGGCAAGCAACCCCGGGGAGGGAAGGGGAGCCGAGGTGAACGCTGCGCCTCGGTCCCTCCCACCTCCGGACAATCGCCGAGTCCCCTTCGGTCGCGGCGCAGCTCGCTGCCTCCCCGCTTTCCTCCCAGGGCTCTTCCTGTCCCGGGAACCAGGCGTCCTGCCCTCGACCTTCCCCACAGTCTTCTGGCCCTCCGCTCTCTCTAATCTCCCCGCCAAGTGTCATAGCATAAGCTGCAGCAAACAGGAAGCGAATCTACGTCGCTTAGCAACCGCCCTGCGTGCCCCCCTCCCCACTATTTACCCCTGCCCGGAGAGGTGGAGATTGAGAGAGTCCCCAGCCTCCTCCCCATCTTCTGCGCTGCGACCTCTTGCCCACAATTTCCTGTGAGGGGGCCCAGATGACAGGAAGTCAAGTGGGGGCCTCAGCCCACCTTTCCCTCGGACCGGGGCGGAGGGCTTCACTACTTTCACGGTCACATCCCCCACCCGCACTCCCAGCTGCCCTGGGTGCGCGTCTCGCCCTCGCCATCTTGTGGCTACGTTGGGAAGGTTCCGCACCGAGAAGCCGTGCGGGGCGCGCGAGGGCTCGGGAACGGCAGAGTGGGAGCAGAACTAGGGATGAGGAGGCTAGCGGGGCGAGACGGAGTGAAGGGGAGGCGCAGTGGGGGGAATGGGATGGGGGCGAAGGCTACCGCTGGGAGGCTCTCGGGGCCGCTGGTGGGAAGGTCAGGCTAAGGCTTCTACACCTTACCCGCGCAGAGAACTGGAGGGAGACTTAAAGTAGCCCTGGGACCGGGACACACCCAAGTCTGACCCATCTGACCTTACTGGGCCATGGCACTGGCCTGTCTGCAAACTCTGCCCTTTAGTCCTGCCCTTCAGTGAGGACCGCTGCGCCCCGCCCCGCCCTGGAGTCGGGAAGGGGAATCCCAGCCCAAGGGGAACGGGGAGTCCTTTCAGGCCCCTCTGGACATCTGGAACGTGAGACATCTGCCTCCCAGTTCTTCCTCCTTCCCTGCCGTACTCTCTTCTAGGGGACCCATGACCTTCGCCCCAGTCTTCCCAGTGCCCTTCCCAAGACCCAAACGTCCATCCCCAGCTCTACCCCTCCAGAGACTCAGGCGTCCTGCCCCGCTGCACCGGGAAGGTTTCCCTCTTTCCAGACGTCCTCGCGGCTCCCCGTTACCTGGTTCTGGGGGGGTCCCAGGTGTTCAGGCTCCCCAAGGTATCCCAGGGGGTCGAGCGGCCCCCCCTTCTCCCAGGCCGGGGCTGGGGGGGCCGCTCCGCCCAGTGGCGCAGTTGGATTTTCCAACACAAACACCCGCACCCCCGCTCCCCAGCCCCGCCCCCTTCTCGTGGTCCCGCCCCTCCTCACGCTCCAGTCCCCCTCTCCGGCTCCGCCCCGTCTTCTGCCGGTCCCGCTCGCCTCAGGACGGGTGCCGACTAGGATGCCGGGTGGGAGTAGTGGGTTCAGGGTGCAGTGTACGGGGTTCAGCCCTGATCCCTGCCTGACAAATCCCTACCCCATTTGGATCACGCGCCCTTCTAAGGTAAGCCCCGCCCCACCCACTGAAGTCCTGCCCAGAGACTTAAGCCACAGCCTCTTCAGGCGGCTCCGCCCTGCCCATTCGTTCAGGGCCACGCCTCCGTTCCTCTCCAGGCCGCCCCACCTCCCTCATTTCTTTCCCCGTCCAGTAGCACCTCCCCAGTAGCTCTGTCCTCTGTGAGGCTCGGGCTTCCTCTCTCCCCAGACCCTCACCATTGCATTGAGAGACTTAAGGCTTGTTGTCGCGGGTGTTTTACAGCACTGAGCTCCAATACAACTCTTTCACTTTTATGGCTAACACAGCTAGGTATTTCCAGGGCCACATCACACAAATTCGGCCAAGGTCAAAGTCTGAGTGAGGTCCCGCCTCAGTCCTAGGTGCAACATCAGTCTGAGCTCCTGGAGTCCCCGACCCTCTCTCAAGCCGAGAAGGGGAGGAGGTCTCAGCTGTCCAGGCTCATGAGTAGAGCAGCGCCCCTCTTGATCCAATGATCAGATGTCATGGCCCCAGACCGCAGGTCAATGCCGATGACAAAGGAGGCTCGGTCTGAGCTGCCTGCCCGGTTGGGATAGTAATAGCAGGGGCAGGAGTACATGCCTGGGGGAAAGGAGAGGAAGAGTCAGATCCTTGGAGCCTCTGGGAGAGCAGGGCAGGAGCGGGTGTGGGATGGGCTGGAGTAAAGAATGGGTTAGGTTCCAAACTAGGGACGGGGCAGGCAGGTCCTGCCTGGGGAGCTGTCCCACCCTTGGCGCTCTTCTTGCGGCTCTCTGCAGGCCGGAAGTGGATCGTGGGCATGAGGCAGACAAGCTGCATGGGCTCTGCCTCCACCAAGCAGGAGTTCTTCCGGTCCCAGCCAGCACCTTCCAGGTACAGGCCCCGGACCCAGACACCATCCTGGGGAGAAATGGGAGCAGGTCTGGGGGAAGCTAGACTTATGTTGGCGGCGCCCCTGGCCTACTCGCTCTCTCCTCCCTTTTCGTCCAATTATTTCCCATTTTTGCTCAGAGCTCCAAGCACAACTGGCTCCCACCTTGGGGGGATACACTAGGTTGCCATCATCCACAGTGGAAACGATAAACTCCCAGGAGAGGCTGTCCACTGAAACCTGGGGGTTGAAAGTGAGAATGAGGGAGGACCCGGAAGAGGAGAACACATACATGGCCCTAGCATACATCCCCCTCACACTTTGCGTATTGCTCACATTGTTTTGGCGAGCTGAAGACTGCAGCACAGCAGTGAGGAAGCCAGTGGGAAAGGTGAAACCAGACAACCAGAAGATCACAGGAGGCCGGGCCCGGCTGGCCCACAGCTCAAACTGCTCCACACGCATGGCCAAGTCCCGGGTCCAAGCAGCCAATGGCTTTTGTGAGGGGTATGCCTGGGGAAGGAGTGCGTGTGTATTCACTCATTTAGCCATGCATTTGAATCCATATTATTTATTTTGAGACAGAGTTTCACTCTTGTCATCCAGGCTGGAGTGCAGTAGTGCAATCTTGGCTCACTGCAACCTCCGCCTCCCAAGTTCAAGTGATTCTCCTGCCTCAGCCTCCCAAGTAGCTGGGATTACAGGCACCCACCACCACGCCTGACTAATTTTTGTATTTTTTAGTAGAGACGGGGTTTCACCATGTTGACCAGGCTGGTCTCAAACTCCGGAACTCTGGTGATCTGCCTGCCTCGGCCTCCCAAAGTGCTGAGATGGCAGGCGTGAGCCACTGCGCCCAGCCCAAATCCTTATTTTGAGCACCTGAAGCAGATATGAGAAGACTATGTGGTGTCAGCCCCTGTTCCCCAACTACAGGTGAACAAAACTCCAAAGCCGACTTCCAGGAAAGAGGCATACAATGACAGCTATTCATTAATAACAATGACTGCAGTAATATTAACCAGGTACCATTAACCAAACACCTACTGAGTGGTATGCACAGTACTGGGAATCTTTGAAACATCCTTAGAGAGGTTAGTAATTTGCCCTGAGTAAAAGTCTGTAAGTTAATAAATTGTAAGAAGTCAGTCAATGAATGGCAGAGCCAGGTTTCAACCTTGAACCTATCTAACTTCAAAGTTTAGGCTCCCTACAGTTTGCTGTATGCCCACCTAGAACCAGGAGATTGGGGGGCACAGGATTGAGAGGGGAGCTCATTGTTGGAGAAGGATCAACAATGGTATAATCTTGCCTTTCCCCAGAGTGGAGGAACATGGGCATCAAAGATGCAGTTGAAAATCTCTTCCAGGCTTGTAGACATGACAATGAGGCCCCGGATGCCTTTCTCTAGGTCTGTCAGTGAGAACCTGAGCAGGATGAGGTGGAGTGTTAGAGATGGGATGGGCCTGGGAACGTCATTCTAGCCAGAAGGCGAAGGCCTCTCCTCACCCCCTCCCATGTTCTGCAGAGTTCCCGATCTGTCTTACAGGATGGTCTGCATCAGTGTGTTGTATCTCTGGATCTCCTGCAGAAGGACCACATTGAGAGGGGAGGGGTCAAGAGCTAGCAGTTTTTGGGTCCCCTCATAGTCGATCATTTCAGGGATCTTCTGCTTCACATCAGCGGCCAACTCAAGGACCTGAGCAGGGAGGAGCTCTTGAGTGTAGCCCCCCCTTCTCCCCCCCCTCCACCCTGCCACAGGCCGGGCTCTTTTTACCTTCTCTTCCCGGGTCTGGCCTCCAGCCCTGGTGGGTGTAATCTGAGGTTGCAAGGAAAGCAAAGTATCAAAGAGGGTTCGTGCCTCAGTGATCTGAGAGGCCACATCAGCATTGGGGTGCTGGCCAAAGGCCTCAGGGGGGTCCATGCCAGGCAGTAAACTGATGTATTCCTTGTAAGAAGCCAGGCTCCCATCCTTGGGGATGAAATAAGTCTCCAGTGCTGACAACCTAGGGAGTCATAGCATAATTACTGCCACATTATGGGGACTCAGGCCTCAATGCCAGGCCAAGACCCCAAGCCTATGCATGTGCCATTTGTCCAGCCCCCTGCCCTGCTCCCCCTCCCAATCCCACAAACTCTGTCTTCTCCCAATCTCACGTCCTCTCCTCAAACATTTCCCTCACCCCTGATCCCGCCATCTGGCTGGCTTGTGACCTCTGGCTCCCTGCCCAGTGCCACCTCCCCCTCACCGGTAGAAGGGAGTTGATAGAGACTGGTCACAGAAGTAATCATTGATGTAGGTGGTCAGCAGGCGCCGGTCCCAGTCATCTGTGACATGTCCACCATAGTTGACGCCGGCAATGAGGTACTTAAGTGCATCCCAAGGTGTCTCCTCGTACTCATCCAGATAGAGGCTCAGCAAGTTCTCTGACACCTAGGCATGGTCCCAACCCAAGCCCCCATTCCCACAGAGTTATGGCAGGAAATCTGCCAATGGGGCCTCAACACAGGTTTTCTGTCCATGGATAGTCCCACAGGGGAGCCATGGGGTAGGAAGTATGAGGAGAGAGGGCTGGGATGAGGACCCCTGGCTAATACAAACCTCAAAGTCAGAGTCATTGAAGCCATAGATGATGTTCCAGCCAAGCTGCAGGAACTTTTTGCGTTCAAGTAATACAGAGTGGAAGAAACAGAGTGAAAACAGCAGCTTCTTGTATTTGGCAGGTTTGGAGCAGCGGGAAAACTGTGGTTCTGACATTAGTTGGTAAAGACGTGTCATGTTGGCCTTTAGGCCCTGGGGACAATGAAACACAGAGATGGGGTGACATGCATCATACTCAGACCTGCCACTGGCACCGCCATGTACAGTTGTGGAGGTTCTTCATTGCACAAAGGCACTGGCTGAAAGGGTGAGTGGAGGCTGAAATGCAGCCCTTGATCTACATGCCACAATCTGCATTCCTCCACAAGGCTGAGTGCCTTTCTCCAGTTCTCAGACAGGCACTATATGGGCTTCCGGCAGCCCTGCCTTCTTGTCCCACCACTTTTTTTTTTTTTTTTTTTTTTTGAGACAGAGTTTCGCTCTTGTTGCCCAGGCTGGAGTGCAATGGCGAGATCTCAGCTCCCTGCAACCTCCGCCTCCCGGGTTCAAGGGATTCTCCTGCCTCAGCCTCCGGAATAACTGTGATTACAGGCGCCGGCCACCATGCCTGGCCAATGTTTTGTATTTTTAGTAGAGACAGGGCTTCACTATGTTGACCAGGCTGGTCTCAAACTGCTGACCTCAAGCGATCCACCCGCCTCAGCCTCCCAAAGTGCTGGGATTACAGGTGTGAGCCACCGCACCCGGCCGTCCCACCACTTTTGATCCTCTCAGCCCTGATGTTCTCAGTGGTAGGTAGGGCTAGCACAATTTGGGGTGCCAGGAAATATGAACAAAGATAAATACATACACATGCAACTAACAAAAATGTACAGAATTGTGTGCAAAGGTTAGTGTAGATTGAAAAGCCCATAATATATCATCAAGGAGGGACAGTCTATGTGACTGGCATTATTAGGCTCCATGAGCAAGCTGGGATTTGAACTAAGCCTTCCAAATGGGAAAGATATGACTAGGCTTGAGAGGAGAGTGTTGCTTTCCTGGAGATGGAAAGAGTTGAATAGAGGCACTGAGGACAGAATAAAGTGAGAGGATGAGCCTGGCTGAAGTCAAGTGCAGGTGCTCAGGTGGGAAGAGGAGGGCCATGGATAGATGGAGATGCAGTAAGAATAATGGATGTCGGGCGCGGTGGCTCATGCCTGTAATCCCAGCACTTTGGGAGGCCGAGGTGGGCAGATCACAAGGTCAGGAGTTTGAGACCAGCCTGGCCAATATGGTAAAACCCCTCTCTACTAAAAATACAAAAATTAGCTAGGCGTGGTGACGCACACCTGTAGTCCCAGCTGCTTGGGAGGCTGAGGTAGAAGAATTGCTTGAACCCAGGAGGCAGAGGTTTCAGTGAACTGAGATCATGCCACTGCACTCCAGCCTGGGCTACAGAGCGAGACTCTGTCTCAGAAAAAAAAAATTAAAAAAAAAGATGAATGTTTGAGCCATTTGGACTTGATTCAACGGGCATCATGGAGCCACTCTCTATCTTGAGTAGGACAGCGATCTGTTCAAACAGCATTTTAAAAAGACTTACCCATAACTGACAGAATGGAATAGTGATAAATTTGAGGAATACTGGATAGCAGTAACAAATATAATATGTGACTTTTTTAAAAATGCCATTTATGACATCAAGATATGTCAAGTACCCAGAAATAAATCCAATTAAAATGTATGATTATTTATGGAGAAAGTCACAGAATTTTAGGCCAGGCATGGTGGCTCACACCTGTAATCTCAGCACTTTGGGAGGCCAAGATGGGAGGATCACTTGAGCCTCGGAGTTTGAGACCAACCTGGGCAACATAACAAGACTCTGTCTCTATTTAAAGAAAAAAGACCCAGCACTTTGGGAGGCCGAGACGGGCGGATCACGAGGTCAGGAGATCGAGACCATCCTGGCTAACATGGTGAAACCCCGTCTCTACTAAAAAAAAAAAATACAAAAAATTAGCCAGGCGAGGTGGTGGGCGCCTGTAGTCCCAGCTACTCGGGAGGCTGAGGCGAGAGAATGGCATAAACCCGGGAGGCGGAGCTTGCAGTGAGCTGAGATCCGGCCACTGCACTCCAGCCTGGGCGACAGAGCGAGACTCCGTCCCAAAAAAAGAAAAAAAAAAAAGAACATTACAGAATTTTATTAAAATAAAGAATAAATGGAGGCTGGGAACAGTGGCTCATGCCACCTGCAATCCCACTGTGCTATGATTGTACCACTGCACTTCAACCTGGGCTATAAAGCAAGACCTCTCTAAAAAAAAAAAGAGGAAAAAAATGAATAAATGGAGAGATATACTTACAGATTAGGAGCTTCATTGTCCTAAGGATGTCAATTTTCCCCAAATTGATCAATATAATTTTTTTTTGTAGAACAAACGAATTCTAAAACTTATATTGGAAAATAAAAGGTCAAGAATAGCCTGAAGAAGAATAAGGTAAGAAACTGTGCCTTACCAGCTATCAAGAATTATTATAAAACTATATGGTAATTAAGACTAAAATATATCAGCACGGCACTGTGGGTTACACCTGTAATCCCAACAGTTTGGGAGGCTGAAGCGGAGGACAGCTTAAGCCCAGGAGTCCAAGACCAGCCTGGCCAACATGGTGAAACTCAGTCTCTACAAAAAAAATAAAATATTAGCCAGAGTGGTGGCACACACCTGTAAGGTGCGGGTGGGAGGATTGCTAGAGCCTGGGAGGCGGAGGTTGCAGTGAGCCAAGATGGTGCCAGTGCACTCCAGTCTGGGCCACAGAGCGAGACTCCATCCCAAACAAACAAACAAAAAAAGACTAAAGTATTGATTCCAGGATAAAACAATTTGACCAATGAACAGAATAAAGGACCCCGAAACCCACACATATATGGAAACATGATTGAAGGCTGAGCAGGCACTACGGATCAGAAAGATGCTTTCGTAGTATTTGAGAAATGGTACTGGGAGAATTGGTTATCCAGGTAGAAATAAATAAAATTGGCTGGGCACAGTGGCTGATGCCTGTAATGCCAACACTTTGGAAGGCTGAGGCGGTTGGATCACCTGAGGTCAGAAGTTCGAGACCAGCCTGGTCAACATGGTGAAACCCCGTCTGTACAAAAAATAACGAAATTAGCTGGGCAGGGTGGCAGGTGCCTGTAATCTCAGCTACTCCGGAGACAGAGGCAAGATAATCACTTGAACCCCGGAGGCGGAGATTGCCGTGAGCTGAGATTGCACCACTGCACTCCAGCCTGAGTGACAGAGCAAGACTCTGTCTCAAAAAAAAGCAAAACAAAACAAAAACAAAAGCAAATTGGACCTCTACCTGATACTACATCACAAAAGTGAATTCCAAGTGATTAAAAACTTAAATGTGAAAGTCAAATTATAAATTTTTTGGAAGGCAAGTATAGGAGAGTACTTTTACAGTCTTAAAGTAAGCAAGGATTTCTTGAACAAGACAAAGGAGCACAAACCATTTAAAAAAGGAAAGATAGCTAAATTCAACCTCATAAAAATTAAGAATTATCTTCACCAAAAAACAGCATAAAAGAGAAGAGACAAACCACAAAACACATGACTGACAAAGGATTAGGATCTAGAATATATGAAGAATTACAAAATGCGAAGAACATCATGAATGAATGTCAACACATAATGTTGAATGAAAAAAGCAAGTTGCAGAGAAACATACATAGCAATGGTTGCATTAGCAATACAAACGATAAAGCATTATGATAAAGAATCTCTAACTCCAGAGAAAAAGAAAAAAATTATAAAGAAAATGACAAATATAAGATTCAGAAGAGTGGTTTTCTCTGAGTAGAGAGAGAAAGTGATGAGACTGGGAAGAGGCACACCAGGACTTCAAAGAAAATGCTGGGATTTTTCTTTCTTAAAAGGATGATGGGCTGGGCGCGGTGGCTCACACCTGTAATCCCAGCACTTCGGAAGGTTGAGAGGGGTGGATCGCCTGAGGTCAGGAGTTCGAGACCAGCCTGGCCAACATGATGAAACTCCATCTCTACTAAAAATACAAAAATTAGCCAGGTGTGGTGGTGTGCACCTGTAATCCCAGCTACTCGGAGGCTGAGGCAGGAGAATCGCTTGAATCTGGGAGGCAGCTATTTCAGTGAGCAGAGATGGCGCCACTACACTCCAGCCTGGGTGACAGAGCGAGACTCCATCTCAAAAAAAAAAAAAAAAAAAGGATGATGGGCACACAGATATTCATGGAATCACGATCCTTTATAACTTGCATAAATTTTGTAAATCTTCTTTTGTATCTACTTACTAGCTAGCTTTTAAAAAAAGACTGGATAGCAGGAAGTGACCCAGGAATATACTCCAGGACTATATCCCAAACTGGCAACTGGTGGCTGTGAATACAGAGACTTTCTTTTTGGAGTAAAACTCAGGCCGGGGCCGGGCGCGGTGGCTCACGCCTGTAATCCCTGTAATCCCAGCACTTTGGGAAGCCAAGGCGGGTGGATCACCTGAGGTCAGGAGTTCGAGACCAGCCTGGCCAACATGGCGAAACCCTGTCTCTACTAAATATGGAAAAATTAGCAGGGCGTAGTGGCGCACACCTGAGACAGGAGAATTTCTTGAACATGGAAGGCAGAACCCAGGCTGCAGTGCAATGGCACAATCTCGGCTCCCTGCAACCTCCACTTCTAGCTGGGATTATCATACCTGAACTCCATATCTCACCTTCCTGGGCTTAAGTGATCCACCTGTTTCAGCCTCCCCAAATGCTGGGATTACAGGTGTAAGCCACCACACCCGGCCTGAGCCACCATGCGTGGCCAAGACTCTTTCTAAAAATACATCCTGTCTCTAAACACAATCACATTCTGAGTCTTGGGGGTTGAGATAAAAAAGAGTGTGAAACGAATGTGCTGTTGTGGTGCTGGTGTGCCAAGAAGTGCTTTGTAATCTGATGGCAGTTCAGAGTTGGAACTGACTTTGGTGCTGGTGCCAGAGATGGGATTAGAGTTGAAATAATGAAAAGGACAATTTCACCGGGCGCAGTGGCTCACGCCTGTAATCCCAGCACTTTGGGAGGCCGAGGCGGGCGGATCACGAGGTCAGGAGATCAAGACCATCCTGGCTAACACGGTGAAATTCCATCTCTACTAAAAATACAAAAAAGTAGCCGGGCGTGGTGGCGGGCGCCTGTAATCCCAGCTACTTGGGAGGCTGAGGCAGGAGAATGGCATGAACCTGGGAAGCGGAGCTTGCAGTGAGCTGAGATCGGGCCACTGCACTCCAGTCCGGGTGATAGAGTGAGACTCAATCTCAAAAACAAAAAGAAAAAAAGAAAGGAAAGGACAGTTTCTCCAACAACTTGTGAAAGGAGAAAATATAGAATGAGAAATATTGGGCTAGGACTGAGGGTCCCTCCCCTCTTTGGCCCTCTGCTCTTAGTCCTTAGGTCAAGGAGTAAGTATTGCAATCTGGCCACAGGCAGAGGAAAAAGAAACACAGAAGTAATAAATGATATGTCAGAAGACAGTGGGGAAAGCAGGAGCGATGTGTCAGGGAGCCAGGGAAAGGGACAGTCAACTGTGGCAGCTGCCCCAAGTGGCCAAGGGGATTAAGAATGATAAAAGGCACCCATGCGTGATTCAAACAGCTCTTATCTGTTGAGGATGATACATACTGGTCTATGTGCTTTTCACAGGGTGAGCGAAAAGGATTTTGATCTTGACTAAGAGCAATGAAAAGCTACTAAAATAGTTTAGGGTGAGTGGGTGAAGCGCAGTGACACGGCAGGTTTTAGAGGGTGGTGATGATTGCATTTGGTGATGAGCTTGTGATACTGGAGATAAAAATTTCAGTAGAGTTGGAGGAAAGGAAGGGCAAAGAGGCAGGAAGTGTGACATTCGGAAGAGAATGTAAGGAAATGGTGGGAGGCAGGAAGGTTCTGAGGTATAAAAGAATGAATTGGAGACCCAACTACCCAAACTCTGGCTCTGGAATACTTATTTACTCTTTCCGTATCTCAGTTTCCTATCTTTAAAATGGGGGTAACAGTATTCACCTTACACGATGTGTATGTGCACGCACGCATATTAAACGAGTTAATAAACGTAAGAAACTTAGAACAGTGCCTGGCACATGATAATCCCTCAAGAAATGTTAGATATTACTATTGTGTTCTAGGAGTTTGGCACAAACAGAAGAGGAATGAGGTGGAAATTTTTGAGGACAATCAAATCAAAGCATGTTGTTGTTAGGTTGAGCCCTCTCTCTGGTGCTGGCAGGAGGTAAGGTAGACCAGATGACCCTGCTGATGCTCTTTGTCTATGACCACATACCTTTGGTGGCTCTGTGGTCATCTTGATGCTGGCCTGCAAGATTGAGATAGGGAAGTCTGGGTGGGGGCTGGAGCTGAGCCAGAGGCGGAAGGATGGATGAGGGTCCTCCACCTGCAGCTGCTCCACCAGCTTGTCCAGATTAGGCATCCAAGACAGTGACAGGTGGCAGTTTGCCAGGAACACCCAATGTCCTGCAAGGAGATGCCAGGGTCAGTGGGAATCATTTCCTAAGCCCTGCCTGTCCTCATGCTTTCCACCTGGTATTGGGGCGGGGGTGCTAGGGGGGCCGAACACTCAGATCTGCCACTTCTGGGACCCTCTGTAGAAGTGGGAGGTACAGGGACAGTAGTATATTTGAGGTTGGCAGTTCTAAGGACAAGGACTGGGCTGAAGATGGGGGTGAAAGAAAGGATGGACACCAACCCTGAGTAACACCCTCTCGGAGGAGTCGGGCAGCGGTAGGGGCCTGGCCCTGGCCCAGGGACAGGGCATGGAAGCGCTGGGCCATGCCTGTGTGCTCTGCCAGCTGGAGCAGGGCACTGGTGGGGTCCACACCAGGGGACAGGATGAACACGAGTGGGGATCGTGGGGTTGAATCCTCCATCACCTGCCAGAAGCACAGGTATAGCATCAGGCAGAAGGCCACATGCCTGAAGTAGGAGAGAGAGATGCAGGAGACTGAAACAGAGGAAGGCAGGAAAGACCCAGGGGCCGTGGAGACAAGGAAGCTGAGCCACCGACCAACTTCATATTCAGCACAGGCGGCTCGATGAAGCGGGAACCAAGGTTGGTGACGATGAAGGAGGTCACGCAGAAGGCCACGCGGTCCTGGCGCAGGGAGCGGACGATCAGCATCCGTTGCATTTCATTGCAGGCATTTTCCCACTCACCTGGGGACGAGGTGAGTCATTGCAGGGAGAGGGAGTGAGTCCGGAAGAGCGGGGAATCCAGACAACAGGGCACCTGCCGGGAATGTGCTCTGGGCCAGGACCCCGGCACCAGCTGGGAGAGGGGATGGAGGACAATGGGAAGGGCAGGCACACGGCTGAATGGAGGGAAGGAGAAAGAGTGGGGTACAGATGCCTGGTACCTGGCAGCATTGCCTTCTCCGGGGCAGCACTGGTATACCACAGGTGCCAGTCACGAGGGTACTGCTCAAAGGAGTTCATGAGTCCGTGGAAGTTGGTCAGTTTGTCTAGCTCTGTGATGTTATCCCAGTAGGCATCTGCAAGCCAGCTAGTGCATGGGTTGTCCATTTGGCCCTCCCGATCCAGGACCTGGTGGGAGAGGGGGAAAAAAAGGGATTGACTTGGGAATACTTCAAAAGAAGAGTGATCTTTTTCTCCTCTCTCTCTCTCTCTGTTTCTCTCTCTCTCGGTGGGAAAGCCAAAATGGAGGGTTTTTTGTTTTGTTTTGTTTTTCGTTGTTTTTTTTTTTTTTGAGATGGAGTCTCGTTCTTGTCACCTAGGCCAGAGTGCAATGGCGCAATCTCGGCTCACTGCAACCTCTGACCCCCAGGTTCAAGCTATTCGCCTGCCTCAGGCTCCGGAATAGCTGAGATTACAGGTGCACAACATCACACCCAGCTAATTATTGTATTTTTAGTACAGATGGGGTTTCACCGTGCTGACCAGGCTGGTCTTGAACTCCTGATCTCAGGTGACCCACCCTCCTCGGCCTCCCAAAGTGCTGGGGTTACAGGTGTGAGCCACTGCGCCCGGCCCAAAATGGGTTTTGTATGAGAGTGAAGAGATGAATACAGGGATCCTGGGGAATAAACGTGAGGGTCTAGGACTCAGACCCTGCCCTTAGCCCTCACAGTTCAAATTTAGGAGGCTGGCGCCCTCTGCTGGTTGCCTGGTAATAATGTCTCCAACCTAATGACTTCTTGGTAGCCTCGCCTTCACGCAAGCACAAACTGTTTACTCATTCATTCGCTCACTCGCTTATTCATTCTTCTTAACAAACATTTATTGTTTGCCAACTATGCATTTTAATCATTGGGATGCATTACTGAGCAAAATGGAAAATATCTCTGCCCTTGGGGATTTTGTTTTCTAATATGGGATTGTGAACTCATGGGCAGATTATGAACCAAAAACGTAACAAATAAGTAAATTATCTAGTATAGCAAAGATGGCAGTGCTATGGAAAAATAGGATACTCTGAGGAGGGTAAGGGAGACTGGTTGTGTTGAGGTGGAGTTTGAAGTATAAAAAGATCAAGGTCGCATTGAGGTGAGGTTTGAAGGAGATGAGAGACGGCCAGGTGCACACGCCGGGCAGTAGGCTTCCAGCAGAAGGCACAGCCATGCGAAGGCCCCGAGGTGAGACGTGCCAGGGGGGTCGCAGAGGGCAATGAGGCCTGCGTGGCTGGAGTGGAGTGGGGGCTGTGTGGTGGGAGGTGGCGCCTGCCATGGGGAGCCAGTCACAATGGCATCCACTTTAAAAGGACCTCTCAGGCCGGGCAAAGTGGTTCACACCTATAATCCCAGCACTTTGGGAGGCTGAGGTGGGAGGATCACTTGAGCCCAGGAGTTCAAGATCAGCCTAGGCAACATGGTGGGACGCCGCCTCTACAAAAACTACAAAAATTAGCCAGGCGTGGTGGCACAGGCCTGTAGTCCCAGCTATTCCAGAGGCTAAGGTGGGAGGATGGCTTGAGCCCGGGAGGTCGAGGCTGCAGTGAGCCAAGATCACTGCCCCTGCAGTCCAGCCTGAGTGACAGAGTGTGACTTCTCTGGTTGCTGTGTTGAGAGTTTGGCATGAGAGGTGGGAAGTGAAGGTGGGAAAAGTAAAGAAAATGTTGTCTAGGAGGGCGGGAGAGTGCAGCATGATTGTCCAGAAGCCTTAAGGGCCTCCTTGGGGTTCATGATCATGGACTTAGAGCGAGTTCAGCCACTGTGGATGTGTTCTTCTCCGGCCGTGTTCAGCGCACGGGCCATGCAGGGACAGAGGGGCAGAGGAGCTGGATCTAGCCAGAGTGATAGATGCGACAGAGAGAGGAGGAAAACGGGGGTTGAGGAGCCTGTGGGGGAGAGATTGTGAGGGCGACCATGGAACTCAGGCTGGGGAAGGAGTGCCTTGAAAGGCAGTAAAAAAGTGGCAAAATCAGGCCAATCTGTGGGTCACAGGTGAGACATGCCACAAAGCCCAGCCTGTGCTGAGGGCAAGGGGGCGCATAGCAAGTCACCTCCACAGCCCCAGGGAGCTCACCATGCACCTGATGCTGGCCTGGATTTTCTCAGCTCACTCACTGATGCCGTGGGCCTGACCCTCTGGGTCTGGAGTCCTTGACACACTTGACCTTGACCATCCCCAACCTTGACCATCCCACCCTGGGATGTGCTCTCTGCCCAACTCACCACACCCCCACGTAGGAAGAAGTTGTATTCATCCATGTTGAGCTTGCCAGAAGTCTCCAATATTTTGGCACACATATGAAAACTGAATAGTAGTTTGTGGCGTTCAAAAAGGGTACGGCAGGTGTACCTGGGAGAAAGGCAGAGAGGAGGGAGAGGCAGGATGGAATGGGGGCTGATGCTCCACACGAATGCTAGCATCCTACTATCACACAGCCTCACACAGAGGACCTCACCAGCCTCTGATCCTAACCTGGAAACAGCCAAGGACTCAGGGGCCTAGAGATAATAATTTCCCAGAGTTCACTTATTATTATTATTATTACTTTTTGAGACTGAGTTTCACTCTTGTCACCCAGGCTGGAGTGCAATGGCACGATCTCGGCTCACTGCAACCTCCGCCTCCCAGGTTCAAGCAATTCTCCTGCCTCACCCTCCCAAGTAGCTGGGATTACAGGTGTCCATCACCACGCCTGGCTAATTTTTGTATTTTTAGTAGAGACAGGGTTTCACCATGTTGGCCAGGCTGGTCTTGAACTCCTGACCTCAGGTGATCCGCCCACCTCAGCCTCCCAAAGTGCTGGGATTACAGGAGTGAGCCAATGTGCCCGGCCATTCACTTATAATTAGTCATTCAGTTCCATTAAAAAAACAGAACATTCATTATTCCCCTACTATCTTGCCAGGCACTCTGCTAGGTCCTGAAGACACAAAGATGAATAAGCTGCAGTCTCGGAGAGGACAGAGAAGCTATTGGTTATGATGTCCCTGCCTGCTGGACTCAGGGGAAGTTTCCGAGAGGAGCTGCTCCAAGGTGCAGCAGAGTTTTCCGGTGACATGGGAGAGGCAGAGAGGTCACAGCATCAGCAAAAGCACAAGATGGGCACAGCATGCAGGGCAGTCAGGGATGCTCAGGCACCCAGTGCAAGGTGGGAAAGGTGAGGCTGAGGCAAGAGAAGGCCAGGTCATGAGGGCTTTCGTGAGCCACCGGGATCAAGCAACCAACCACTGGCAGTCAGACCCGGGAAGCAGCATGGTCGGGTTTGCTCAGGTGGGCAACGCAGGAGGGTAGGTTGAGAGGGAGTGGGTAGAGGCAGGAGGACCTCTAGGAGACCATTGTGCAACTCAGAAAAAAGGATCACCAGGGCCAGAACTAAAGTACAGCCAAGCAGTGGGAAGATGGGGAGGGAACAGTTTGCAGAAATATTCATGAACAAAACCTGGTGACTGCTTTGAAAGGGAAGAGTCAAAGATAGCTCCCAGTTTTTGCCAGGCATGGTGGCTCACGCCTGTAATCCCAACACTGTGGGAGACCATGGCAGGAGGATCCCTTGAGCTCAGGAGTTGGAAACAAGCCAGGGCAACATAGGGAGACCCTCTCTGTACAAATAAAAATTATAAAAAATAAAGGATAACTCCCCATTTCTGGCTTGGGTGACTGGGTCGTGGGCGTTGGTGACATCCAAGGATGAGGACTCTGAAGAGGGAAGAGAATGAGTTGGATCTGAGGCGAGTTGAGCTTGAAGGGTCTGTGGGATGTCAGGGTAGAGAAGTCCAGTTCCTTGCTGCTCAAATGTGATCCACAGACCAGGAGCAGTGGCAGC
Source organism: Colobus angolensis palliatus (assembly GCF_000951035.1). Classification (NCBI taxonomy): domain Eukaryota; kingdom Metazoa; phylum Chordata; class Mammalia; order Primates; family Cercopithecidae; genus Colobus; species Colobus angolensis. The sequence continues at coordinate 3,909,117 of NW_012118154.1, read as the reverse complement.
CCCTGGGAGCTTGCTGGAGTTGCAGAACCCCAGGCCCCTCCCCAGACCTGCCAAATCCCAACTGGTATTTTCACAAGATTGCCAGCGTGCTACCTGCCCGTTAACATTTGGGCAGTGCTGGTATCACCAACAGTTGTGTAGACAAGTCCAGTGCTCAAGGGAGGGCTACAGACAGAAGATGGGGAATCGTCGGCCCACAGGTGATGGTTAAGCCATGGGAGCCAGGAGCTACCAGGAGGACGTGTGCCGAGGGACAGCGGCAGGCTGAGAGCCACGGCGTGGGAAAGCATGAAGGCGCAGTGGCCAGAAGAACCACGGCCACTCGGCCTCCGGACTGGGGCATACTGGGGGCACCCTCAGACCTGTAGACAGCGTAGGTGTGGTAGTCGTTCAGGTAGTCAATGCGGTCCTCCAGCTTATTGCTGCGGTGGCTCTTGTCAATGCTGAGGATGAAGAGGCTGATGTAGGCATCCAGTGAGAACTGGTACATGGGGTCGATGCAGCCCATATCATTGAGCACGAAGAACAGGATCGATGCCCGCTGGGCACACGGGCGGTAAGCCTGCCAGCAGGGGAGTGGAATCAGGGCCACCGAGAGACATGGCAGGGAGCAGGGGCTCAGGGAAGGAGGGGTCTCGAGCCGTCATGATGGAGTTGCATCTTAGATGGCTGGCGGGAGGCAGGGCTGGAGGGCCAGGAGCTTACCTCCCGGGCCAAGTCAATGTTGATCTCTGTGGTCTCACTGGTCTCCAGCTGTTCAGTCACCTCTGTGGCCGTGATCTTGGAGGTCTGTAGTGTGTTCACCAGCTGCACGTCATCCAGCAGGGAGCCGGTAGCCTCATTCAGCAGCCTAGGGGGAGGCCCAGAGGCACATGGAGCAAGGGATTAGGGGGACCAGGCTCCCTGGGATGCTGTCGTGCCTGGGGTAGACTGGGTGGAGGCTGGCTGGGAGTAGACCTGTGGGGCGGTGGGAGGGGGAGGCAGGGCCTCACCGCAGGATCTCATCCTCCAGCTCCTTGAGCTTCCTCTTGCCAGCCGCGATGTTGATGACCAGTGAGTCCTTCTGCTCCTCCAGCTCAGGCCGCTCCTTCCTCACCACAATGCCCAGCAGCTGGGCCTCCAGGCCCTGGGGCATCAGCACTCGCAGTGAGGGGCTCTCACCCCTTTGACCTTCACCTTCCTCATCCCTTTCCACCTCGAAAGACCCCTCATCCTCAGCTGCCCAACACAAGCTTATCCCTTTTCTCAATCCTTCCCAACTCTTCCTGCTTCACCCTAGCTCAATCTGGACCTCAGCCTGCACCCACCTGTTCTTTAACGGCAAAGTTAACGATGGTGGTCTTGGCTGAGGTCTCTGGGCTGTAGTGGGGGTTGGAGAGCTTGGTGGTGATGTAGAAACGGAAACTGGCATTGTATTCCACCTCCTTATCGCCAATGCGCATCAACAGCCGACCACCTGCCTCCACGGAAGGGTCAGGGGCAAGGACTCCATGTGACGGGTACCAGCTAACCCGTCCCCCACCGGCGTCCAGGGGCAGTGACTTGGCCTGTCCTAAGGCCCCAGCCCAGGGCTGTCTGAACGGAGGGACAGGTAAGAACAGGACAGTCAGACAGCCAGTCCTTCCCTCCCTAGCATCCCACTCAGCTGGTCTTGGGGACTTGTCCTAACCGATTCGGGCTACAGATTTGTTGAGCACGGGGTTGAGTGTGGGGTCCAGATATTCCTGCACATTCTGAAGGAGCACAGGGTATCCAAACTGAATGGCGTTTTCTAGGATTCGCAGGTAATCACTCATCTGCAGGTCAATGATCTTCAGGCCCTAGAGAGCAAGGGGGAAGGTGAAGGAACACTGCGGGAGAGGTGGGGCCTCAGGAAGAGGGGGACTAATCCGGCCCCCCAGCCTCACACCTGGCCTCCCTCCATGTTCTTAATCCATTTCAGGGCCTGGGCCTGAGGGTCGATCATCAGCGCCCACCTGGAGGGGAAGTACAGGTCAGAGGCGAGGCCGTCTCTCCCGTGCCGCCCCCACGCCCAGCAGCACCCTGACCTGTTGCCTCGGGTGACGATGATGCCGTTCTCCGTGGAGAAGGCGTCTGAGGGCAAGCCTTGGATGTTCCAGTCCCGGACTTTGGTAGGATTGGACAGGAAGTTATCAATGGCAAAGGAAGGGGAGCAAGGAACCTGAAGCTCCCAGATCTGAGGAGAGAAAAGCCCCAAGCTTTAACTTGAAGAGCTGAGCCCAGCAGCCCCTGCGTCTTCACGGTATCTCTTAATATTTCCAGAGGTCCTGCCCCCAGCCCTGGTTTCAGAGCTCGCTTATCATACCTGAGCCCCATCTCACCTTCCGGATCCAGATTTGGTTGACAATCTCATCCCGGTAGTTGGTCAGGAAGGGTCCCATGTAGGACAGGAAGGCAGCTGCCAGGAGACAGTCCCCCACCAGGTAGCCCAGGTCCTCCTCCAGACCCTGGCGGACAGGAGGGAGGGTAAGCCTGCCTGGGCCCCGGCACTCTGGGAGACTCTTGGAATGCTATTGAAGGCACGCTCCTCTGGACACCGTCTAGTTCAAAGAGGTTCTTTCCTTCCCCTAAACCTTTGCGTCCTGACAACTCTAGCCTGGTTCTAATTACTTTCGAGTTCTCTATCTCTAATGGCAATGTTTACATTCTGGTGATGAGGCCCAACCCTTTTGCGAAGCCAGGAGCTCACTGAGGGCAGAAACAAGATGTGCCATGTCTGTTTTCTCTCTGGTCGGTGGGCTACATCGAGTCCTTGTGTGTGCTTCACAGCCCTATCCAAACACTGAAGCAGATCCCTAATGGTGCAAAAAGCCTTTCCTTCCATTACTCTCACCAAAAGTGTGCAGGGGGAGGGGAAGAGCTCCCACACCTCAGTTCTTAGAGTTCCCTGTACCCAGGTGTCCCGGTTTTCCCTGACTGCCCCTCAAGCTAAAAGGGATGGGTCTCTTGGAAGTGGTGAGCAGAGGGAAGGGACACCAGGTGGTATTAGTCGATCTCACCTGGACTGTCTCCTCCCATCTGGCCTTCTCGCCTGCCAACCCCGACACCAGCATCCCGGCTCGCTCCAGCTTCAGCTCCATCTCTTCAGACTTCTTGCGAAGCTCCTCCTTCTGTGCCAGCTTCTCGTCGTACTGTTTCTTCAACATCTCCAGTTTCTCAGCTACCTGGGAGAGATTGGAGTGTAGCGCATCAAGCACAGGGCTTGCAGCCAGATGGTTCTCGTTCGCATCACGACTCTGCCATTTTGTAGCTTTGTTAAATTGATCTCTTTGAGCCTCAGTTCCCTCATGTTGTAAAAGAATACCTACCCTATAGGGTTGTCGTGAAGAGTAAATTGAGATAAAATACATGTGATGAGGTGAATTTTCTTCCCCTTCCTTCCACCACCCTTTCCTAGAAACCAGAAACTACTTGGTAGTTTCTGGGTAGCTGGGTAGGGGGCAGAGATCTCTTAAAGCATAATAAAACCACACAAGAGGCAGGTGGCTCACGCCTGTAATCCCAGCACTTTAGGAGGCCGAGGCAGGTGGATCACCTGAAGTTGGGAGTTCGACACTAGCCTGATCCACATGGAGAAACCCCGTCTCTACTAAAAATACAAAATTAGCTGGGTGTGGTGGCGCATGCCTGTAGTCCCAGCTACTCGGGAGACTGAGGCAGGAGAATCGCTTGAACCCGGGAGGCAGAGGTTGGGGTGAGCCGAGATCGTGCCATTGCACTTCAGCCTGGGCAATAAGAGTGAAACTCTGTCTCAAAACCAACAAACAACCACACAAGATAGATTGGCAAGTGAAGTCCAAACAGCACATAAATGACTGCCACTCCATGCCAGAGGCCATACCTAAGGTGGAACCTTGAAAAAGGCAGAAAAAGGGAGAAATGAACCCAAGAGCTGTTAGAGGGAGACTCCATTCGAGACAAAGGGCTGGCTGGGTGTGGTGGCTCATGCCTGTAATCCCAATACTTTGGCAAGCCAAGGCAGAAGGATCACTTGAGACCAGGAGCTTGAGACCAGCCTGGGCGACATGGTGAGACCCCCACCTCTATTCAAAAATAGAAAATAAGAACAAAAATAAAAAGACAAAGGACCAAGTCCAAGGTCCCACACTAGAGATGGAGGCCTGGGCAGAGCTTTGTATACTAAAGAAACCCCTCTCAAGTCATTGCCACCTGTGGACTCTGTTGAGGTTGGAATGAATATATATATACATTCACTGAAATCTGAAGGAGAGAACTGATAGAGCCTTGTCCCAAGATCCTGTATATGTGTATGATCCTGTATGTATATCTGACCGGCCAACAGCAGTTGTGCCTGGATACAGACTGTATCACTGTCCTCTTCATCATGAGGAATATGGGGTGGGGGGGTTACACATAGCATTTACATGATACATGTTCCCTTTCCTGCTGCCACCTCACTGGGAAAGGCAGCCCACAATCGTGGAAATAGTTCCACTACTAGAAAGTAGAAGTAGCTCTGCTTTAACTGAGTGATTCTGGTAAGTTTCAACCTTTCGGAGCCTTGCCAGGGTTGCTGTGGGTAAGGGTGATGTGGGCTGTGGCATGGTGTGAGGCACACAGCAAGCAAGCCCTACCTGGCCCAAGCACTTGGAAATGGGAGAGACCACTCTCCAAAAAATAGTCTTTAAAACAACATGGAGGGCCAGGTGCGATGGCTCACGCCTGTAATCCCAGCACTTTGGGAGGCCAAGGCAGGCAGATCACGAGGTCAGGAGTTCGAGACCACCCTGACCACTATGGTGAAACCCCATCTCTACTAAAAATACAAAAATTAGCCAGGCATGGTGGCGGGCGCCTGTAGTCCCAGCTACT
>NW_012118154.1:3901504-3902928 GCF_000951035.1 Colobus angolensis palliatus | reverse complement strand
AGGTGGGGTTCACCATGTTGGCCAGGCTGGTCTCAAACTCCTGACCTCAGCTGATCCTCTGGCCTCGGCCTCCCAAAGTACTGGGATTACAGGCGTGAGCCACTGTGCCCAACCATGGCAAACTACTTTTTAACCACTTTTCTTTTTATTTATGCTGGTTGTTACTTCCATATCTCTGAAAAATATGCGTATGCCTCTATTTTTAAAGTATGCTCATCTCTTTGGAGCTTTAAATTTTTAAAAATTATTATGAAAAGTTTTAAACCTAGAAACACCCATCAGCTAGATTTCACAGTTAGCATTTTGCTATATATATTTCATCTACTTGTTTTTTGCCAAAGTATCTTAAAGTAAATTTAAAACTCATGAAATCTCAAGCCTAAATACTTCATAACACATTTCTAAAAGTAATAATAATAAGGACATTTTTCTGCATAACTACAACACTATTATTACACCTAATAAAATCTTGGTCATATCTCAGAAAATAATTTTTACTACCTGTGATTTTTTTTTTGAATAGTAAATCTATTTACATAAATCAAAATCCAAAAGGAACAAAAGTGCATATGGTGAAGGGGAAGTCTTCCTGCCATTCCTGAGCCTGGTCCCAGACCCTGCCCTAGTTTCCCGTGTAGCTTTCTAGAATAGTCCATGTACAGAATTGTTTATATATAAAGAAAACATAAGCACGGTGAAGGCAGGGACTTGTTTACCACTGAATCCTTAGACCTAAAATAATGCCCAACATTCACATATTTTTTGAATATATATATATATTTTAAAGACAGAGTCTCACACTCTCACCCAGGTTGGAGTGCAGTGGCACCATCTTGGTTCACCGCAACCTCCACCTCCCAGGTTCAAGCTATTCTCCTGCCTCAGCCTTCCAAGTAGCTGGGATTACAGGCGTGCACCACCACACCCGGCTAATTTTTGTATTTTTAGTAGAGATGGGGTTTTAATATGTTGGCCAGGCTGGTCTCAAACTCCTGACCTCCAGTGATCCACCCGCATCAACCTCCCAAAGTGCTGGAATTGCAGGCATGAGCCACTGTGCCCGCCCTGAATAAACGAATTTTTAATCAGTGGTTATGTGCTATAACACGGTTTGTACTTTACTATTTTTTTTGCTTGTCAAATCAGTTCTTGTGAGCTGCCTCATTGTTTTTAGCAGCTGCAAAATACTCTTGTGTGAGATTGAACTATGATTTATGTAACAAGTCTACGGATACACATTTGTGTTTTTCCAACATTCTGCTATTAACAATGCTGTAATAAATATCCGTGTACAAGGCCGGGCATGGTGGCTCCCGCCTGTAATCCCAGCACTCTGGGAGACAGAGGCGGGAGGACTGCTTGAGGCCAGGAGTTTGAGACCCCTGGCAGCACAGCAAGACCCTGTCTCTACCCCTCGCAAAAAA
>NW_012118154.1:3898039-3899859 GCF_000951035.1 Colobus angolensis palliatus | reverse complement strand
TGAGCCACCGCGCCCGGCCTCAAATTCATTTTCGAACTTAATCCCCAGTGCAGCGGTGTTGGGAGGTGGGACATCTGGGAGGTGATTAGGTCATGGGGGTGGGGCCCTCAGGAATGGGATTAGTGCCCTAGTAAAAGAAGCCCAAGAGAGCTTGTTTGTCCCTTCTGTTACGTGAAGACATGCATAAGCATCATCTATGAGGAACTGGCCCTACCAGACACCGAATGTACTTGCACCTTGATTTTAGACTTTCCAGCCTTCGGAACTGTAAGATATCAATGTCTGTTATTTATAAATTACCCAGTATTTTGCTATAGGAGCCCAAATGAACTGAGATAACCCCTCAGCTGAGACTGAGCAGAACAGAAAGTTGGGGAGGATGCTTTGGGGACTTTAACTTCAGAAGGTTGAATTCTAGATTTTTAACTCACAAAAGCAAGATTAGTTGATTTCAAATTTCCATTTCTTTGGACTTTAGTTTACCAAGGGATTTATTTAATCTTTGAAATTTAATTTCTCCCTGGGGGTTATATTCAAATTTGTGGAATTTCTGTGTATGGTGATTATTGGAGTGTTTTAATGCTGTCATTTAATTGAACTGCATGGCCTCTGATATGTTATGTTGGACAATGTGACTAGGCATAATTTGGAATGCAAAATAGGAAAAAAATGTGAATGTTCTACCTTGGGGATACAGTTGCCCTGAAGTAAATTAAGACATAATTTGGAATGCAAAATAGGAAAAAATGGGAATATTCAGACTTGGGGATACAGTTGCCTTGAAATATATTAAGATTCTGTTCTGACCCATTTCAAAGCCTTCTGGGGCCCTATCTATGCCACTGGTTTGTAACCCTTGTTGTATATCAGAACTAGCTGACAAGTGAGTAATGGCTAAAGCTATGTACTCAAAATTTTTTTCTGATCTGCAACACAATTGGGCTCTGAGCCTCTTTTCAGATCTGAGCCTCAGTACTATGCATAAGCGTTCCCACCTCTGGTAGGCTCCGACAGGAAAGCTTTTAAAATGCTGATCCTTAGGCTCTGCCAGGGATTCTTACTTAATTGACCTGGGGCAGGGCCCAGGTATCAGCACAGTGTCTAGTTGTGAAGTTCTATTAAAAGGTACATTTGGGGGTGGGCGTGGTGGCTCACACTTGTAATCTCAGCACTTTGGGAGGCTGAGGTGGGCAGATCAGATGAGGTCAGAAGTTCAAGACCAGCCTGGCCAACCTGCTGAAACCCCATCTCTATTAAAAATACAAAAATTAGCCAGGCATGGTGACAGATGCCTGTAATCCCAGCTACTCGGGAGGCTGAGGAAGGAGAATCGCTTGAATCCGGAAGTCAGAAGTTACAGCGAGCCAGGATCGCGCCACTGCACTCCAGCCTGGGTGATAGAGCGAGACAAGGTCTCAAAAACAAAACAAAACAAAAAGGGTATATTTGGGCCAGGTGGGGTGGCTTACCCTTGTAATCCTAGCAACTTGGGAGGCCAAGGCAGGAGGATTACTTGAGCCCAGGAGTTCAAGACCAGACTGGGCAACATGGTGAAACCCTGTCTCTACAAAAAATACAAAAAATTAACCCGGAATGGTGGAGTGTGCCTGTAGGCCCAGCTACTCGGGAGGCTTGGGTGGGAGGATCACCAGAGCCCAGGAAGTTGAGGCTGCAGTGAGTCGTGATTGCACCACTGCACTCTAGTCTGGGTGACAGAGTGAGATCCTATCTCAAAAAACAAAAGCCTGTAATCCCAGCACTTTGGGAGGCTGAGACGGGCGGTTCATGAGGTCAGGAGATCAAGACCATCCTGGCTAACA
>NW_012118154.1:3894074-3897374 GCF_000951035.1 Colobus angolensis palliatus | reverse complement strand
CTTCTTCTTCTTCTTCTTTCTTCCTTCTTCTTCCTTCTTTCTTCTTCTTCTTCTTCCTTCTTCCTTCTTCTTCTCCTTCTCCTTCTCCTTCTCTTCTCCTTCTCCTTCTTCTCCTTCTTCTTCTTCTTCTTCTTCTTTTTTAGGTGCATTTGGCTTGTAAATTTCACAGGCTTTGTCCATAAAAAAGGAGAAATGTTTGTTCCTTATCTGCTTTCTCTTATCATTTGGGGGTTCTCAAGTGTGGGTGTGGACCCTCCACCAGAAGACCTAACACTGGGTGTGCTATAAATGCTTGTTTAATGAATGACATTGTTGGCAGTGCACCCCAGATGTCCCATATTTCATGTATGTAATGAACCACCCCTAATTATTTAGCCCAGGATATGATTCATCTAGGTGAAAAACTTTTCCAAATGGATTGCCAGACCTGTGAGTCTTCGCTCTTAGGAAAAGAGAGTAAAAGAGTAAAGTTTTGTGAGAAGTTGGAAGGTGGCAGTGGTAGCAGGAATGGAACCGTGGAGGAGCAGGTGCAGAGAGAAGCCCGTTCACCCGACCTGGGTGAGTTCCCCGCACCGAAGAGACCTCACGGGCAGCTTAACTTTGGATAGTAAAGATGCCCACAGCAGGAAAAAATGGGGATGAGCCGTGGGCAGAGTGGCATGAAGTCAGGAAACCCGGGATCTAGCCCAGCTCTGTCGGTGACGAGCCAGTGAGCCCTTGATGTCACTAGCCTCAGGCTCCTCATCTGATCTGTGGAGGTCGAACCTGGACGTTTTTCAAAGTTGGTTTTAGGTAAAACGGTTTGAAATTATATGGCCAGTTTCAATTATATAAATATTTTAAATTTCTATATAAAGATAGCACCAACAAAGTTACAGGGCAAGCGAAGATCAAAAGACTGGAAACAGTGGGTGTCTCAAAAGGGTAACAGTTAAATAAACGATGGTGTCCCTGTAGCTACCTATTGGAATATCATGCAGTGGTAAAAAGAAAGCAGAGACTCTTTATAAACTGATAAGGAACAATCTTTGACTCACAGGTAAATAAGATAGTAAGGTTCCGGCCAGGCGCGGCGGCTCAAGCCTGTAATCCCAGCACTTTGAGAGGCTGAGGCCGGCAGATTACCTGAGGTCAGGAGTTCGAGACCCGCCTGGCCAACATGGCAAAACCCCGTCTCTACTAAAAATACAAAAATCAGCCGGGCGTGGTGGCGGGCACGTGTAATCCCAGCTACTCGGGAGGCTGAGGCAGGAGAATCGCTTGAATCCAGGAGGCAGAGGTTGTAGTGAGCTGAGATTGCGCCACTGCACTCCAGCCTGGGTGACGGTAATATCGGCTGCTTTCAGAGAGGAAAGCTGGTGGCTAGAGAACAGAAGGTGGGCGGGGGGAGACTTCTTATTGGATACTTCTTTGTACCTTTCACACTTCAAACCATGTAACTGTATTACCTTGGGGATAGTGTACTATTATTAAATCAATCATGTAAAAAATCAAATGATAAACTGGAAGAATTTTGAATTCTTTTGATAATGGCACTTGCCCATTCTGCCTGGTTCAGGAGTTACTCATGCATGTTTATTTATTTATTTATTTATTTATTTATTTTGAGACTGTCTCACTCTGTCGCCAGGCTGGAGTGCAGTGGTGTGATCTTTGCTCACTGCAACCTCCACCTCCTGGGTTCAAGTGATTCTCGTGCCTCAGCCCCCCAAGTAGCTGGGATTGCAGGCGCCCGCCACCATGACCAGCTAATTTTTGCATTTTTAGTAGAGATGGGGTTTTACCATGTTGGCCAGGCTGGTCTTGAACTCGTGACCTCAGGTGATCCACCCACCTTGGCCTCCCAAAGTGCTGGGATTACAGGCGTGAGCCGCCGCGACCAGCCTCATGCATGCATCTTGCAGGAGATCACCTGGGTTGCCCAGACTTCTCACGGTAACTAACCCACTTGGCCTCTGGGAGAGCCTGTCCCCACACGACATATGCACAGACACTCTCACATTGTTCTTGGTCCACAGAAGCGACACAGACACTCTTGACCCATCCCTCTGGCAAAGACCAATTTGCCACACAGATTTCATCAGTTAATATCTCAGGCCTCAACCCCGAAGGGTGTGACAGAGATCGCCAGCCTCTTTGGAAGGGCTCCTGGGTCACAGCACCTCTGAACCTCTATAACCCTCTGCAATCGACTTAGCTTTCTGAGCCAGAGGCAGCCCAGTCTAAACAGGGCACAGAGTGGGAAGGAGACAGGACTGGAATGGCATAGGACATGGGGAAGGGGGGTAGAATTAGATGGGAAAAAACAAATGCTTCCTGAAGCAATTCAGAACTCAGGGAGAGGGACCTCCGTGGAAAAGACAGGCGATCGGCTCACCTCCCGCAGCTTCTCCTGGGCCTCAGCAAGCGCGGCTTGCTTCTCCCGAAGCTGAGCCAAGGCAGCGTTCATCCGGATCCGCTTGGGCTCCACCACCCGATACAGCCGCCCGTACAGCTTCGGGGAGACAGTCAGGCTGTGGGGGTCGCCCACCAACCCACCAACCCACCAATCCCCTCACCTCCAGGCATCCCCTCCTTCCACCTGGGTCTGTGCATCCACCCATCTCCCAGGCCTGCCCTCCTTACCACCCCGCCCCAGCCCAGACGCCCTTACCTCCATGGCCCGCACCCACATGCAGAGGGACTTCGCAGCCAGGGAGACGCGGCCGATGATATCAGGCTGGAAGTCAGGCTGGGCGCAGTAGGCCCCGATCTTCTTCAGAACCTTATCTGAGATATTGTCTTTATCAAAGTTGATCAGTGACTTGATGAAGTTCTGTTCCCCTGTGGGATGAAGATCAGGGGCCTTAGCCAGAGGCCTAATGCCATCCTCCTTGTCCAACAGTTTCACCTCCACTAGTCACGCTTAGCCACATTTTTCCTGGGCTCAGTTCCTAAGGCCAAACCATCTGACCTGGCCCCTAGTTCCTCCCTCTGACTTGACTCTGTCTCTAGGCACCTCTCAGCCCCCAAGGTCCTCGACAATCTTCCCAGCTCCTCTCTCACCACTTACCTTGAACACTCAGCCAAGCCACCCTACACTTCACTTTTTTCTCTCTCTGCTTTGCACTTTCTTCTAGGGCAGGGATCACCAGACCGAGACTGGCAGGCTGTATTCCACTACGGGAACCCAGAGCAGAGTAAACCACAAGAATGGAACACAGAGTCCTGGTTCCCATTTTCTGATTCTTGTTCCCCTCTGGGGGTCTGAGGGCATTCCTGCCCTTGGATGCAGCAATACATTCTTCTATCTTTTTTTTT
>NW_012118154.1:3881568-3893914 GCF_000951035.1 Colobus angolensis palliatus | reverse complement strand
TTTCACCGTGTTAGCCAGGATGGGCTCCATCTCCTGACCTCGGGATCCGCCCACCTCAGACTCCCAAAGTGCTGGGATTACAGGCCTGAGCCACTGCGCCCGGCCCATTCTTCTATCTTTAGGACAATTTTGTTTAATATACAGATGCTCCCGATAAGCCCATCATACATTGAAAATATGGTAAATCAAAAATGAATTTAATGCATCTAACCTACTGAACATCATAATTTATCCAAGCCTAACTTAGACGTGCTTGGAGCGCTTACATTAAGCCTACAGTTGGGCAAAATCATCTAACACAAAGTCCATTTTATAACAAAGTGTTGAGTATCTCATGTAATGTATTGAATACTGTACTGAAAGTGAAAAACAGAATGATTGTATGGGTACCATTGTAAAGACGAAAAATCTTAAGTCAAACCATTGTAAGCTGAATGTCAGTATTAAGATAAGCTGTTTTCTGTTACTTACAACCAAATAATCTTTTTCAAAATTTCATATTTAATAATTAAATTCTAAAAGTGATCAGAAATGTAGTTTTTTCTTTTTTTTAGTTGAAAAGAAACAGGTAACTTTGTAAAAAGTAAGAAAATACCAGTAACAACTAAATCATCATTTTTTTTTTTTTTTTTTTTAGACAGGGTCTGGCTGTGTCACCCGGGCTAGAGAACAATGGCGCAATCACGGCTCACTGCAGCTTCTGCCTTGCACATTTAAACGATCCTCCTGCCTCAGCCTCCCAAGCAGCTGGGACTACAGGCATGCACCATCATGCCCGGCTAATTTTTGTATTTTCTTGTAGAGATGGGTTTTCGTCATGTTGCCCAGGCTGGTCTCAAACTCCTGGGCTCAAGTGATCTGCCCACCTTAACCTCCCAAAGCTTGGGATTACAGGCGTGAGCCACCACACCCGACCGGCAACCAAAGAACCTTAACTGACATTCATGCGGTCTCCCTTCTACTAGGCTCTATGCTCTCCTTTCTGCTAGGCCCTATGCTCTTGAGGGTCAGAGCAGTGCCTCATCCATCCCTATCTTTCTGAGTGTCTGCTGCACAGCCGACAATCAATAAACACTGGGCGAGCGGAAGTCATTTATTTCATGGTCTCTGGCTTACCTAGCTGCCTCTTGGCCTCTGCCCACGTGGGCTCGTTGCCTCGAAGAATCATAACTGCCTGCATCACTATCTCCACTTGGGCTGGGGGCCGTCCATAAGACTTGATCTCTCCTATATCCTTCTTGTTCAGAGACTCTAGGGCCTGGGGGAAAAAGGGATAAAGTGAGGGAGCAACTCAGCAGGTAAGACAGGACCTTATGGAGACAGCACTTAGCTGAGGTACCACCTCTTCTTCCCATTTCCCCAGAGTCTTTGAGGACAAAGAAGGCTGGCCCATTCCCTTCCCCGGGGCCTCGCGCTCCTGGCTCCCATCCTTGCACCCGCTCCTGGTACCCGCATGGCCTCTTCCAGGGCAGGCAGGGCCTCTTCTAGATCTTTCTGGGCATTGTCAGCCAGTGCCTGACACTTGATTTCCTCAACTGCAATCTTTTCACTGTTGGCTGTTACGGCCTAGGGATGAAAAAAGGACAAGGGTTTTTTGTCTTTGCCTTGGGCAAAAGTGGGAGTGACGGTGTTGGTGGAAAAGATGAAAGAGAAAGCTAAATAATTTTTTTTTTTTTTTTGAGATGGAGTCTCGCTCTTTCGCTCAGGCTGGAGCGCAGTGGTGCAATCTCGGCTCACTGCAACCTCCTCCCCCAGGGTTTAAGCGATTCTCCTCCCCCAGCCTCCGGAGTAGCTGGGATTACAGGCGCCCTCCACCACACCCAGCTAATCCTTGTATTTTTAGTACAGATGGGGTTTCACTATGTTGGCCAAGTTGGTCTCGAACTCCTGACCTCAGGTGATCCACAGCCTGGGATCCCAGCCTCGGCCTCCCAAAGTGCTGGGATTACAGGCGTGAGCCACTGCGCCCAGTTACTAAAGAAAATTTAAGAAGGGTAACATGGGTTCCCTGATGCAGTAGCCAGCACTGGTGGGAGTGAGGCACGGGGGGTGGGCGTGGGCCCTCGACCTTCTGCTGCTCGTCCGCCTCCCGCTTCTGCTGCACAATGATGACCAGGTACTCCTCACACTGCTTCTGGAACTCGGCCACCTTCTTCTTGGCATCTTCCAGCTCTAATGACATCACTTGTACCTTTTCCCTAGTTTCATCGATCTTGAACAAGCCTGTCCGCAGCTTATTGGCTTGGTCCTGCAGCTCTTGCCGTTTTTCTCCCAGCAACCTGCGGGGGAGAATAGGACAGGGTGTGGAGAGGCGGGGCTTCCGGAAAGCGGGGTGTCCTGTAAGACCCACCTTCCCCATGTGTCTCAAGTCCGCCTTCCTTTCTGTTGCCACCAACACTACCACCACCATCCTGGTCGGGATTCTATCATTTCCTGCCTGGGTCATCACCAACAGCTTCTGGAGGGCTCTTCTTGATTTCAGGCTCTTATTCCTCCAGTTTATTCTACACACCACTACCGGAATCAGCTTGTTAAATAGTCTCCATCACACCACCTCCCCTACATGAGAATCTTCCTCTGTTCCCCACTGTGGAACAGGCAGGTGGGCTGGCCCAGGGCAGGCAGCTGTCCCTCAGCTCCAGCCTGTTTTTTTCCCTGTGGGAACAAATGTGGGCCCAGTATTGCAACAATTTCCCTCTCTCTCTCTTTCTTTTTTTGTAGAGATGGTGTCTTGTTATGTTGCCCAGGCTGGTCTCAAACTCCTGACGTCAAGTGATCCTCCTACCTCGGCCTCCCAACGTGCTGGGATTACAGGCATGAGCCACTGCTTCTTTTCTTTTCTTTGAGAGGGAGTCTCACTCTGTTGCCCAGGCTGGAGTGCAGTGATGTGATCTCAGCTCACTGCAGCCTCCACCTCCCGGGTTCAAATGATTCTGCCGCCTCAGCTTCCTGAGTAGCTGGGATTACAGGCACCTGCCATCATGCCTGGCTAATTTTTGTATTTTTGTAGACAGGGTTTCACCATGTTGGCCAGGCTGTTCTTGAACTCCTGACCTCAAGTGATCTGCCCACCACAGCCTCCCAAAGTGCTGGGATTATAGGCGTGAGCCCCCACACCCAGCCTTATTTGCATCTTTTAAAATATCCTTTGCAATAAGTCAGCAATAGTAGGTGAAGTGTTTCCTGAGTTCTGTGAGCCACTGCAGCAAATTAACTGAACCTGATGAGGGGGTGGTGGGAACCCTCGAATTATAACCGGCCAGGCAGAAACACAGGTAAAACACTGGGCTTTCAGTTAGCATCTGAAGCGGAGGGTATCTTGTGGGACTGCGCCCTCCACCTGTGTGATCTGACTCTAACTCCAGGTAGATCGTTTCAGAATTGAATTATGTTACGGGACACCCAGTCGGTGTCCCCTGGAGAACTGCTTGGGCGGGAAAAATCCCCACCACATCTGGTGTCTGAAGTGAAGTACAGCCAGCCTTCCGTATCCACATCCGTGGATTCAACCAACAGAGGATCAAAAATATTTGAAAAAAGTCCGGGCACGGTGACTCACACCTGTAATACCAGCACTTTGGGAGGCCGAGGCTGCTGGATCACCTGAGGTTAGGAGTTCAGGAACAGCCAGGCCAACGTGGTGAAACCCTGTCTCTACTAAACAAACAAACAAAAAAATTAGCTGGGCATAG
The DNA here is from genome assembly GCF_000951035.1 of Colobus angolensis palliatus. NCBI lineage: Eukaryota > Metazoa > Chordata > Mammalia > Primates > Cercopithecidae > Colobus > Colobus angolensis. The sequence continues at coordinate 3,890,222 of NW_012118154.1, read as the reverse complement.
TGGCGTGTGCCTGTAATCCCAGTTACTAGGGAGGCTGAGGCAGGAGAATCACTTGAACCCTGGAGGCAGAAGTTGCAGTGAGCCAAGACTGCGCCACTACACTCTAGCCTGGGCAACAGAGCAAGACTCCTTCTAAAAAAAAAAAAAAAAACTCAAAAAAAGTTGCATCTGCACTGAACATGTACAGACTTTTCCCTCTTTTCATTATTCCCTAAACAATACAGTATAACAACTATTTACATAGCATCTACATTGTATTAGGTATTGTAAGTAATCTAGAGAGGATTCAAAGTATATGGGAGGAACCTGCATAAGTTACACGCAAATACTCCATTCTATATCAGGGACTGGAGCATCTGTGGATTTTGGTATCTGTGGGAGGTCCTGGAACCAGTCCCCCACGGATGCTCAGGGCCTGTACTGTGTTGAGTGAAAGAGTAGGGAAAACGCTTTGTTTTTTGTATCTCATACAGGTAGAAAGTCTAGAAGACATTAAAGGCAGACAGGAAAGGACTGGGTATATTATGGCAATGTTCCCGTTATATTATGGTCAGAAAAAGACAGAGAAACTTCATGCCAGAAAATAAGGGCCAAGAGGGTGTGGAGAGGGGCGAGGGGAACATAGCCAGAAGGCTCTGGAGACAGCACCCCCCACGGGAAGCCCCAGCTCCCTCTTCCCAACTTCCTAGGCAGAACTGTGGCCTTCGCGTCTCTGCCCTTGCACATCAACTCATTTCACCCATTGCCCTCAGAAGACACCAGGCTCCCTGGCCCTGCACATCCCCTGCCCTCCTTCATACTTCTTATATCCAGACACGAGTTCCAGGTAGTTGGTGGGTGTGACGTAGTTGTGTCTCCGCAGTTCCAACAGCATCTTCTGGGAATACTGAGCTACTGACCAGTGCATAGTGACAAAGATCTGGGCCACCTTCCTGTGGATCTGAGGCCAGTGACACAGGATGAGAAGGCAGATGGAAAGGGAAGTGGGAGAGAGGCCGGGGGTGCAATGAGAGGCGGGGAGGAGGGGCTCACATTCTCCTGAGTTCCCAGGTCTACTCCTACGAGGTACTTCTCAGCCACCTCGAGCAGGGCCTCTTGGGGCCACTCTGGGAACCAGTTGATGGTTGTGCAGTTCACCAAGGCTGGGTACTGGCGGATCCAGTTCCTGGGAAGGGGTTTGGAGAGGCTGTAAATTCCATGCACAGACACAGCCTCCAGGCACTGGCTTCCCCACAGGCATCCACTCACTTTCTAGGAACCTAAAATGCCCCATCCCCTTTCTCCTCTATCTCCTTGTCCAAATTCTGTTCCTTCAGAGCTACTTCAGCAGAACATTTAGAAACAGGTTCTGGAGTCACAAAAACCTGGTTCTACACTTTCGAGGTGTGGATCTCCAGCAAGTATCTAAGCTCTTTGAATGCCAGTTTCCTCGTCTCTAAAATGGGAATAGTAATACATGCTGACTAGGGTGGTTGGGGGATTCAATGAGGTATCACACGTGAAAAGTTCAGCATAGCGCCCGGCTGTGTTCACAAACATTAAAAACAAAATGGTAGGCCAGGCACTGGGGCTTGTGCCTGTAATCCCAGCACTTTGGGAGGCCAAGGCGGATGGATCCCTTGAGCCCAGGAGTTCGAAACCATCCTAGGCAAATGGCAAAACCGCATCTCCACAAAAAATACAAAAATTAGCTGGCCATAGTGACATGCGCTTTTAGTCCCAGCTACCGGAGAGGCTGAGGCAGGAGGATCACTTGAGCCTGGGAGATGGAGGTTGCAGTGAGCCAAGATGGCACCACTGTACTCCAGCCTGGGTGACAGGGCAAGACTTGGTCTCAAAAACATTTTTTTTTTTGTTAAGGTAATCCAAATTGCTTCCCTGCACAAGTTCTCTGCCCTCTTCCTAGTTTCTGATGCCCTTAAAAATCTAGTCATATCAAGAAAATGTGGTATAGACACACAAGATAATATTATTCAGCCTTAAAAAAAAGAAGGAAATCCTGACACATGCTACAACACGGATGAACCTTGAGGACACTACGCTAAGTGAAATAAGCAAGTCACAGAAAGACAAATGCTAGCTGGGCGCGGTGCCTCACGCCTATAATCCCAGCACTTTGGGAGGCGGAGGCGGGTGGATCACTTGAGGTCAGGAGTTTGAGACTAGCCGAACCAACATGGTGAAACCCCGTCTCTACTAAAAATACAAAAATTAGCTGGACATGGTGGCAAGCACCTATAATCCTAGCTACTGGGAGGCTAAGGCACGAGGATCACTTGAACCTGGGAGGTGGAGGCTACAGTGAGCCGAGATCACAGCACTGCACTCCAGCCTGGGCAACAGAGTGAGACTTCGTCTCAAACCAAAAAAGAAAGAAAGACAAATGCTGCATTGTTCTACCTATGTGAGGCATCTGAAGTCAGACTCATAGAGACAGCAGCTGGGGAGGGAATGGGGAGCAGTGGTTTCCTGGGTATGGAGTGTGGCCTCAGGAGCATGAGAAAGCTCTGCAGCTGTTACACAACAGTGTGAGTGTACTTCACACGGCTGAACACTGCACTCAAACGGTTAAGATGATACATTTTGGTGTGTGTGTGTGTGTGTGTGTCTGTGTGTTTTGAACAGAGTTTCGTTCTGTCCCCCAGGCTGCAGTATAGTGGCGAGATCTCGGCTTACTGCAACCTCTGCTTCCTGGGTTCAAGCGATTCTCCTGCCTCAGCCTCCTGAGTAGCTGGGACCACAGGTGCCCCCACCACCACGCCCAGCTAATTGTATTTTTAGTAGAGACGGGGTTTCACCATGTTAGCTGGGATGGTCTCGATCTCCTGACCTCGTGATCTTCCTGCCTCGGCCTCCCAAAGTGTTGGGATTACAGGTGTGAGCCACTGTGCCCAACCTGTGAGTGTGTGTTTTTAACCACAATCAGATTTACAATGACAAAACAAAACAAAGAGCCACCCACCAAAATAAACAAAAAATCTAGTTATACCAAGAGAGGACAGATGACTCCCATGTCCAGCAAAGGAACTTCCTGAAATCGGGCACAGCCTACGGAAAGGAGATGGGCGAGGCGGGCAGAGGAGCCTGCTGTTATTCCTGACACTAATTTCCAGAAGGTGCAGGAGGCCACGGCAGGGTGAGGGAGCACACAGAAGGGTCTGGGAGAAGAATGTCACAGAAGTCACCTGAAGGGATCCCCCACGGGGCTGAGGCAAAGCACGATGTGCAGGTTGTTCCGCACGCGTTCGATGAGGTAGGTGAAGAGGCTGTCCGATGACTCAGGCACCTGCTCCGCCCGGGCCTGGTCTATGATGTGCGACTGGATCTGGACAGAAGCCACCCAGGGTCAGAGGGCTGGCGTCTCCATGGCAGAATCAGCGGGGGCAGCAGGTCAGGCAGGGCTAACAAAGTGTTTCCCAGGCTGGACTCGAACTCCTGGCCTCAAACCATCCTCCTGCCTCAGCATCCCCCACCCCCGAGTAGCTGGGACTACAGGCTCAAGCCACTGTGCCTGGCTCTGAAGCATGGGTTTTAAAGCAGCTCTGCCCAGGGTCCCTGGAGGGGACCTTCTACCTTACAGGGCTGAGGTGGGCAGTGGGGGTGCTCCAGGGGCACATTCTGGGAGCTGTGGTCCTTCTGGGGTCGGCTAGGCCGGCGGAAGAAGTGCCTGGTCGAGGGTGTGGAAGGAATCCTACCTCTTCAAATTCCTCAGGCTTGTAGAGATTGGGCACCTCGCCTGAGCTGAGGATGTTGTTGATGTCCTCTAGGAAGGACTCATCAGCTATTTGGGTGTCCACAAAAAGGAAGGACGTGGTCTTGAGCTCCACCCCAGCCTGGTGATACAGACGCTTGATATCTGGCCGGGGGAGGAACGGAGGACAAACTCACTGCAGCTTCCCCGTCCTGGGCTTGATTCCTTTTCTGAGATTTAGGAACCCTCCCCGCCCCGCAGCATACACGCAACACCATCCTACACTCAACACAGGCCGGGCACGTCTGCCCATCTGGCTGCCATCTCTCCTCTCTTATCACTGCAGGAATGTACGCATCTGATCTTTCATTCCTAGCGTTTCAGAAACCCAGCCGTACCATCTCGGAACTCCTGCTTCCGATAATGTTTGGTGACCTCGATCTGGAAGGTGGTGTAGTCGCAGATGGACGAAGCCAGGCGGGCCAGACTCTGGCGTCCGCTGCCCCCGATGCCCACGAGGAGCATGTTGCCCCGAGGCTGTCCAATGACCCGCACGATCCGTGTGACTGGGGGTAGGGTGGGTGTGAGGGTAATGAGTTGACTGAGCAAACTCAGGGGACCTCCAGGCCCTAGGCTAGGGATTGGGGTCCCTGAAACTGAAGCAGAGGAACCAAGAGGTATGAGAAGAAGTTGGCGCCCAAGGCCCAGGAGGCAATTCAACTTTTAACCTCCACCTTCTCTGTTAAACCCACGCTGCCACACCCAGGGCAGCTGGGGCCAGGGAGAAAGGCAGCTTCCGGAACTTGATTTGGGAGACCTGGGAAGGGACCCCTATTTCCTTAGACATACCCCATCACTGAGATGATGGGGAAGGGGGTGGGACTGGCAGGCGCTCACTGTGCTCAATGGCCTCTCGGAAGAGCACCAGCTGCATGGGCACCACAGAGGGTGACAGGTTATACTCATTTAGAGCCGTCTCCATGACTGTCTTCAGCACTGTCAGATCTGTGAGGTCTTCGTACACCTTGGGCTCCTTCAGGAAATCCCCTGAGCCATGGGAAGAGGGGATCAGAGTCACAAATGCCTGGTCTGCCTCCCCGCCGCAGGGCTCCACGTTTCAGACTCCATGTCCTGACTCCTTCTAGCCCCGATGTCCTGAGAGTGTCAAGCCCAAGGACATCACAGCTCCCAGCTCACCAAAGATAGGAAGACGCTTGCTGGGACAGAGATGATGAAACGTGAGGTCAAAGAAGGAGCCGAGCTTGTCGTTTATGATGCCCATGAAGGCTTCTGTGTCTGCCGCATCAACCAGCCGGTCAGAGAAGACTCTGTGGGCAGGGAACTGGCGTGAGATCTGGGAATAAAGAGGAGAATGGCGTGGGGACGGCAGTGTCAGGCTGGGAGCAAAGCGGGGGTGGGAGCAAGGCTGAGGAAGCCTGTGTCTGGTCAGGGCACACGCATGTCACCTGAAACATTCATGGATCCAGAGCCGTGTGATGCTGGACTTGGTATCATGGAAGTCCTTGTTGGCTCTAAGCATGCCCTGGAACACCTGGGAAGAGGACTGACTGTTGGGACCAGGGAGCAAAAAGATTCCCTCCGGAAGTTTTTTGTTTTTGTTTTTGAGACAGTCTCACTCTGTCTCCAAGGCTGAACTGAAGTGGTGCAATATCAGCTCACTGCAACCTCTGCCTCCCAGGCTCAAGCAATTCTCCTGCCTCAGCTTCACATGTAACTGGGACTACAGGCACATGCCACCACGCCCAGCTAATTTTTATTTTTATATATATATATATATTTTTAATAGAGACAGGATTTCGCCATGTTGGCCAGGCTCTGGTCTTGAACTCCTAACCTCAGGTGATCTGCCTGCATTGGCCTCCCAAAGTGCTGGAATTACAGGTGTGAGCCACTGCACTTGGCCCAGAAGTTTTAAAGGTAAAGCCACGGAATGTGGCACTTCAGGATGGGGGTGACTTTTGGTGCGCATGTTATTGAGTGTTAAGGCTTAGTCTGAGAAGAGAATGCCTCCGCGGAGGCCGGGCCAAGCAGAAGGGGCAAGGTCAGGCCGAGAGTCACCTTGGAAATGTCTCGAAGGTTGAAGAGGTAATGGATCTTGGTGGGCGTGGGCAGGAAACGCTGTACCACGGTGTTGTACATGTCCAGGGTGGCCTCTGTCACCACGTTCCCAATGGGCTTCACCTCTTCCTCAAAGTCCTGAAGCTTCTGATTGATCATGGTGCCAAATATGCGGATGATCTGGGACTCCTAGAAATAGACCCTGGCTCACTCTCCAGGGCTCCTGGCCTTCTAGCCAGGAAGGAAGCCAATAAAGAGCTTGGCTCATGGCAGAATTTAAGGGGGCGTCAAAAAAAAATCCTAAACTCAGAAATAAGACAAATGATAAATACTATTTTAACACTATATATATAGTGTTATATGTATTATACATACTATATATTTATACATATTTTATTTATTCATATATATACTGCAACTTCTGCCTCATGGGTTCAAGCAATTCTCTGCCTAAGCTTCCCAAGTAGCTGGGATTACAGGTGCCTGCCACCACGCCTGGCTAATTTTTTGTATTTTTAGTAGAGACAGGGTTTCTCCATGGTGATCAGGCTGATCTCAAACTCCCGACATCAGGTGATCCGCTTGCTTTGGCCTCCCAAAGTGCTGGGATTACAGGCATGAGCCACTGTGCCCAGCCTTAACACTATATATATACAATTTTTTTTTTTTTTTGAGACAGAGTCTCAGACTGTTTTCAAAGCTGGTGTCCGATGGTGAGATCATGGTTCACTGCAGCCTCGACCTCTTGGGCTCAAGCAGTCCTCCCACCTCAGCCTCTCAAGTAGCTGGGACTACAGGTGTGCACCACCACACCTGGCTAATTTTTGTATTTTTTTGTAGAGACAGGGTTCCCCATGTTGCTCAGGCTGATATCAAACTCCTGGGCTCAAGTGATCCACCCGCCTCAGCCTCCCAAAGTACTGGGATGACAGCTGGGAGCCACCATGCCTGGCTGACACAGTATTTAAAAACAAAAATGAATGCAAAATATTCACGATGAACAAACACTAACATTTAAAATAAAGACCAGATGTGGATTACTGATTTCTCCTTTCCTCTTAGGCTCCAATATGGCTCAGCACTGCACTCTACTGATTTTGTATTTATTCAAAATGGTGGTATTTTGCTCATCATAAATTATTGGCATTAATTTTAATTTTTAAAAAATATTGCATTCCTACAGATTCACCACTACTAGTGGCCAAGCCTCAATACCTTCCCTGTTCCCCTGGGATCTCTTGGCCTCACATACTTCCCCAGTTCTCCTTCCCACTCCATAGGATGAATAAAATGTTCCAGACAGGGAAAAAAAATGTGAGGCCAAGTGTGGTGGGAGGCTAAGGTGGGCGGATCTCTCGAGTCTAGGAGTTTGAGACCAGACTGGGCAACATGATGAAATTCTGTCTCTACTGAAAATACAAGAATTAGCCGGTCGTGGTGGCGGGCGCCTGCAGTCCCAGCTACTCTGGAGGCTGAGGCAGGAGAATCACTTGAACCTGGGAAGTGGAGGTTGCAGTGAGCTGAGATCATGCCACTGCACTCCAGCCTGGGGTGCAACAGAGTGAGACCCTGTCTCAAAAAAAAAAAAAAAGGAAGTGTGAACATGTTATTTCTCCTGATTGCAGAGTCTTTGGGTGCCCCCTTAAATTCTGCACTGAGATGAGTGACTCACTGGCCTGGCTCTAATCCTGACACTGCTATGGGCTTTGTAGGATCTACCTTCCTTAGTCTAGTCGGGCTTCACTGTGTTCTCTGCCCACCAGGACTACAAGGCTTCCTTGTCCACAGCCAGGAAGGTGCGCTTCCATCCCGTAGCTCTCCTAGCTCAGGGGAAAGCACAGGCCCTACGGATCATCCCAGCTTCCTGTGTGGAGCTCTGCTTGGGGTGCCTCGGCCCCCTGGGATCTGGCCCCTGCTTCTCTGGGACAGAGACATTTCACCTCCTACCCTCCCCTCGTCCTGCAGCCCCCATGAGGTCCTCACTGTGGGGAAGGTCATGTTGATAATGTTGAAGCGACTCTGTAGCCTTGGAGAGATGACGGTCCGTCCACCCCCAGGGGGGCCCATGGCAGCCATCAGGAACATTTCCTAGACAGCGGCGACAAGGCGGGCGGAGAGGCAGGAGGGGAACGGGCAAGAGAGGCAGCGACACAGGCCGTGTGAAAAGGAGTGGGAGGAATACAGTGCGAGGAGGGACAAAGGGGAAGAGGAACCGGACACAGCGAGTAGAGAGGCACATGGAGCGGCAGAGCAGGGGGAGGGGAAGAGAAGAAAGGGACATGGGAAACTTGTTTTAGAACCAGGAATGCATTTGTCTGTATTTCATCCTTATAATCCATGTACCCAAATGGGAAAACACAGGTAAGTAAAAAAAATTTGTGTCTTCTAGACTTTCTCTTTTTCTTCTTTTAAAATTGTACGTATCTATACACGTGGTGTGTGTGTTCTCTCTCAAACACACATGAATATATCACTAGCCGAGTTTTGGGCACAGAATGCCAGATATACACACAAACAACCCCAGAAGCCAGGCCGCAATGGCCGCTGATTAAAGAGAAGCAGCCAGGTGCAGTGGCTCAGGCCTGTAATGCCAACACTTTGGGAGGCTAAGGTAGGAGGATCTCTTGAGCCCAGGAGTTCAAGACCAGCCTGGGCAACATATGGAGACCTTGTGTCCACTAAAAATCATAAAATTAACCTGTCACTCCAGACTTGGCAACAGAGCAAGACACTGTCTCAAAAAAAAAAAAAAAAGTGAAATCCTGGAGTTGAAAAATAGTATGAAAATTTCAATAGAGAACATCAACAGTAGAACTAATCAAACATAGGAAAGAATCAGTGAGCTCAAAGACAGACTATTTGAAAATACATAGAAGAGAGAAAG
>NW_012118154.1:3877621-3881482 GCF_000951035.1 Colobus angolensis palliatus | reverse complement strand
AGGAAGGAAGGAAGGAAGGAAGGAAGGAAGGAAGGGAGGAAGGAAGGAAGGAAGGAAGGAAGAAAGGAAGGAAGGAAACAGTATGTTCAGAATCCCACAAAGGAGGCAGGACTGAGGGAGGATGCCTGGCTCATGAGTGGGGAGCCAAGAACTGCTGTCATGGAGACAGGACGCTCCTGTGTGGGAAGGAATCCAGGATGACAGGACCATAGCCTGGGGCCCCAGTGGAGTGGGGACTGAGCCTATCCCAGAAGGGAGCAGAGGCCTGAAGAACAGACTCTCGGGAGGCTTACTCGAATGTGCTTGATGGTCTGCTTCGAACGGTCATACCAGAAGCCATAGTCAATCCAGAGGCGGATCAGCTCCAGAGGTGGCTGAGACCCAAACATGTCCTTAGCGGGCATATTTAGGTCATCCATAAAGGTGAGCATGCTTTTGCCCCCGAATGGCACGTAGACACCCTTGGTTCGCTTCTCAACCCTGCTCTCAATGATGCTCTGCACGTTATTGGATGTGGTCTGGTGAAAAGGTACCGAATGAATGTGTGGGTCTCCTGAGAGAAATATGGGCTTAGAGAGGAGGGTCAAGCAGGCACCTGGATCCCAGGGGAGCCAGCAGCCTGGCCCCTGGGTCCCCGACACACCTGTGCGGACATGTTGACAATGAGCACCGACCACTGGCTGGAGGGCAGGGACTGCAGAACACTCTGGGCGATGGAGGTCTTCCCAGTCCCCACGGGACCCACTAGCAGAACGGGATTCTGGTTGGCCACCAAGGTGCTCACCAGGTAGTTGTAGCGCACGGTGTCGACGGTGGGCACCGTGATCTTATAGAAGGGGGCGCTAGGGAAGAGCAGGGACCGGCTCTCAAGGGCCACCCGCCCACTCCTTTCCAACTCCCACTTCCTTTCCCTCCACGTCACCACTGTCTCATCACCACCCTGCCCTCCTGTGGGGCCTGGGGATCATGCACTCCCCTCAAAGACCCCGTCCCAAGTCCTCTAGGTCCCACTTCCTCTCCTCAGGAGGCAGCCCTTCCCTGGGACCCACCTTCTCCTTCCTATCGCTCATTTTTGCTTGTAGGCCCCATCTCTCTTGCCACATCCCCCACCTACCGCTGCCCCATGCCCTCCTCACACCCAGGCCCAGCTCTCACTTTGGAGGGTAGCGCCAACTCTTAGGGAGCTTGTCCTCAAATGACGTCCAACTCCGCATTTTGGGGTCCACAAAATACTCATACACCGTGTCCTAAGGAGGGCATGTAGGTCAGGTGACCAAAGCCTTCCTTGAGCCTTCTCCAGCCCAGAGAACGGGCCCCAGACCACCGGGTGGAAGAAAGAGAGAGAGAGACCAAAGCAGAGCCTGAGATCGGGGATGCCAATGGGTTTTGGAAAAACAGGGCAAATAGGACAGCTAGGTGTGTGCCCAACCTTATTGGGAAAGGAGCCCTCGATCTCTCGGAGGTAGCTGTCAATCTTCTTGCGGCCCTCTTCATCCACAGAGGCACACACAGACCAGATCATGCTGAACACAAATGTCATCTCTACCATGGTGACATAGTTCTCACTGTCAGCTGGGTTCACCTGGATGGAGGATGAGAAGAGGAAATAACCCGCCTGTAAGAGACCAGGGGTCCATCTGGCAGACTCATGACACCGGAGTATGGAAAGGCTGGGTCTTCCTCCTTTCCTGGCTCTATTTGGAAAATCGCACAGTTTTCCAAATGTGCGTGTTTATCTACAACCTGCTGAAAGACTGAGACAAACCTGAAATTTCTTATAGCTCAGCAGTTGCCCTGAGCTTCCCCACTGCTAACTCATAAAGATGCAGCCATCATCCGGCCACAACAGGCCTGCCCTGGAAAAGCACCCACGGGTGCTCAGGAGACAGGTTCAGGAACATTCATGGTGACTTGTTTGTGATTGCAAAACACTGGAGATGACCTAAACGTTCACCAGTAGAGCAGTGGAAAAATAAAATGTAGTGTTCTACCATGGAATAGTATATAGCAGTTAAAGCAATGAAATGAATCCACATGTAGTAATACAGAACTCAAAAACATATTGTTAATTTAACAGACATGTTGCAGTATATAGCATGATATAGTTTTAAAAAAAATACCACATTTTCGGTCGGGCACAGTGGCTCATGCCTGTAATCCCAGCACTTAGGGAAGCAGAGCTGGGTGGATCACCTGAGGTCAGGAGTTCGAGACCAGCCTGGCCAACATGGTGAAACTACACCTCTACTAAAAATACAAAAATTATCCGGGCATGGTGGCCCCTGTTAATCCCAGCTACTCAGGAGGCTGAGGTGGGAGAATCACTTGAACCCAGGAGGTGGAGGTTGCAGTGAGCCGAAATGGCACCACTGTGCTCCAGCCCGGGCAGCAAGAGCGAAACTCCGTCTCCAAAAAAAAAAAAAAAAAACCTTTTCTATGGATATCCATGGGATTATCCATGGGATTATATGTAAAGGCGTACCTTTAAAAAGGCCTAGGCCAGACATGGTGGTGGCTCATGCCTATAATCCCAGCACCTTGGGAAGCTGAGGTGGGATGATTGCTTGAGGCCAGGAGTTCAAGACCAGCCTGAACAACATAGTGAAACTTGTCTCAACCAAAAAAAAAAAAAAAAACAGCCAGGCATGATGGTGTGCATCTGTAACCTCAGCTACTCAGGAGACTGAGGTGGGAGGATCACTTGAGCCCAGGATGTTGAGGCTGCAGTGAGCCCTGATCATGCCATTCCAGCCTTGGTAACAGAGCAAGACCCTGTCTCTAAAAAAAAAAAAAAAAAAAAATTAAAAAAGAGGTCTGGAATGACATACACAAACATACTACAGTAGTTACTTGTGTGCAGTAAGGAGCAGATCAGGACTGGGAGGAGAGAGAGGAACAAAAAGGACTTTAGTTTTATATGAAAAATTATTATTTTCAGAAAGGGAACCTGATTCAACAATTATCTGTGTAATTAAAAATTAAAATGTAAAATGTGGCCTGGTGCGGTGGCTCATGCCTGTAGTCCTGGCAGTTTGGGAGGCCGAGGCAGGAGGATTACTTGAGTCCAGGAGTTTGAGACCGGCCTGGGCAACAGAGTGAGACCCTGTCTCTAGAAATAATCAAAAATTAGTTGGGTGTGATGGTGCACGCCTGCGGTCCCAGCTACTCGGGAGACAGGAGAATTGTTTGAGCCCAGTAAGTTGAGGCTGCAGTGAGCCGAGATCACACCACAGCACTCGGCTTGGGCAGCAGAGTGAGACCCTATCTCCAAAAAGCTGAAATGTGAAATGTACCAACTTAATAATGGAAAGAGCATATTTAGAGCCCGTGCTCTCAACCCCCTGCCCAGGGGGCACGTGACAGGTGTCTTTCTTCTGATTGGGCGCATGGAGCACATGGGGCCCTCCCGACTCTGTCGGGCCTCTCGGAGACCACGACCAACCTGGCATCCTTCAAACCTGGCATCCTTCAAACCTGGCATCCTTCAAACCATCCCTGGCCTACTATGCAAAGCAGACACAGGCCCGTGGGTGGAGGGTGCTTGAGGATGGGTTGTGACTTAAGACACCTAGGACCACAGATAACGGTGCTGTCCAATCCAGGATACTGATCTTGGGTTTAGAGAGTAATCCTCAATCCTGGCCGGGCACGGTGACTCACGCCTGTAATCCCAGCGCTTTGGGAGGCTGAGGCAGGTGGATCACAAGGTCAGGAGATCAAGACTATCCTGGCTAACACGGTGAAACCCTGTCTCTACTAAACATACAAAAAATTAGCCGGACGTGGTGGCAGGTGCCTGTAGTCCCAGCTACTTGGGAGGCCAAGGCAAGAGAATGGCGTGAACCCGGGAGGCGGAGCTTG
>NW_012118154.1:3865125-3872058 GCF_000951035.1 Colobus angolensis palliatus | reverse complement strand
GAGCTTGCAGTGAGCCGAGATCCAGCCACTGCACTCCAGCTCCAGCCTGGGTGAAAGAGCAAGACTCCGTCTCAAAAAAAAAAAAAAAATGGTTATTAATCCCTTTAGGGAAAACAGTAAGATTGCTTCCCCTTCTCCCAGAAAGTTATGTTTATCCTTCTCTCCGCTTTGCTATTTTTAACCAGACTTCATTTAGCTATATACGTTCGCATGGAAGGGGGAAGAGGAGGATGCAGTTATTTCCCCTGAATACCCAGTTCTTCCCACCCCAGAAACCCCATCCACTCCCTGCCACCTACCAGGATTCATGGTAATGAAGATCCCACAGGACCACACCAGATTTATTTCAAAGCCGTCAAAATGGAAACGGGTGAGGCCAGCAGCCAGGGCAGATAGGATGGACAGGATCTGCTGGGCCACCACTGACAGCACCTCGATGTTGATGCGGTTAAACTCATCAAAGCAACCCCAGGCTCCAGTCTGTGGGGTGCAAGGCAGAGTCACTGGGAGCAAGAGAGGTGCCACAAAGGCTAGAAAGCATGATTAACACACCCTTCCTTAAAATGTTTCACTAGGTGAGGCGGCCTCCAGAATAGAGTGCAGGGAGAAAGGCACTAGAGTACACTGTTGTAGCTTCTGGCCAGAACTTTCCATCAGATGGGGCCAATCTGGGGTGATGCTAGAAAAGGTGTGGGTTGGAAAGAGACTGGGGTAGGGAACTTGTGTGCACTGTCTATTCTGCTCCAGTTAACACGCATTATTTTCTTTAATCCTTTAATCCTTTATAATCTTCTGATTTTTGCAAATAAGCTACGTGAAGCTCAGGAAGGGGAAGGGACTTTCCTAGTTGTGGCTGGGCATGGTGGCTCACGCCTGTAATCCCAGCACTTTGGGAGGTTGAGACAGGTGGATCACCTGTGGTCAGGAGTCTGAGACTAGCCTGGCCAAGATGATGAAACCCCGTCTCCACTAAAAATACAAAAATTAGCCAGGTTTGGTGGCATTCGCCTGTAATCCCAGCTACTCAGGAGGCTGAGGCAGGAGAATTGCTTGAACCCGGGAGGCGAAGGTTGCAGTAAGCCGAGATCGCACCACTGCACTCCAGCCTGGGCGACAGAGCGAGACTCCATCTCAAAAAAAAAAAAAAAGAATCAATTGTCTGCCATTTTCAGTCCAGAATCCTTAGTCTGTGCTTCTGGCTCCTCTCAGCACACAACACAACACATCTCACCATCCTCATGGTCCAGCCCTCTCCTCAGGGTCTCTGCCACACTGAAGAGCATCTGCACACAAACACCACCCACCATATCCAGCTACAGACCACTAGCTAGGCCCGCCCCTCCAGGCCTGACTCCTGTGTGTCTGCACTTCTGCAGAGGCCACTCTTGCCCTCTGCTCATCCAGGAAGCCTCCCCTACCCAGCCCGTCCTTCTTGGCACCTGTGTGCCACTGATACTCGTAACTGCCCTCTGCCCACATGGTACCTGGCAAGTCCATCTACAGTTTTTTGGTTTTGTTTTTTTGAGATGGAGTCTTGCTCTGCCTCGCCCAGGCTGGAGTGCAGTGGTGCGATCTCGGCTCACTGCAGCCTTCGCCTCCTGGGTTCAAGCGATTGTCCTGCCTCAGCCTCCCAAATAGCTGGGGCTACAGGTGTGTGCCACGACACCCGGTTAATTTTGTATTTTTAGTAGAGATGAGGTTTCACCATGTTGGCCAGGCTGGTCTCGAATTCCTGACCACCCATCTCGGCCTCCCAAAGTGCTGAGATTACAGGCATGAACCACCGCACCCGGCCCCATCTACATATTTTTAATTTACGTTAACTGTACGAGGAATGACATATGTTCCTATAGATCTTAATTGTTGTTGATGACGTATTAATAGTTTAATTACCTGGCAACATCTTTAAAAACAATACAAACCATTTACAGGCAGTGATTAAAGCTCAACAGAAGATATCAAATTTTGGTCCTTCTAAACTGAGCACAATTCTTCTTAAATATCAATTAATCTGAAATGTTTACAAAGTCCTCTCATCAGAATAGTCTGAAAGCGTCTTCCAGGAGAAATGGTGTCCCAGGGCCTCATCTACGCCAAAACTTACATTTATATTTTGAAGGGCTGGAGAAGTCAGGAGCAGAATGAGCTATTTTCAGCTCCCAAAGCATGGGTGGGAAATTACAGCCAGACCCCATTGTGTACATATTCAACTCAGAACCCCTAGTCGGACCTTTCAGCTCAACACACACGTGCACACACACACATGCAGACACACAGACGTGCACACACACACGCAGACACACACGTGCACACACACACCCCTCACTGCCTCCGTGGTCGTTGAGGCCTCCCCTCGGAGTCTCTGCTCCACTCAAGCCTGGAGTTCGACCTGTCTCAGACACACCGTTTCCCAGAAGTTGTCCTGGTGAGACTGTGAGCCCTCCCTACCCCTGCCCATGGTCTGTGTCCTCCCCTTACCCCATTCTCTGGCGTGGCCAGGGCCGAATACAGCTTGCAGAGGGAGATGATACCACTGTACTCAGGCAGGGGCACCAGCTCCTTGCAGTTGTCCTTCTTAAAGGCCAGCATCTTGTTGATGAACTTTTCGAACATGCGTTGAAGGGGCTCCACCTCAGCCTGGAGTTGAATAAGAAGGGAGTCTTCATTCACCCTTGTGTGCTGGAGCCACCCTGGTTACTTTCCCTCTCCTCGGTTCCCTTCATACCTTTGGCCTCTTCTCCAGCCACGACTGAACATAGGGCTTCCAGCCCAGGTCAGCGTAGTCAGTGTAGACCATCCCGCAGCGGGATACGGTGGCTGGAGAGGCCACTGCCAGGTTCTCCACTTCGAACAGAAGAGACACCTAAGGATATACGCTTGTCAGAACTTCATCTCTCTCTGCATCCCCCACCTTCAGGAATAATAAAACACCCAGAACTCGGATGCTACAAGTTCACAAACGATTTGTTTTTGTTTTTTTGAGACAGAGTCTTGCTCTGTCACCCAAGCTGGAGTGCAGTGGCATGATCTTGGCTCACCGCAACCTCTGCCTCTCAGGTTCAAGCAATCCTCCCACCTCAGTCTCCAGAGTACCTGGGACTAAAGGTGCACAACACCACACCCAGCTAACTTTTGTATTTTTTAGTAGAGACGGGGTTTCACCCTGTTGGCCAGGCTGGTCTTAAACTTCTGACCTCAAGTGATCTGCCCACCTTGACCTCCCTCCCAAATGCTTGGATTACAGGCATGAGCCACCTGGCCCAGTCCAGTTTGCTTTAAAAGAAACTAGAGCTTATTCAAGGTTGTCCTTATGAAAAATCACTCTCTTGCTCGCATTGTTGGAGTGGGTGGAAGAGGTGTGCTTGCCAGTCCATGAATTCATACCCCTGGGTGCACAAATGAGGGTCCTGCCTCATGCGTCCGTGGGAACGAGCTGAGGAGGGCTGCCCGAGCCTACACAGTGCTTACAGCACAGAGTGTTTTTCTTATCATTGTTCTCGACAGCCATGGTAGGCAAAGCATTTTTTCTTCAACTGCAGGTTTCCCCGAATCCAGGCATCCTCCTTTCAGCTCTCTCCCGCAGACCTGCCCTGCTCTGAGATTCCTGGCTGTCCTCCCCAGCCCCGGCCCATGCCCTCCGGTGCCTGCCTCTGCGGGCCCTCGGGAGTCAGCCACATCCCTGACCTGCTCGGGCATCGCGATGCGCTCGCCGTTGATGAGGGTCAACACCTTGTTATCATCCATGACGGAGTTCATGCTCTCGATCCACAGCGTGTCCACGGGGCCGTCGAACAGGATCCACTTCTCATCCGGTTTCTCATCTGAGTAGACGGTGGGTGATGAAGAAATCAGGGAGCCGCTCACCTTGCGCCCTCCGCTCACGCTCCTCGGAGACGCAAGCCTACACGTCCTTGTACTTCAGCATTCTCCAGGCATTTCTCTCCCAACTTGGAACTTCCTATCCCCAGACTCCCCGCCTCCTTAGGAGACTCAGGCGTCTGCTCTCCCCACCCCACAATCCTTTGGATACCTGCACATGCCGTCCGCATGACACTGGACAAGATGCCATCTGTCCATTCATTGCTGCTGAGGTCATATTCCCCATACAGTTCCCCTAGAGACAGTGCCTTGGGGTTCAAAGGGAACTCCTGAAAGTGACACCAGAAGGGGTTTTAGCTGATAGACAAAAACCCCCCTTTATTTCCAGACCCCTCTTAGGTACGTGCATTTGCCCCTTCTCTCATCGCTCCAGGCCTCCGTGGACCCAGGTACAGCCTTCCTGGCGTTGCAAGGTTCTCCCTGGCCCCCACCCTCCACTGTCTTTTTACTACTCAAGTCTCTGCCACTGACTCCACTGTCCCAGCCCCGTACTCTAACAAGGTTGAAGTTAGGGTCTCCAGCGCGGCACAGAGAGGACAGGGAGGCCTGCAGGATGCGCCATGAGGCCGTCTTGCCACTGCCCGTGCAGCCCACAATCATGGTGGAGTGGCGGGAGTTCTTGGTTTCATACAACTGGAAAACCTTGGTGAGGGTGAACGGTGTGCTTTGCAGGCCCATGTCTCGAATCTCCTGCTCAATGGTCTCCCACAGCTGAGGGTAGGGAAAACATAACAAGCACAAGAAAAAGGATGAGGCCTTTAAAGGGCTTTCAAAATCTCCCCAATGCCAGGGAGAATATGTTCAAAACTGTTAAAAATCGCCCCAGGGCCCTCTGCACTCTGGCTCTGTTCACTCACTGAGAAGCTGGCCCACTGCAGAGTTGAAAGACTGGGCTCTGGAGTCGGCCAGGCTGGTTCCCCAGCTCTCAGCTATGTGATCCTGGGTAAGTTACTTCTCCACGCCTCAGTTTCCTTATTGGCACAATGTCTTACGTGTAGTTCTACATGCTTTTTATTATTCAGCAAATATTTATTAGGCTTCTACAATGTATGCCAAGCACTGTGCTTGCCGGTTGCCAGGGATACGGCTTGGGACAAAATAGAGTTCGTCCTATTGCAGAGCTCAGTTTGGTGGAAGAGCCCAATTAATGTTAAAGACATTATTACCTAAGTTAAAAAGTAATGCTTGGGACAGGCGCGGTGGCTCACGCCTATAATCCTAGCACTTTGGGAGGCCGAGGCGGGGCGATCACGAGGTCAAGAGATCAAGACCATCCTGGCTAACACGGTGTAACCCCATCTCTACTAAAAATACAAACAATTAGCCGGGCGTGGTGGCGGGTGCCTGTAGTCCCAGCTACTTGGGAGGCTGAGGCAGGAGAATGGCGTGAACCCGGGAGGTGGAGCTTGCAGTGAGCTGCACTCCAGCCTGGGCGACAGAGCAAGACTGCGTCTCGGGGAAAAAAAAAAAAGTAATGCTTGAAGAACCATGACCTAGCAGATCGGCCCCAGAATAGTGTGCCATTTTAAAACACACAGCTCATGTAGCCAAATAATTTCAAATAGATCCAAGATCGTTACTTGCACTAACAGGTCTCACCAATTTCACTTCCTTCCACCATCTGAGAAGTTTCATTAGTATGTTTTCTGTGTGCACATGTGTTTAGTGTCCTAAAGAAGTTTAATGTCACATTTTCTATTTATTCAGTTAAAAAATATTCTCAGCCAGGTGCGGTGGCTCGGGACTGTAATCCCAACACTTTGGGAGGCTGAGGCGGGCAGATCACCTGAGGTCAGGAGTTTGAGACCAGCCTGGCCAACATTACAAAACCCCATCTCTACTAAAAACACAAAAAAATTAGCCGGGCGTGGTGGCGGGCGTCTGTAGTCCCAGCTACTCAGGAGGCTGAGGCACGAGAATCGCTTGAACCTGGGAGGCGGAGGTTGCAGTGAGCCGATATCTTGCCATTGCACTCCAGCCTGGGCAACAGAGCAAAACTCCATCTCAAAAAAAAAAAAAAAAAAATTCCTCTGATTTCTTCTTTGATCCATTAGTTATTTAGAATTGTATTGCCAAATTTTCAAACATTTGGGCTTTTACTAATTCTGTTTTGTCGCTGTCTGTTAAAAGCATTCAAATGCACCTCTTTATGGATTTTTTGGTCTGTTTGCATTATCAGTTTCTGAAAGAAGTAAGTCAAGATCTCCCACCAGGGCTGTGGATTTATGTGTTTCTCCTATGGTTCTGTCCATTTTCTTTATGGATTTTGTAGCTATATTATTTAGTGCCTACAGATTTAGAACTGTTATAACTTTCTGTGCATTGATCCTTTTATCATTATGAAATGTCACCCTTTACCTTTACTATTGCTTCTTGCCATAAAGTCTACTTTGCCTGTAGAGTTATCATTGTGATCAGAAAATGTGGTATGAATATCTTCCTTTGGCATTTTTGAGGCAAATTTATGGCCTTTACATAGTCATCAACTTTCCTTTTCCTACATGGTCCAACAATTTTCTATGTGTGCTTGAAAAATATGGTTATGCTTCAATTATTTTATTTTATTTTGTTTTATTTTATTTTATTTTATTTTATTTTATTGAGTTCTCACTCTGTCAGCCAGGCTGGAATGCAGCGGTACAGTCATGGCTCACTGCAGCCTCGAAGTCGTGACCTCAGGTAATCCTCCCACCTTGGCCTCCCAAAGTCCTGGGACTACAGACATGAGCCACTATGCCTGGCTGATTCTCCAATTATTGAGACCAGTTTGTATAGATATCTATTAAATAATGATTGTTGATTGTGTTCTTCAAATCTTCTATATCCTGATTTTTAGTCTGTTTGATTTATCAATTAAGAGATATCAAGCTCTCCACTACGATAGATTTGTCCATTTCTCCTTGTAATTGTGCAAAATTTGCTCTACTTATTTTGAGGCTGTATTATTAGGTACACCAAAATTTAGAATTGTTATACCTTTCTGATGAGTTGAACCCTTTATTATTATGAAATGGCCCTCTATTTCTAGCAGTGCTTTTTTTTTTTTTTTTTTTT
>NW_012118154.1:3860369-3864445 GCF_000951035.1 Colobus angolensis palliatus | reverse complement strand
TTGTAGAGATGGGGTTTCACCATGTTGCCCAGGCTGGTCTCAAACTCCTGACCTCAAGTGATCCACCCGCCTACACCTCCCAAAGTGCTAGGATCACAGGTGTGAGCCACCATGTCTGGCCTATTTGCTTAGGTGATTTTTTTTTTCTTTTTCTTTTTTTTTTTTTTGCCCCCATATTTGCTTAGTTTTTAATGTGCTTATCTCTAACTCAATTCCAAACTCTACTAGTTGACTAAATCTTTCAAACAATTTTCACATCGGGTATCAATTTCTTCTTTAAAAAGTCCTCCTGGCCTGGTGCAGTGGCTCATGCCTGTAATCCCAGCACTTTGGGAGGCTGAGGCAGGCATATCACCCGAGGTCGGGAGTTCGAGACTAGCCTGACCAACATGGAGAAACCCCGTCTCTACTAAAAATACAAAATTAGCCGGGTGTGGTGGCGCATGCCTGTAATCCCAGCTACTCCTGAGGCAGGAGAATCGCTTGAACCTGGAGCGCGGAGGTTGCGGTGAGCCGAGATTGTGCCGTTGCACTCCAGCCTGAGCAACAAGAGTGAAACTCCATCTCAAAAAAAAAAAAAAGTCCTCCTGAAGCCTTCAGGTTTGCTTCAATCTGGATTGGCTTCTCTCTTTGCCCAGTGCGCCACCGTCATCCCGTGACCTCCATTCACCAACACCCCAAGGATTACTGTAGCCTCCCCCTTGCACTGAATCTTTTGTTCCCCGTCATCCCTTTCACGGCTCCTGTATTTAAGTAGAGCACATTTTCTAGTAGCTTTTGGAGAAAGGAGTAATTGTGACTAAGGAGTACACCACCATGCCTGGCTTTTTTTTTTTTTAAGAGATGAAGGTCTTGCTATGTTGCCCAGGCTGGTCTTGAACTCCTGGCCTAAAGTGATCCTCTTGTCTCAGCCTCCAAAGTGTTGAGATGACAGACGTGAAGTACCGCACCTCGCCCCTATCAGTTTCAATATCTGAAGTAAGTTTTCATGGATCTGATTCCACTGTCTGTTGTTGTTCTGGCTCCCATTCGTGGTTTCTTGTTTCCTTGTGTGTTTTGTGATTTTTGACCATGAGTTGCTCATTTTCTTGGACTTTTACCTGTGGCAATTCTTTGAAGTGTGAGTTGAAATTTCATTCCTCCAGAAATAATTTGCTTTTGCTTCTTCCTGTCACCTGGGGGCACTAACAACCTAGAACTACTTAATATTAAAATCTAAGCTTGAGATTTCTTTTCTGATTACACAGTAGGAGAAACGATGACTGGAAACCATGTGAGAGCTGGTGTGTGGTTAGGAAATCTCAAAGGAAATTTGGTCTTTTTCTTCCATCATCAGAGATCAAAACAAGCAAGTTTCTTTCCTGTATATACCCTTCTAAATCGCAGTCTTCTCTTTTTTCCATCTACTGGGGGTGTTGCCCCTTGTGGACTGGGGTTTACGCAGCACTGCGTTTTCTGTTCTATCTTCAGACTTGGGCTGTTTCATCTCCTATTCCCACTGCCTTGAGATCAACAACAGTCTTCAGGGAGAAGGCCAGCTTTTGTACTCACCTGTCTCCCAGGGTTCCTGCTTTTACTCCCCACCCTCCTTAACTCCTGGAATTCTTTCTTTCTTGCCAGCTTACCAATGCATTAAAAAGGATGTCATTATTATATTTTTATCCATCATTTTAGTAGTTTCTACTGAAAGGATCATTCAGGGTATCTAGACTACCACACTGCCAGATAAGAAAGTTCTTATGCTTTCTAAAACTCCTTCTTCCATTCCGCTGCTCTCTGACACCAAGTGGCTTCTAGCAACCTCTCCTCAAAACTCCCTGTTGAGGTGAGAAGTAGAGGCATGGAGGACTGATGGGCACAGAGAAAGTGCAAAGGCAACGGACTAGAGGTTTCGATGAAGTCAGAGCGTTGTTGCGTGGATGCACTTGAGCAGGTACATTTGAGCAGGTCAGCGGGAGAGGGAGTCGTGATCAGAGAGCAGAATGTTTGAATAGTCTATTGCTTTATAGATAAGGAAGTCCAAAGAGAGGTCAGCTGACTTGCTCAGAGTCATAGCTAGCAGATGGCAGAACAAGGCCCGGAAGCCAAGTTTTCTGTTCCCAGATGCCTATTCAAATATGTGGTCAGGAGAGTGCGCTTTTTTTTGTTTCTGTTTTGTTTTTTTGAGACAGGGTCTTGCTCTGTCACTCAGGCTGGAGTGCAGAGGCACAGTCTCAGCTCATTATAGCCTCAACCTCCTGGGCTCAAGCAATCCTCTTACCTCAGCCTCCCGACTAGCTGGGACTACAAGCATGCGCACCACCATGCCTGGCTAATTTTTGTATATTTTGTAGATACGGGGTTTCACCATGTTGCCCAGGCTGGTCTCAAACTCCTGGACTCAAGCAATCTGCCCACCTCAGCCTCCCAAAGTGCTGGGATTACAAGCACGAGCCACAGCACCCGATCAGGGAGAGTATTAAGGAACAAATACCTTGCCATAGTCAATGACAGGCAGCTCAATGTTGGGAAACAGATCTTGCACGATGGCATTGAACAGGGGTGCATCAACTGAAGTGAGCTTGGCGATGTTCATATCTCTCATTGAGAGCAGCAGAACCTGAATGGGAAAAGACAGAGACTCAGATTTGAGGAGCCAGGGCCTAGGCCCTTCACCTCCAAAGGGCTTCAGGGCAGGTGCCAAGAACAATGGATACACCAGTTAGCCATTAGCAAAGCAGCGGGCAACACGGGGATGGGACCAGGTGGGAAGGTGGGAATCCCAATCTGGGGAAAGAAAGGGTCTGAAAGACTTGAGGGAAGTGACATAGGGCCAGTGACAGTGGAAGTCAGGTCCAAAGTCTGTGTCCTTGCTCTACCTCTTCATCAGTCAGATCCGGCTGTAGGCGGCGCTTCTTGCCAGCATAGCGCAGAAGGGAGGTGAGGGCACGCAGGCCAAAGTCATAGTGGTCCTGTCTGGAGAGCTGCTGCACAGCCAGTGAGTAGAGTGTGTACACCTTCTTGGCCAGAATCTGGGGAACCAAAACAGAGGAAGAAACAGTCCATCTCCCCACAAATCCCTCTGCTTCATCTCGGGATAGTCAGAGACAGGAAGCCAGGTCCCCGGACATGAAGCAGCTAGGAGGTACTCTACAGACTCTTCTGATGAAATCGTGTGAATCACGCCATCGTTAATCAGTGATATCACAGAGGAGAAACTTCCCTCCTCTGAAGTTTTCTCCCCCTACATCCTATGGACAATAGTCTAAGTTCCTTAGAGGATACGCTGATAGTGAGGCCCTTGGGGAGCTCCTCTGTCCAGGGAATAATTATGAAAGGGAATTAAAATCACTGGAGAAAAGGGGTTATTGGAGTACCTTGCAGTTGCCAAAGCCCTCTCCAAAGAGAATGATTTCTGCAATGAGGGTGGAGTCAGGCACCACCATGGCAATTGGGCGGAACATGGATTTAAGATTTTCAGGAAGCTCTGTGCGGCCAGCATAGCCTGGAAAACAATGCCGCTTACTTGGAATCATATATTTCCTTATCTTGATTTGCTTCTCCAAACCCACTTTCCAATCAATCTCATTTTCTTCCACCTTAACTCCATCCCTAACTTTCTCCCTAACTCCAAGATCACATCCTTTCTCATCTCAGCTCCAGCCCTTCCCAGTCCACTTTGGTCTTCTCTCTTCTCTGTGGTCCTTTCCTTACTTTCTGCGTGGCCCTGTTTCAAACTCAAATCACAGAGCTGTCAATTTCTCATCTCTCCAGGTTCTGTGTATAGCTCACATCAGTCCTAATAGAAATCACAGCTTTTCCTCTTATTCGTTCAGTTCCTAAACCCTTTCCTATCCCTGTGCTGTCCTAGGCCCTTCCCCCAGAGTTGTTTCTAGGGAACAGTAATGAGAGACCCTAGGGCCTGCTGCAAAAGAGATGGCAGAGAGACCAGAACTCTGGGAGCTAGCCTAATGGGAGAAGATAGCTAAGTATCCTGAAAGATGAGGTCTGGCCGGACGCGGTGGCTCACGCCTGTAATCCCAGCACTTTGGGAGGCCGAGGTGGGCGGATCACGAGGTCAGGAGATCGAGACCATC
>NW_012118154.1:3857594-3859218 GCF_000951035.1 Colobus angolensis palliatus | reverse complement strand
GCCAGCCGCGGTGGTTCACGCCTGTAATCCCAGCTACTCAGGAGGCTGAGGCAGGAGAATTGCTTGAACCCGGGAGGCGAAGGTTGCAGTAAGCCGAGATCACACCACTACACTCCAAAAAAAAAAAAAAAAGAATTATCCATGATGCAATGTCATGAAGTTACAAAGCACTGAACCAGATTTGGGT
This sequence comes from Colobus angolensis palliatus, assembly GCF_000951035.1. Taxonomy (NCBI): domain Eukaryota; kingdom Metazoa; phylum Chordata; class Mammalia; order Primates; family Cercopithecidae; genus Colobus; species Colobus angolensis. The sequence continues at coordinate 3,859,031 of NW_012118154.1, read as the reverse complement.
TTCAGTTTATTTTCTGGAACGAAAAGGTATTTAAGGGGCTTCTGGCACAGGGTGGCAGGATACTGACCTGAGCCAGACCTGAGTACATTCGGCCCATGGACTTGTAGTCCAGGCCCTCAGAGCAGTTGACCACAATGACATATATGCCCAGGGCCTTGCCCAGGTCCTTGACGGTCTCGGTCTTGCCCGTGCCTGCAGGGCCTTTTGGGGAGCCCCCTCGGTGCAGGTGCAATGCCGTGGTCAGTGTCATGTAACACCTGAGAATTGAGGACAGAAGCGGAGTCAGACTCCCGGACGCCTCTCAGCTTCTGTTGCCCCCACCCCAGCCACCTCATTCATCCCACACGGCAGACCTGTCCGTCAGGGGGGTGATGACAAGCCGGCCCGAGTTACCCAAGTACTCATAACTATACTGAAATTGCGTGTTGGTCTGGCGGATCATACAGTCATCAAGATCCTGGGGAAAACAGGGCAGAAAAAGAGAGAGGTGGGTTTGGAAGGAGAGTTAGAGCTGGGACAATGACTGAGAGTGGGGCTCAGAGTTGCCAGGGAGGCTGCAGTGAAGGAATCGGGGGTTCCCTTTTAGAGTTGAAAAGGGGAGTGGTTTATGGGCAAGATGGAAAATGGGTTTCATATTGCACGTCCACCCCAACCCAACGCAGCAGCTGCCTGGAGTGTTTCTGAGTCCTGTTCAAGTGACATTCATAGTGAGCCCTGACTGGGACAACTGCTTGCCACTCCTGATTGTGGGGAGGAGATGGGAGGAAGAACCGGATTAGGGTACTGGGACAGGACTAAGGGTTGGCTTAGGATATCCTTGCATTTACGGAACATGGATGCAATAAAAGCATTAGGATCCATTTTACAGTAAGAGAGTGGGGAGTTGGCCCATCTGGCACCTTCTCCCAGTAGAACCGAAGTTGGCTGAGCCAGTCAAAGGAATTGACATCCATGAGGCCACTCTTGTAAAGCTTCTCCAACACATCTCGGGCATGAATTTCTATCGTCACCAGAGCCACAATTTTAAGCCGCATGATCTTGGTCAAGTTCCCCCTGATAGCTTCTGAATACTTATTCAGGATTGACACCTGTGGCATGAGGCAGCAGGGAAGAGAGCAGACAGAGCAATGTCGCCAAAGCCCAATCACCCCTCACCCCCACCCAGCACCACTTCCAACCCAGTGCTGACCCCACCTGCTGTAACTCCTGGTAATTCTGCTCCACCGCGGACTGCCCCCACTGGACTTCCATCATAAAGCACCTTCTCTCTGGCCCTTTTCCACCAGCTCACCTCTAATTCTCACTGCTTCCTCCCTGCAATTCTAGCCCCAGACCTAACCCATACCTGCTTTTTTCTTTTCTTTTCTTTTCTTTTTTTTTTGAGACAGAGTCTCACTCTGTCGCCCAGGCTGGAGTGCAGTGGTGCGATCTCGGCTC
>NW_012118154.1:3834462-3855680 GCF_000951035.1 Colobus angolensis palliatus | reverse complement strand
CAGGCTGGTCTGGAACTCCCGACCTCAGGGGATCCGCCCGCCTCGGCCTCCCAGAGTGCTGGGATTACAGGTGTGAGCCACTGTGCCCGGCCCAGGTGAACTGTCTGTAGGAAGAAGAATCAGCTAGGTCCTCAGACCCTCACCACAACTCACCTCCACAGGCCCTTCTAAAAGTACTGAGTGGAGGAAATCAATGTACTCGCCGTCGCCCGAGAACATTCCCACAGCTTCCCATTTGCTGCTGGACCCTCCAACCTGCAGAAAACAGAAGCTACTCAGAGCCCGGCTGGCCCACACTTGGTATCCGCCTAGAAGTACTGGGGCCTTTTGAGGGTAATTACTGCTCCTCTCCCCTCCTCTCAATATTACCAATTGGAAGAAATTCTATCCCCTGAGAATGGAGAATCATTAATTAACATGGCCCTCCTGTTGAGAGGGCAGGGTCCCTTCCAAAGCCTTTCATACCCACCCACCATCTCATTGTGGCCACTTCTACCGACCTTCTGGATTCTCAGCAACTTGATGTTGTCAAAGCATTTTTTGAGGTGCGGCTGCACAGCCTCTGGGTTTCGGGACTGGCCCAAAATCTCCAGTAGGTCATCACTGGACAAGAAGTAGAAGCGGGGGAAAATATGTCGCTTGGTCTCTAAATACATATCCAGAGACTTCTGAATATCTTCCAGGATTGTGTTCATTTCTGTCAATGTGTCCAGGAGGCCTGGGAAGAAGCGCGATGAATGCCATTTGATGGCCTTCTTTCCACTGCCCTGGGGGGATCTGGATGCCCCAACTCTGTGTTCTTTGCCAGCTCTTGAGCAGTGGGGCACAGACTGCCATGAAGGTTTCTGGACGCAGAGAAGCATCCCCAGACCCTCTATCATGCTCATCCCATTCTCTCCATTAATTCATGACTCACTATTCATTATGCACTATTGTACATGTTACTGTTTATGCATTAATGATACATCATATATGACTTCATTAATACAGTAACTTCCCCTTATCCACAGTTTCACTTTCCATGGTTGCAACTACCTGCAGACAACTGTGGTCCGAAAATATTCAATGGAAAATTCCAGAAATAAACAATTCCTAGGTTCTAATTGCACACTGTCCTAAGTAGTGTGATGCAGTCTCTCACCATCCTGCTCTGTCCCCCAGGATGTGAATGATCCCTCTGTCCAGCGTCTCCACGCTGAAGAGGTTCCCTGCCCGTAAGTTATTTAGTAGCCCTCTCGGTTATCAAATCGACTGTTGTGACATCACAGCAGTGCTTGTGTTCAAGTGACTCTTATTTCACTTAATAATGTAAGCAGAAGTGCAAGAGTACTGATGCTGCCAATTCAGATACGCCAAAGAGAAGCCGTAAAGTGCTTCCATAAAGAGCTTCCTTCCTTTAAGTGAAAAGGTGAAAGTTCTCAACTGAGGTTGCTGAGATCTACAGTAAGAATGAATCTTCTGGCTGGGTGCAGTGGCTGACGCCTGTCATCCCAATACTTTGGGAGGCCGAGGTGGGTGGATCACTCGAGGTCAGGAGTTCAAGACCAGCCTGGCCACCATGGTGAAATCCCATCTCTACTAAAAATACAAAAATTAGCCAGGCGTGGTGGCAGGTGCCTGTAAGCCATGCTACTCGGGAGGCTGAGGCAGGAAAATCGCTTAAACCCAGAAGGTGGAAGTTGCAGTGAGCTGAGATCGCGCCACCGTACTCCAACCTAGGCGACAGAGCAAGACACCGTCTCAAAAAAAAAAAAAGAATCCGAATCTTCTATCTGCGAAACTGTGACAAAGGAAAAAGAAATTCATGATAGTTTTGCTATCACACCCCAAACTGCAAAAGTTACAGCCTCGGTGCATAACAAGTGCTTAGTTAAGATGGAAAGGGCATTGAATTTATGGGAGGCAGACACAAACAGAAACATGTTCTGATTGATGGCAATTGGGTTCAGGACTATCTGAGGTGTCAGGCATCTACTGGGGGGTCTTGGAACATAGCCCCAGTGGGTAGCGGGCGACACTGTATAACACACCCACTGAAGAACTTGGGGGTCCATCTTCCTTCATTTCCCATAGGCAAAAAAAGAAAAGAAGGGCTGGGGGAAGAACTTAGGGATCCACTGGCCCACCCAAGAGCTTCTGAAAAGTAGAGATTTCCCTCCATGTACACAATCTGGCAAGCTAAATCACTTTAGATACATGTCATGTGCACACAGTGAAAGAAATCGACTAGGACTGGGGTTGCCAGTGTCCCTCATGTCATAGCAAAAAGAGTGCCAGAACAGGCAGCAGAAGACTCCCAATCAAACAGTGGTTCTTTCACTTACTGGCATGTCAATTCACCTCATTGAGTTTTGACCTCTTTGTGTATAAAATGGCAATAAAATCCATCTCAAAAATCAACGTGAGGCCAGCCGCGGTGGTTCACGCCTGTAATCCCAGCAGTCTGGGAGGCCGAGGCGGGTGGATCACTTGAGGTCAGAGAGCGAGACCAGCCTGACCAAAATGGTGAAACCCCGTCTCTACTAAAAAAATACAAACGTAGCTGGGTGTGGTGGCACATGCCTATAATCCCAGCTACTTGGGAGGCTGAGGCAGGAGAATTGCTTGAACTGGGAGGCGGAGGTTGTGGTGAGCTGAGATCGCGCCATTGCACTTCAGCCTGGGCAACAAGAGCGAAATTCCGTCTCAAAAAACAAACAAAAAAACCAATGTGAGTACTAATTGAAATGTATTCACATCGGTAGCTTCTCAATAATGTTACTTTCCTCCCAGCCTACAGCCCCATACCTCAGGTCTTGATTGATTTTCCCCTTGTCTTCCCAGTTTCTAGCTTTCTGAAAAAAAGGAGGGACACTAGTGAGTGTGAACTCAGAGGTAACCCTCACGCCTTCAAGCACAGGGTCTACAGGCTGTTGGGTCCTCTGAGTGCAAACCTGAGTGACCCCCAGAGATCACAGGCAGACTCAGTAGCCATGGACAAGATGGATTTATTCTGTGCGTTCAACAAAGGGATCATTGTTTTTTTGGCTTTGCTTATAAATTGTTCCAAAATATAACTCAGTCAATTATTTCAAATAGTATCAGTCATTGTCATTAAACTTTGCATATCATAACTTTTCATGTTTACTTTTTATCAGAATAATTAAAATTATTTGTATTGATGTGTATACTGAAGGCTCTTGGAAAAATGAAGCACTGCTAAGACTAGCCCTAGGTAAAATGAAGAGGTCCTCTGTACCCCCGCCAGAATTCTTCGCCACAGGATACCCATTCTAGATGCCCGCTGTCAAACCTGACTCCCTGATTCTCTACCCCAGTCTCCCCCAGTCAACCAGCCCTCACTGTGTGTTCATCTTACCATGTGTTCATCCCTTTCTTCCCCATATCCTACCCCATCCCATGGCTGAAGGCTAGTTAATCTGCTAAACTAAAGTCAATGTAGGCTGGGCTCAGTGGCTCACACCTGTAATCCCAGCACTTTGGGAGGCTGAGGGAGGTGGATCACCTGAGGTCAGGAGTTCGAGACCAGCCTGGCCAACTTGGTGAAAGCCCAGCTCTACTAAAAATAAAAAAAATTAGCCAGAGGTGGTGGCACATGCTTGTATTCCCCAGCTACTTGGGAGGCCGAAGCAGGAGAATCGTTTGAACAAGGGAGGTGGAGATTGCAGTGAGCCCAGATCACACCACTGCACTCCAGCCTGGGTGACACACAAACCTCCGTCTCAAAAAAAATTTTTTTCAATAAATAAATAAACTCATCTGACTGATTCCATATCCCATGCTCTTAACCACTACCTTATTATACTCCACGCAAATACTTGTTGAGTTTAATTTATGGAATTGTGATCTAATGCTTAGAAGAGGTGATGGAGATGGGACACGTTAGGAAAGCTGGGGGCATCAGTCTTTTTAATCAATGAAACATGCAACCATGACCAAGCAGAGTGCCTGCTGAAGCTGTGTCAGGGCAGGAGCCCTGGAGCTCTGACCTGGGTAATGGGTGCTCCGGAGAGCATTGTTGTCCTTGTTCATCCTGTCCATGATAGCTTTCCAGTTGCTGTTGACGTGGTCAAATAAGGCCGATTCATTGGGCAGCTGCTTGCGGATGTCTTCTCCTAGGAAGATATTCTGAGGGGGCCAAAAATTGGGGTGAGAGGCCACTTTGTACGCACTCTCCACCCTCTGCTCCCCGTTCCCAGATCGTGGGTGACAGTTGAGTAGAAGATACAGAGTGCCAGAAGTCAAAGGCCAAGATGCCCAAGTTCTACAAGGAAAGTTGGAGGTGGGGGGCCAGGTACTTGGGTCTAAGAAGAAAAATGGAAGAAAAATCTAGGAAGAAGAACAAAAACTTGTTAGGGAGGGAATCTAAGGTGAGAGATAATAACTAAGAATCAGACAGCTGGGTCCTAGATGAAGAGTGACTTTAAAGGTAGGAGAATGAGGCTGATAACAGGGCAAAATCTAGGTCTTAAGCAAATGAAGGAGGAAAAGCAGGAAGCAGGAAAAGCTTGGGTGCTGAGTCCTGACCTCTAAGTACATCCACTGACGCTGCACTGTGAGAATCATCTCAATAACCTCCAAAATGAGGGAGAGGCAGCGTTCCCAGTGATCCACATCCTTCTCAAAGGCCTTAACAAAGCGAGATGCCTTCATGGTAGACAGAGCTACCTGGTTATCTTCCAGCGCCTGGAATATTTCTTCTGTACCTCTGGGACACAAGGGGTCAAAATCATAGTCCATCCCCACCTGCCCAACCTTGGCCCCACGCTGCAGCTCGGATCACACAGCCCCCCTTTCTCCTAGAGCCCCAGCTCCCCCGACCTGAGCCGATGATGGCCTTTATCCTTGTAGGGTACTATATCGAGCTGAGTCACATCCCAGGTCTTGGCAATGTTTTGTAAAGCCTGTGGAGACACAGCAGTCAGGTATCTCTTCCCTAAGGGGAACAGGAGCTGAGAGGCATCATCAGATGATGAACAGCTGGAAGCCTGTGCTCCAGGAGGTGCAGGAGGTGTGGAAGCATGGGAGAGGAGGGTCATACCACTTCTATAGCCAGCTCTTTAGTTGCTGAAGCAGAGATCTCCCCAATTTTCTCCACGTGCTGATCCATCCCAAGCGCCACAATCTGCTCCAAGGTGAAGCTTTCAGATTCCTGATCAAACTCCCGCTGGATCTCATCCCTGACCTGGTCCCAGTGCCTGCAGCCAGGAACAGGAGGGTGTGAGGTCAGGAGCGTTACCATCACTCCCAGCGCTGTCTCCCACTGGGACACTGTGATTCTGCGTAGTTATTAATTCATGATTCAACTCATTTTGCTAATTCATTTTTCAACTCATTTGGCTCGAAGATGCAATCTTAGGCACCATGGGGAATACGAAGATTGAGGTGAGACCCTCCAGGAGTGGATTATCTGGAGAGGGAGTTGAGGCAGGTGCGCCCACAAAACACACAACGAATCACCGCAGGTTTACTCTAGATCTACACTGAGTAAAGGCCTTACATGAAACATCTCATATCATTCTCATGGCTACTCTATAAATTAGAAATTATTATTATTCCATTTACAAATGAGAAAACTGAGGCTTAGAGAGGTTAAGTAATGTAAGCAAATAAAGTGGTTAGGTTATACACAACCATATAACACTTAATGGTTTCAGCATTGCCAAAAACATTATACTGGAAGAAAGACAAAGAAGCAAAATTATTTTCTCTTAAATGGATAGATCATTATTAAAACACCATTTATAAAAATTACTTTATTTTTATAAATCTATCCCCAATGGCTTGAGATACATTCTCTACTATATGATAAATTCCGACGGATTAAAGGAGTTAAACCTGAGAAACACAAAGCATTAGAAGAAAGAATGAAGAGGATGTATTTGTAACTTTGGGTAGGAAAGGTCTTCCTAAACAAGGCACAAAGGCAAAAACCATACAGAAAGAAAGTTATACTTTTGGCTACCTCAAAATAAAATATTTTGTATAACAAAAAACATAAGGCGGGCTGGGCCGGGTGGCTCATGCCTGTAATCCAAGCACTTTGGGAGGCCAAGGCGGGCGGACCACTTGAGGCCAGGAGTTCAAGATCATCTTGGCCAACGTGGCAAAACTCCATCTCTACTAAAAATACAAAAATTAGCCGAGCATGGTGGCGGGTGCTTGTAATCCCAGTTACTCGGGAGGCTGAGGCACAAGAATTGCTTGAAACTGTGAGGCGAAGGTTATAGTGAGCCAAGATCACAGCACTGCACCCCAGCCTGGGCAACAGAGTGAGACTCTGTCTACCCCCCAGAAAAAGAAAAAAAAAGACATAAGGCTTAGTCATGATAGACAACTCCCTCGCAGACAGCGGGAGGCCCCAGGGCAGGGGGCAGAGAACAAGAGTCAGCAAGGCTGGATGACCTGAGACAGTGCAAGAAGCAGAGGACAGTGGCAGGCTTGGTGTCTGTGCCACATGTTCACTGAGCACTATTCACAATAGCCACGATGTGGAATCACCCTGCGTGTCCATCAGGTGATGAATGGAGGATGAAAATGTGGTGCATATATACAGTGAAATATCTCAGTCACAGGAAAGAAGAAAATCCTGTCATTTGCAACAACATGGAAGAACCTGGAGGACATTTTGCTAAGCGAAATGAGCCAGGCAAAGAAAGACAAACACCGCATGATCGCACTCATATGTCATACGTGAAGTCTGAACAGGTTGAACTCACAGAAGCACAGTTGAATGCTGGTTATCAGGGACTGGGGGTGGTAGGTGGAGAGTTGGGGAGGTGTTGGTCAAAGGACACAGAATTTCAGTTAGACAAGAGGGATGATCTCCTGTACACTGTGGCAACAATGGTTAATAACAATCTATTCCACACTTGAAAACCACTGAGAGTAGCTTTTCAGTATTCTCACTACAAAAAGTAGGTATGTGAGGTAATGCATATGATAATTAGCTCAATTTAGCCATTCCAAAATGTGTACATATTTCAAAACATTATGCTGTACACCATAAGTGTATGCAATTTTCATGCGTCCATCAAAATTAAATGTTTGTTAAAAAGAGGAAAGAGAAAAAGACATACATTTGTGGACAAAGGGGAAGAGAGGGCTGTGAACACCATGGAGAGGAGAATGGGACGGATCAGGTGGTGGCGCAGGCCAGCGGGGCAGAGTGGACACCCGGGAGCAGAGGGGCAGCCTCACCTCTCTCTAAGGGCAGGGTTCCGCAGGTCTGAGATGAGAGGCATGGTCCTCTTGAACTGCTCTATTTTTGAGCGAGTGGTTTCAACAATTTCCCAGTTTCGGTCCTGAGCAAAAGTTGGGGGCATCAGAAGACCCGATGACCTCCCTGGAAATAGACCCCGATCCTCCACTAGCTTCTCTTCCGCCTCCCCGCCCTGTTTCTCCCCACCTTATACTCTTTGGCTAATCTTGCGAGGCGACGAAACAGCCCGTGGGCCATGGTCTCCATGGTTTCAGTCTGCAGGGTCAGGAACCGGCCAGTCTTCCACTCATTCCAGTTCTCCTCCCAGTCTCGTGTGATCTCCCAGACTTGCTGGAGGGCGTCAAGCTCCTACGGAGCAGAAAGGTGCATTGCATGAAGTGGCACCTGCCCTCCTCCTCCCTGACGGACGCCCAGGCCCTTCGCTGCTCTCGCTCTGTGACACTTTCCCTCTAGATAATACAGCGGCCTCCTCCGTCCACATAAATTTCTCCACTCTGTCGCCTTAAGAGCTTACCAAGGAACAAGCACAGGAAAAGACCCTCAATGTCATGAGTCATTAGGGAAATGCAAATCAAAAGCTCAGTGAGATACCACTTCACACCCGCTAGGATGGCTAGAACCAAAAAAAAAAAAAAAAGGTAAATAAGTGTTGGCATGGAGATATGGAGAAATAGGAAGCCTTGTACACTGCTAGTGGGAATGTGAAACGGTGCAGCTGCTGTGGAAAATGGCTTGGCAGCTCCTCAAAAAGTTAAACATAGAGTTTCCATATGATCTAGCAATTCCACCCCTAGGCTTACACCCACAAGAATAGGGAACAGGTGTTCAGACAAATACAAGTACACGCGTGTTCATGGCAGCACTACTCCCTTTAGCTAAAAGGTGGAAATAACCCAAATGTCCATCAACTGGTGAATGGTAAACAAAATGTGGTAAACTCATACAATATTCAAATATGAATATTCAGCCATTTTAAAAAGTACTGATCCATGCTACACCACGGATGAACCTTGAAGACATTATGCTAAGCGAAAGAAGCCAGATTAAAAAGGCCACGTGTGATATGGTTCCATTTGTATGAAGTGTCCAGAATAGGCGAATCACACACCTGGAAAATAGACTCATAACTGACTGGGGCGGGGGACGGGGGATGGATGTGACTGCTAAGGGGCAGAGTTTCCTTTAGGGTAATACAAATGTTTGGGAATTAGATAGATGTGGTGTGAATCACTAAAGGTCACTAATTGTTCACTTCAAAATGGTTAATTTTGGCGGGGCGCCGTGGCTCACACTTGTAATCCCAGCACTTTGGGAGGTTGAGGCAGGTGGATCACCTGAGGTCAGGAGTTCAAGACCAGCCTGGACAATATGGTAAAACCCCATCACTATACTAAAAATACAAAAAGTAGCCAGGCATAGTGGTGGAGGCTTGTAATCCCAGCTACTCGGGAGTCTGAGGCATGAGAATCGTTTGAACCCGGGCGACAGAGGTTACAGTGAGCCGAGATTGCGCAACCACACTCCAGCCTGGGCAAGAGAGCAAGACTCTGTTTCAAAAAAAAAAAAGAATTAATTTTGTTATGTGAATTTTACCTCAACTGAAACAAAAGCTCCTCGTGAGCTCCTCTCCCGTCCCACTGCCTTTGTGGGTGCTAAGGACCCATTATCCTGTCCCTGCCCCTTATCGACAGTGACCACAGGGTCCTCGCTCAGCACACCACCTTCTCCAGGTTCTGAAGGTCCTTAGAGGGTGGCTGCTCGATCTTGAAGATGCCCAGGTTGGCTCGGAGACTGTTTTCCTCTTCCCGCATGGCCATCAGCATGGCCCGCACTTGTGCGATCTGGTCCAGGGCAGACATGTGTCCCACGTTGCTAGTGAAAGGGCCTGTGGAGGATTCAGGATGAAGCTCAGCTTCCCACTCCTGTCTGGCAAGGACAGCCACGGCTCTCCTATCTCTTTGTGGGCAAATCTCACCTCTCTCCTCACGTGAGAGAGGGAAGGGAAGAAGAGCAAGAGGGAACACATTGAAAGAATGACGGCTAATCTTAGCAAAAACTCCTAAATGCGCTTGAGAGTCAGGAACAGATGGAATATGGAAGTCGGGATAAGAAAAGTAGAAATGGGGGCCGGGGGCGGTGGCTCACGCCTGTAATTCCAGCACTTTGGGAGGCTGAGGCAGGCAGATCACAAGGTCAAGAGATCGAGACTATTCTGGCCAACACGGTGAAACCCCGTCTCTACTAAAAATACAAAAATTAGCCGGGCGTGGTGGCGTACGCGCCTGTAGTCCCAGCTACTCGGGAGGCCGAGGCAGGAGAATCGCTTAAACCCAGGAGGTAGAGGTTGCAGTGAGCTGAGATCGAGTCACTGCACTCCAGCCTGGCAACAGAGAGATTTCATCTCAAAAAAAAAAAAAAAAAAAAAAAAAAAAAAAAAAAAAAAAAAAAAAACAGAAAGAAAAAAGAAAAGTAGAAATGCTATGAGCTGCACCTGTGCCCAAAACGAGAGCCACTGAGTGTCCTCCTCCTTTGCTCCTGAGCGGAGGCTCTTCCCTGCCCCAGCACCCACCCTCCTCCTCCCCTCCCAGTTTTCCCTTCCCAGGACCTGGGCTTGGAAGGCAGGGTCTCTAAACAAAGGCTAAAAAAGCGGGAGAGGTGTAGCAAGGAGGACCTTTGAATTCGAAATCTTCCAGAAGCGTATGTGCTTTCTTCTTGAAGTCATCTGCCGAGTGGATCAGGCCTGTTTTGAATTTCTCCTTGTATTTCTTCAGCATTTGCTCACTGTCCAGCAGAGTTTGTTGGAAGACAGCCCATTCCCCGTTGAGACTGTCCAGCATCTCCAAGACCTGGGGGTGTCAGAGAGTGCAGATGACCAGGAGCAGAAGGTCTGCCCTCGCATAAAGGCTTGTAAGGACTCTTTTCTGATCCTCCAGACCAGAGTCTGGGGATGAGTTTTGCACATGTGACAAGTCCTAAAAAAGTCAAAGTGTGAGTTGCTGGGCCTAAAAGAAACCCTGGCCGGGTGTGGTGGCTCACGCCTGTGATCCCAGCACTTTGGGAGGCCAAGGTGGGAGGATCACTTGAGATGCCTGTAGTCCCAGCTACTCGGGAGGCTGAGGTGGGAGGATCACTTGAGCCCAGGAAGTTGAGGCTGCAGTGAGCCATGATTGCACCTCTGCACTCCAAGCTGGGCAATGGTTGGAGGCCCTGTCTCAAAAAAAAAAAAAAAAAAAGGTCTCAAAGCTGTCTGTCTGAGAATGAGGCCAAAACCAAAAAAAAAAAAAAAGTAAATGCAGTAAGTAAAACCAGCTGGGTGCGGTGGTTCACACCTGTAATCCCAGCACTTTGGGAGGCCAGGGTCAGCAGATGGCTTGAGTTCAGGAGTTTAAGACCATCCTGGGCAACAAAATGAGACCCCATCTCTACAAAAAATACTAAAATCAGTCAGGTGTGGTGGCATGTGCCTGTGGTCCCAGCTACTTGGGAGGCTGAAGTAGGAGAATCACTTGAGCCTGGGAGGCAGAGGTTGTAGTAGGCCAAGATCGTGCCACTGCTCTCCAGCCTGGCTGACAGAGCCAGACTGTTAAAAAAAAAAAAAGAAGAAGAAGAAGAAGAAGAAGAAAAAGAGGAAGAGGAGGAAGAAAAGAAAAAAGAAATCCAGAAGCTAAGTAAAGGTATCGTTTGAGCTAGCTTTGGCTTTCAAATCTGGAGTCTCCTTCTCCTGTCACTTCTCTACTCTCCCTGAGGACAGCCAAGGGCCTCCCCTGCAATCTGCTGCCAATACGGGTCCCAGGTAGACCAAACACCGCAGGAACTCACACTGTCCTCGACTGGCACCTCGTACTTCTCAAGAATAGCAAATTGCTCGTGTATGGGAGGGATCTGAGTCTCCAGGTTGGCCAAGTCATGCTGCAGGGCATCCATGAGCTGCAAGCTGACCCCTAGTTCCTCCAGCGTCTGGGGAGGGCGGCTGATTCTGAAGGTGGGCAAAGGGAGCTCTAATGAGTGGAAGGCCCAGGGCCTGCCCCTGCCCCCTTCCTGCGGGGCGCCCCAGCCCGCACTTCTCTGCATTCTCCTTCAGGTAGGTGTGCAGCTCCAGGAGACGCCCAGCAGCCATCTCCCTCAGCAGAGTCGTGAACTTGTTCTGCCACTCATTGCAGTGCTGCACCAGGGAGAACTTGAGGTGTGAACAGTCCAGCAGCACAAACTGGATGTTGGTGACGGTCTCCTCTTTCTGCACGTTATTAGCAACTTCTGTGTAGCTGTAAGAGCCCCAGATCCCAGCTAGAATGTCGTTTTCTTCACAGACATGCCCCCTGTCCCAGCACTGGCTCCAGGTCTCATTTCCTTCCACCCATATCTGGGCAGCAGTTCTAGAGAGTTCTTCTACTCCCAGGCATCCCTCATTCCAATCTGCCCCAGCCATGCAGCTGTGACCGTCATTTTCCCAGTCACTGGCTATAAGATAGCTGTCAAACTTCTTAGTCTGGCATTCAAAGCTCTAGAGTGAGGCAGGGCGCAGTGGCTCACGCCTGTAATCCCAGCACTTTGGGAGGCTGAGGCAGGTGAATCACAAGATCAGGAGTTCAAGACCAGCCTAGCCAACATGCTGAAACCTTGTCTCTACTAAAAATACAAAAATTAGCTGGGTGTAGTGGCGGGCACCTGTAATCCCAGTTACTGGGGAGGCTGAGGCAGGAGAATCACTTGAACCCAGGAGGCAGAGGCTGTGGTGAGCCAAGATGGCGCCACTGTACTCCAGCCTGGGTGACAGGGTGAGACTCCATCTCAAAAAAAAAAAAAAAAAAAAAATTTAGAGTGGCACAGATCTGGGTTGAGTTCATCCTGTGCTGCTTCCTAGTTCTATGACCTCAAGCAGGTTTTGTTTGTTTTTTTTAACTGTGAGCCTTGGTTTCCTCATCTGTAACACAGTGACAGTAACAGAGCCTGCCTCACAAGGTGGTTGGGAGAATCCACTTGGCTGCTGCGGAGCCCCTTTGCGTTCTTCCTTTCCTGTGCCTACACTGCAGATCTCACTCTGCAGGGTGAACGTGCTCATGGACTCACATCTTTATGCCTTTGCTCATGCCATTTCCTCCATGTGGAATGCCTTCCCCACTGCCCATCTCTGCCTGTTGAAATCCTACACAAAGTCCCTTCCTCCAGGAAGCCTTCCCTAAAATCCCCAGCTGGAAATCCTCTCTCCTTCCATTGAACTGCCCTGGCATGTTATATCCCTTCATCACAGTACTTACCACAGTGCAGCTGTGTAATAATACAGTACATGAGCCCACGGCTGCAGCCTACAAAGTGCTTTCATGTATCTTTAATCACTCACAAGGTTCCAAGATAGGTAGTGTAATCTCAGTTTCACAGAAAACTGAGGCCCAGAGAATAGAGAAAACCTGCCTAAAGTCACATAGCTAGTAAGTGGCACAGCTGCGATTCCAAGTCTTCTCGTGACACCGCGGCCACCGCTCTTTCAGCTATATTTTTATCTTCCTTACTACTCTAGAGCCCTCAGGAGGAAAGAACTTGCTCATTTCTTTTCTTTCTTTTTTTTTTTTTTCTTAACTCCTCATGGCCCATACAACGCATGTTTATGGAATGTTTACAGAATGAATGAATGACCAGAGGCCCATAAAAAGACATGAGTTAAGATCAGAAATTAAGATCTTCTTCTAGGCCAGGCACGGTGGCTCACGTCTGTAATCCCAGCACTGAGGGAGGCTGAGGCGGGTGGATGACTTGAGGTCAGGAGTTTGAGACCAGCCTGGCCAACATGGTGAAACCCTGTCTGTACTAAAAATACAAAAATTAGCCAGGCATGGTGGTGGATACCTGTAATCCCAGCTACTCGGGAGGCTGAGGCATGAGAATTGCTTGAACCTGGGAGGCGGAGGTTGCACTGCACTCCAGCCTGGGTGACAGAGTGAGACTCTGTCTCAAACAAAAGAAATTTAAAAAAAAAAAAAAAAAGATTTTTTTCCAGAGTGGGCAACATAGAATCTCTACAAAAAAAATTTAAAAAAAAAAAGGAAAAAGAAAATTATCCAAGCATGGTGGCATATGCCTGTGGTCCCAGCTACTCGGGTGGGTTAGGCAGGAGGATCGCTTGAGCCCAGGAGGTCCAGGCCGCAGTGAGCTATGATCACATCACTGCACTTCAGCCTGGGCAATGACGGAGAAAGACCCTGTCTCAAACAAAACAAAACAAACAAAAGAATCTTCCATTTAACTCCCATCTGCCTTCTTAGAATAAAAGGGCTCATTTCTTTCATCTTCCAGATCTCTGGAATTTCCTTTTTCCCACCAGACCCTGCCATCCTCCCCCAGACAACTTCTTTTCACCTAAATCGTGTCCAGCTCTTCCTTGATCTCTACCCCTTGAGAAGCAAAGGTCCAATGTCCTAGGTCTTGTTCTTTTCCTGTCACTGAGGACACATGTCGTCCTCAGCCCCACCACCTGCTTCCCAAGACTCTAGGCCTGGGCTCCTTCTCTAGTGCTGTGCCTCCTACAGACAGACTTTCAGTCCACCCTCACCACTCACCGGGCAATGTCGGCATCAAAAGAAGAGACAGGCGGGTTGAGGCGCTGGTAGCGACGAATGAAAGAGTCTTTGTTGATCTCCCAGATCTCCCGGTACATGTCCCAGGTCTTGAGGTAGTTCTGCAGCAGGCTTGCGTTGTTAGTCATGCCACTGCTGATTTGGGTCTGGATCTTCTTGATGTCCTCATCTTGCTCTTCAAAGGATCAAGAAAAATGCTTCTCACTGACTTCCACCCCAACCCAAGTTCTGCGTGGGCCCTGCCCACTGCTCCAGACCTTCCACTCCAAAACCAGTTTCCCAAAGAAATACAGCTCAAACATGCAAGTTAGAAGGTAAAGGAGTAGATAGAAAGTAAAAATGTGACTCTTAATGTCTCCTTCACAGGATCTGATGTCTTGCCTGTTGGTATCTAGGCCTCTTATAGCCCAGTCCCAGTCCCAGTCCCAAGCTTGTCTTTCCTCATCTCCCATCCCAAATCCCAAATCCCATGAGCATTGGTCACCTAATCTCAACCCCCATCCATGCCCCTGCTCCCTTCCCCAAACTGGCCCCCCTGCTTTTTTTTTTTTTTTTTTTCTTTTAGATGGAGTCTCACTCTGTCACCCAGGTTGGAGTACAGTGGCGTGATCTCAGCTCACTACAACCTCCACCTCCTGGGTGATTCTTTGCCTCAGCCTCCTGAGCAGTTGGGATTATAGGCACCTGCCACCATGCCTGGCTAGTTTTTGTATTTTTAGTTGAGATGGGGTTTTGCCATGTTGGCCAGGCTAGTCTTGAACTCCTGACCTCAAATGACCCACCTGCCTCGGCCTCCCAAAGTGCTGGGATTACAGGCACGAGCCACTGTGCCCAGCCGATCTCGTCCCTTGACCTGAGTTTTCCCCAGGTCATGGAGATGACTGGCCCAGTATGTCTGGAAAAAGCCCCGGTGTCTCCTCCTGGCCTGGCCCACTCGACAGCCTCTGAAACCCTGTGCCTTGTGCTCTCCCCGTTGCCCACTCACCTACAACTGTTTGGATGGGTTCACGATGTAACTTGCGCTTGGTGAGAATGTCAGGGAGGTGGCGGAAGACAGAGATGGTGGAAAAGAGGTGGTTGCCAATGTCGTTGACCACACCTGCCAAAGTCTGCAGAGTGGGTGAGAATTCCACCTGTGAGGAACCCTGTGAGGGGAGAGGGAGAGAGAGATAAGCCTTAGGACTGGGAAGGGCACACACTTCAGCAGCAGGTCTGAAGGCCACAGGATAAAGTCAAGGTCAAGGACCAAGTTTAGGAATTAAGGGCAACTGACAAATAAGATGTAATGGTTTTGAGATTTTGGGGGCAAAGTGGTTCCTACCTGTGCCACACCTCCTTGCATATCATTCTTCAAAATGACAAGGACTTGGAAGACTGGGTTTGGGCTGGTCTTTCCATCCCCATTGATAGCCTTGGATAGTTCTAGCAGTGACCACTTCACATTCAGGCGCAGGGCATCCTCCATCATGCGGTCCAGCCGAATCGTGTACAGCATCCACTGCTGCTGAATCTGGTGGGACGGAGGGAGGAAAAAGAGAACTTTTCAGTGAAGACAGTGCACATCCTGGGAAATGAGAACCAGTCAACAGGGAAGGAAACAAGTTGGTTTAATGGAAAGGCAGGACTCTGAGTCCTGGAGGAAGAGGTGTGAGGACTGAAGGTCGGCTGAGTCCAAGACTAGAACACGATGTTTGAGAAGCACACACTGGTAAAAAGAAAAAAGGGTCAGGAGCAAGAGAATGGCCTGATGAAATTGGGGGACTGTGGTTTTTCCAACCACAACATCCTGGCCACAGGAACCCTACCTCAGGACCATCATTCTTGAAGACCTCATAAGAGTTGGCCATGATGGTCACCACATCCTGGTGCAGGCTCATCAATTTCTGCTGTACAGCTGCCCGATGCTCTCTTTGGTCCTCTTCAAATTCCAGGTCCCTGTATACCCGTTTGCCACAAATGCGTACCAGCAGCGTCTCTGACATCTCTTGGGCTCGCCAGCCAATGGTCAGAGTGGATGCCTTGAACTCATTCACAATCATCTGCACCTAGAGTCAGGCCCCACCATGGGGGAGTTTCAGCTTCAGAAGAGACCATCTGTACCTCATTCTACCCTCCCACTTGTTCTCCAGCTAGACTGGATGACACACAAAAAAGTTCTTCCCAAAGCAAACTTAATTCTTTTTACACTACCCCCAGGTTTCCCAATCTCTATGCAACACTCGGGTATAAATGACCCATCAGCCTTGCAGACCTTTGGGGTCTAAGGACCATGGCCCACCTTGCTGGCATGTATACGGCACTCCGTGATGAAGAAGGCACTGGCCCCCTTCAAGGCCCAGTGCAGTTTCTTGAGTCCCGGGTGGATCTTCTTATCCAGGAACCGAATACGCTCTTTGAAAAGGGCCTGCTCATCTGGGGACAGCATGGCAATAATCCTGTGCGTAAGAGAGGCCTGGTAGCCAGAGGGAACAAGTCCTGAAGATCTTTCCTCCACATTAGGAAATGGTGGAGAAATCTGAATGTTTCTAGACCACTAGTCTAGATCCTAGATCCTAGATCCTAGACCAGTACCTTCCAAAAGAACTTTTTGCGATGATGGAGTGTTCTCTTAGGTTGGTGCAAAAGTGATTGCCATCTACGTAATGGCAACAACTGCAATCACTTTGCACCAACCTTATACAACGTGTGCTGTCCAATATGGCACCCACTCATTGCATACGGCTATGGAGCATTTGAAATGTGGCCTGCACCAATGACTAATCGAATTTTTAAGTTTATTTACTTAATTTACACAGAAATAGCCACATGCAGCTAGAGGCCACCATGTTGGACACTGCAGTTCCAGACCCTCAAACAAGATTGCTGGTTGCACCTCCTTGGACTTTAACTGGGCTGAGAAAGTTTGCTGCTATGGTCTGAATATTTGTGTCCCCACCAAATTTGTATGTTAAAATCCCCACTCCCACAGTGATGGTGTTAGGACCTCTGGGAGGTGATTAGGTCATGAGGGTAGAGCCCTCATGAATGGAATTAGTGCCCTCATGAAAGAGGCCTAAGAGAACTCCCTTGTCTCCTCCTACTATGTGAGGACACAGCACGAAGACAGCCACCTATGAACCAGGACGCAGGCCCTCACCAGACACCAGATCTGCTGGCGCCTTGCTCCTGGACTCACCAGCCCCCAAAACTGTGAGAAATAAATATTTGTTGTTTATAAGCTACCTAGTCTATGGCATTTTATTATAGAAGCCCAAACAGACTAAGACAGTACCTAACCCAGAACAAAACCTCACTCCAGAGAGAATACCAAGGAAGTCCAGAAACTGAGGCAGGGATGGGGGCAGTAGGCCTTAGTTCAATGGGTCTGACATTATTCTGTACACATAATCCTAAGGCCAGCCCGTTTCATTCCTAGAGAAGTGACCCAGAGCTACGATATATGTGGTCCAAGTGCCCTATCGGGTAGGAGGGGACCTGGTTGGCTTTACTCTCCACCCTGCAGCTAGAAGATAAAACTACAAGGGGTAGGAATAATGGTAGGGCCATAAGAGTGGGAGGCCTTTTTTTTTTTTTTTTTTTTTTGAGAGGAAAAAATTGCAGAGGACAGAAATTGCAGAAAATGGACAACATCACAGGGCAGATAAGAGAAAAAGAAGGAATCAAATAGCATCTCGAAGGGCTGCAGTGAGGACTGGAGCTCTACCTATTGTAGTCTCTAGCAACAAGTAGCAGATTTTCACGCAGAATGCGCAGGTCCTCGGCTCGCTCGGCTACGTTCACCACGTAATGGGGCGTCTCAAACAGCAGCCGCTCCCAGTAGTCAATTTCCACAAAGAGAATCAGAAGGGACCTTTGAGAGAGAGAAGCCAGGCAGTGAGGGAAATGCACAAGGAGATAAACTAGAGCAACAACCGAGCAAGCGGGAGAGGCTGGGACACACGGGGAAATGCCGAGATAAGAAATGAAGCAGAGGCCTGGTGTGGTGGCTCACGCCTGTAATCCCAGCAGTTTGTGGGGCCGAGGCAGGTGGATTACTCGAGCTCAGGAGTTTGAGACCAGCCTGGCCAACACGGTGGAATCCCGTCTCTACAAAAAATATAAAAATTGGCTGGGCGCGGTGGCTCACGCCTGTAATCTCAGCACTTTGGGAGGCTGAGGCGGGCGGATCACAAGGTCAGGAGATCGAGACCACGGTGAAACCCCATCTCTACTAAAAATACAAAAAATTAGCTGGGTGCGGTGGTGGGCGCCTGTAGTCCCAGCTACTCAGGAGGCTGAGGCAGGAGAATCGCTTGAACCCGGGAGGTGGAGGCTGCAGTGAGCCGAGATCGCGTCACTGCACTCCAGCCTGGGCGACCTGGGTGACAGAGACACTGTCTCAAAAAAAAAAACAAAAACAGAAACAAAAAGAGATACCAGGAAATTTTAAACTGCATTTGAAGCCATCATCTTAAGTGTTCTTTGCCACCTCATATCCAGTGGTCTCTTCTTTCCTATTCCAGCTGCCACTCCCGTGCCGCGCCCTGAAGCTTGCTGTTCACAACCGCTCCGTCTGAGACAACCCACTCAGACCTCCTGCTCCCGGGGCCAAGCTTCCTCCCCTGCATCCCAGCACTGGTCCTCAAGTTCTCCCAGCCTACTTATTTTTCAGGCCACTGACCCCTGGACTTTCTTCCTGTTAACCCCCACCCTACTTCACTTCCTCCTCCACAGACATTGCTATCCTTTATTTTAACCACTCTTGCCAATCCTCACTCACTTTGTCTCATTCTTTAGTCTAAACCTCCTGACAAAACGTCGGTGCTGGCTAAATCTGACTGTCCTCCCCTCGAGCCCCTGTGGGAAAGGCTGGAGAAGGTCACATGACCATACAGCTTGGCACCACTACGATTCACGATTGCCTGTCCCACGTGGGTTCTCCAGGCTTTTGTATTTTTAGTAGTGATGGGGTTTCTCCATGTTCGTCAGGCTGGTCTCAAACTCCTGACCTCAGGTGATCTGCCCGCCTTGGCCTCCCAAAGTGCTGGGATTACAGGCGTGAGCCACCACGCCTGGCATGCCTGTAGGTTTTAACATCGTGCTGGACTATACCCCACGCACTTTTTTCCCTGGCTTCTGGACCACGGTCCTCTTTTCTACCCTTCCTTTCAGTAGGAGTATCCTCCTCTCTCCAGCATCCCATGTAAATATCATTCAGCTAGGCGCTGGGGATACAGTAAAGAACCTGCTTTCCTTGCGGCTCCCTTCAATGTGGACTCCCCGAGGTTCTTCACATCCAGCACACTGCCCCTCGGTCATCTCCTCCACTCCCACGGCTTCGGCTGCCTTCCAAAAGCTGATGATCCCCAAACCTGCATGGCTAACCTGAGCTCCAGGCTTGGTTGTGCAGCTGTCTACTAGATAGCTCTGCCCTGCTTGCTCATCCACAAGCACCTCAAACTCAACGTGTCTAAAAACAAGCACATCATCTTCTCTGCAAACGTGGAGCTCCTTTCTCAGGGAAGGGCACCATCCCACCGCCTACACCAGAAGCATGCATCCTTCCTCAGCCTCACTTTCCAACATCCAACCTCCTCCTGTTTTCAATATGCTAAAGCAAAGTTCAGAAATTCAGACAGCTACCTCCAAGGCAAGTGGCTCAAGTGTGATGATAAATGGCAACTGACACTTGGCCTTCAAGTTGAGCTGAAGAGGGCATATGCTCCCCCTAAAAAAGCCACACTCCATGCTCCAGGCAATTGTTGCCATCTGAAAATGTGGGTCCAGTGTGGCTGCATTTTCTGATTTTTCAAGAGAGACCAGAAATTGGTTTTTCATGTAAAATCTCCTGAATTTTAAGTGCTAACAACAATTCACCTGAAAAATAATCATTCAGTGGGCAGTGGGGAGAGGCTTTAGGACTTCTGGCAATCCTTGACTTGGCATTTTGTATTATTTTATAATGATTCGTTAGTTAAACTGAACACACAATTTTTTCTTTTTTTGAGATGGAGTCTCGGTCTGTCGCCCAGACTGGGGTGCAGTGGTGTGATCTCGGCTCATTGCAAGCTCTGCCTCCCGGGTTCACACCATTCTCCTGCTTCAGCCTCCTGAGTAGCTGGGACTACAGGCGCCTGCCACCACGCCCAGCTAATTTTTTATATTTTTAGTAGAGATGGGGTTTCACCGTATTAGCCAGGACAGTCTCGATCTCCTGACCTCGTGATCCACCTGCCTCAGCCTCCCAAAGCGCTGGGATGACAGGCGTGAGCCACCGCGCCCGGCCTGAACATACAAGTGTTAAGTATATCTCTGTGTATGAGATGTTTCATAATAAAAATGTTTTTAAAGGGAAAAAGATTTTAAACATATTTGTAAAAGTTGCTGGGTACAAAATTATTTTATAAAAATCAAAGTTCTCAATATAAAAACTGTAACTAGTTGGATATTATCATCAAGAAAAAGAGGCAATAACAATTAAAACAACAAAAACAAAATACCAAAAATTAATCAGAAATTGGGTGTGTGTGTGTGTGTGTATGTGTAAAATGACTTAGGAGGAAAAGGCAGGACTTAAATAAATTGAAAGAAAAAACACTGTTGGCCGGCCACGGTGGTTCACACCTGTAGTTTCAGCTACTTGGGGGGCTGAGGCAGAAGATCAATGAGCCTGGGAGGTCCTAGCTGCAGTGAGCTGAGATCGTGTCACTGCACTCCAGCTTGCATGACAGAACAAGACTCAGTCTCAAAACACACACACACACACAACATAACTATTCTTGGAAAGACTCAAAATCATAAACATATTCTTCTAAAGTTAACCTATAAATTTAACCAAATTCTCTATTCCAGTAAAAATAGGAATGAGACTATTTTTGGAACTAAACAAATTGATTCTAAAATTCTTATGGGGAATAAATATTAAATATAGCCAGGAAAACTCTGAAGAAAGAAGAGTAATGAGGACAATAATTAAAACAGTTTGGTTCTTGCACATGAATAGACAGATACCAGAATAGTGAATCCCAAAATAGACACAAATATACTGGGGAATTCGTGACTATGAAGACAGCAGTTCACTAAATGAGATTGGGTCAACTCTAAACGAGATGGCTCTAGCCATCTGGAGAAAACAAACAATGAAATACAAAACTCAGTTTGAATCTGCACCTCTTTCTCTACACCAAAATCAATTTCAAATGGATCAAACATCTAAATGTAGAGAATAAAATCATAAAATACCAGAAGAAAATATGCAATATTTTTGAAAATAAAAAAAAAATCTTGGCCTGGTGTGGCCTGGTATGGTGGCTCATGCCTGTATTTTCAGCACTTTAGGAGACCTAGGTGGGTGGATCATTTCAGGTCAGGAGTTCAAGACCAGCCTGGCCAACAAGGTGAGACCCCCCCCAATCTCTAAGAAAAATACAAAAATTAGCTGAGCATGG
>NW_012118154.1:3832404-3833632 GCF_000951035.1 Colobus angolensis palliatus | reverse complement strand
TGAGGTCAGGAGTTCGAGACCAGCCTGGCCAACATGGTGAAACCCTGTCTCTACTAAAAGTACAAAAATTAGCCAGAAATCGCTTGAACCTGGGATGCAGAGGTTGCAGTCAGCCAAGATGGTGCCACTGTACTCCAGCCTGGGCAACAGGGCCAGACTCCACCTCAAAAAAACAAAACAAAACAACAAAACTTGATTTTTTTTCATCTTCACGGTTTTTAAAATAAAATTGCACTTTTTAATCACAAAGGATAAAAGTTCCCGTTACCTGAAGATATGCTCAAGAAACTCTGCATTCTAAATACTGCTGAAATGTTATTTGGAAAGAATATTGAGGTGAAAATTCTGGAATGTTTTTAGTCTTTTCTACAGGCAAGCACGGAATTAACAATATTGGAGATAATAACACATTTTAAACTTCTCAAAGGATCATCTTTATTGGAGACGAATCTTCCGAGAATGAAATGATTTTCACATGCTCACTTCTTTGTAATACAGGCTTTAAGAGATTGTGGAAGAAGAAAGGCTGTTTTTTTAAATCTTGAAGATCTCCACTAACGTATGTGGTATTTTTAAAACTGCTAAAATTTCTTCAAAATGAGTAAGCCTCCCGAAAGTATAAATGAGCAATGGATCACCAGACATTTAAGGAAAGCCTTCAAAAGTAAAAGAGAGAGGCCAAAGCCAAAGACAATTACTAGGAATCGGCTACAATTCCAACCCAGCCAAATGTCCAGCAAGTATAGGGCAGGAAAACTGTTGCCAATCAGGCAAAACGTCAAAACATTTAACTCCCATGCACCATTTCTTAGGAAACTACTAATGGATACACACCAACAAAACAAAGGCATAAACCAAGAAAGAGGAAGACAAAGGAAATACGAAATCAAACAAGGAAAGAGGATGAGGGAAGTCTCAGGGTAACTGCTTTGTAACAGGCCTTGAAAACACCACCAGCTGGACGGAAGCAGGAGGATAGGGGAAAAACAGGTGTAAGAAAAACACTGAAACCACTACCCGGCATGTCAGATTGTGAGGAAAAATATCACTCAAAGGGGTTTTATTGGTTGGTTTGGAAGACTTAGTGATGGCAAATACTGCGCTAACAAAAATAATGAGGTGGCCGGGCACAGTGGCTCACATCTGTAATCCCAGCACTTTGAGAGGCTGAGGTGGGTGGATCACCTGAGGTCAGGAGTTCGAGACCAGCCTGGCCAACATGGTGAAA
>NW_012118154.1:3817087-3831951 GCF_000951035.1 Colobus angolensis palliatus | reverse complement strand
AAGTTTCACTCTTGTTGCCCAGGCTGGAGTACAGTGGCATGATTCCGGCTCCCACCGCAACCTCTGCCTCCCGGGTTCAAGCAATTCTCTTGTCTCAGCCTCCTGAGTAGCTGGGATTACAGACGCTCGCCACCACGCCCAGCTAATTTTGTATTTTTAGTAAAGACAGGGTTTCTCCACGTTGGTCAGGCTGGTCTCAAACTTCTGACCTCAGGTGATCCGCCCGCCTTGATCTCCCAAAGTGCTGGGATTACAGGTGTGAGCCACTGCACCTGGCCTTGGCAAGATTTTCAAGGTAACTTTAAGGCAAATTATCCAAGTTTAATATGTCAGTCAACAGGATGAATTCGGACAATACCTTCCTGATGCTGAGCTGAAAATCCTGGGAGACCCTTTGAATGATGTTCAGTCTTTAACAGAAGTTTGTCAAGAAATTTCCAGAACGCAAATTTTATTTTATTGACAAATATCAGTTTTTCTTTAAAAAAAAAAAAAATTGTTTGGCAGGGTTGGGCAAGGTAGCTTAGGCCTATAATCCCAACACTTTGGGAGACTGAGGTGGGTGGATGGCTTGAACTCAGGAGTTTGAGACCAGCCTGGGCAACATGGCAAAAACCCATCTCTACCAAAAATAGAAAAAATTAGCCAGGCATGGTGGCAGGTGCCTGTGTTCCCAGTACTCAGGAAGCTGAGGTGGGAGGGTCGCTTGAGCCCGGGAGGCGGGGGCCACGGTGAGCCAAGATTGTAACAATGCACTCCAGGCTGGATAACAGAGTAAGACCTTGTCTCAAAAATAAAAATAAATAAAAATCTGTCTGGGGGATGACTTTTTAAAAATACTTCATAATTTATCTCCAAACAAGTGGTCAGGCAGTAGAGGTAGAAAGGAAAGCCAGCAGAATTGAGTGCTTAAGAGCCCACGGCGGGCTGACCCGGGGAAGAAGGCACTCTATGACCGGGGGGGAAAAAAGAGAGAAGCTCTGGGAACAAAAAACAGACCTCAGTATCTCATCTCCTGCTCTCAGGAAATTCTACTCTGCTCTACACAGGGTGATAACACAGCTTCTTCAGCCAGGGTGTGGATGACATCTGGAATATGTTTGTGTTAAGTGCAATCTGTGAAGCTGTTCTGGCCGTAAAACGTGATAAAAGCCAATTTGGACTTCAGAGTTCAAATATTTGGGATATAGGTGGGATAGCAAAACCCCTTGTGGGATTAAATAAGTGCTATTAGGGACTGGAAGGCTCCAGGACTAAGAGAGCCAGGTAATTCGGAGGAACATCAGACCATTTGAACAGTCTGCTTATTTCAAGATCTTAACTGGAGCTTGAACACAAAGAGCAAATCTGATCGAGTTATCTTCACCTCCTTGAAGTGTTAATAAGTTTTGGAAGCTGCAGCTGACTTGGATTTCTTTACTGGTGATGAGCCCAGACTTTCAAAATCCTTCACTGTGATCATGTTCTTTCCCTTCCATTATTTACTGGATTGAGGCAGTTTTATCTTAAAACCACAAAAATGTAAAGTATCCTATCACATCTCCCTAGAAAACAATCCCCAAAGGACAGGAACAGGTACCTCTTCTATCTCAAAAACGTGTTTAGCCATTATTTGGGTTTCAGATAAACCCAGGCCATAAATATTTGGCCCAGAGTTGCCTTGATAAGCTCTACTATCAAGATTATGCAAAAGGTATTCCAGACAAGAGATGATAATAGCAGACAGAGAAGTTGTCTCCTGGTTTATCCTAACTAGATGGACACCGTGCTCAAATTTCAGTAAACAAAGCGATGCAGAGGGAAGGTAACCAAGTACAGGACGCGCAGTTGAAATCCATGAGCACCAAATAGTCAAGAACCTTACAGAAATTGTACAATTTACGAGGCCATCAATAGTAGACTGGTTCATTAAATTACAGTACAGCCATACTATGAAATACGGTAAGCCAGGAAAAAGAATTAAGTAATTCTATACATACGGAATGAAAGATAACCACATAAATTGTTAACCTTAAAAAAAAAAAAAAAAAGCACATTGTGACCGGCTGCAGTAGCTCCCAGCACTTTGGGAGGCCAAGGTGGGAGGATCACTTGAGGCCAGAAGTTCCAGACCAGTCTAGGCAACACAGAAGACCCTGTCTCCACATTAAAAAAAAAAAAAGGCAAGTTGCAAAAACGCTGTTCATAATGTGATTCTGTTTTATGTATGCAGGATATATTTTTAATTACATGATAATCATGGTTACCTCTAGGGATTGGGAATATGTGCTGAATTTTCAGTTTTTCCCTTACTTACATCTTTTTGTTTTGTTTTGTTTTGAGACAAAGTTTCACTCTTGTTGCCCAGGCTGGAGTACAGAGGCGCATTCTCGGCTCACTGCAACCTCCGCCTCCCGGGTTCAAGCGATTCTCCTGTCTCAGCCTCCCAAGCAATTGGGACTACAGGCACCCGCCACCATGCCCGCCTAATTTTTGTATTTTTAGTAGAGACAGAGTTTCACCATGTTGGCCAGGCTGGTCTCAAACTCCTGACCTCAGGTGATCAGCCCACCTCGGCCTCCCAAGGTACTAGGATTACAGACGTGAGGCAGCACACGGGCCATTCCTTTACATACTTCCACATTAATCTTTTGTTTTTGTTTTTCTTAATGGTGAGCATATACTGCTTTTGTCATTTTAAAATCCTCAGTAAAGATTTAAAAGATTAAAGGAAAACAACCAAATGAAATGGGGGGTGGGGAGGCAGTGATAAAAATATACGAAATCATTAAAAGTGGTTATTCTTAGGAGTATTTTTTTCTTCTACTTTTCTGCATTTTGCAAATGTTCTAAAATGACCAATAATTTTATCATGGAAAAATTAATCATTTTGAAAACACTTTGAATATATAGAACAATATGTATACTATGCTACTATTTATTTATTTATTATTTATTTTTTTTTTTGAGACGGAGTCTTGCTCTGTTGCCCAGGCTGGAGTGCAGTGGCCAGATCTCAGCTCGCTGCAAGCTCCGCCTCCCGGGTTTACGCCATTCTCCTGCCTCAGCCTCCGGAGTAGCTGGGACTACAGGCGCCCGCCACCTCGCCCGGCTAGTTTTTTTTTTTGTATTTTTTAGTAGAGACGGGGTTTCACCGTGTTAGCCAGGATGGTCTCGATCTCCTGACCTCGTGATCCGCCCGTCTCGGCCTCCCAAAGTGCTGGAATTACAGGTTTGAGCCACCGCGCCCGGCCATACGCTACTATTTATGCACAAAAGGATACTTAAGTAGACATATATGTCTGTTCCTGGAATTATTATACAAGAACCTGGAACACTGACTTTCTTCAGAGTGAAACTGGATCTCCCAGGGCACAGCAGAGGAGCAGGCTTTTCATTCTCTGTCCTTCTGTAGAATAACTTTTGAATTTGACACTGTATGCCTATATTAGCCCTTTGTAAAGGTTAAAATGTTTTAAAAATGAAAACCGTTACATCACTCTGCTAAATTTGTTTTGAAAATACTATCTTCATCAGGTTTTATGAGGCAATTGTTTTGAAAGGGCAAGAATGCTTCTTGATTGTTTATTCTTTGTGAGGACCTTTGCATGAGTCATCGGCTGCAGGACAACGCCAGGAAAGGGTTTTTTAAGCAGATGAGGAAACTCAGACTCAGAGAAATTCAATGGCCCGCCTGAGGTCACGTGGCAAAATGCACTGGAGTTCGAACTTCAGACTATTTAGCACTGAAGTTCTTGCTGTATCTACTCTCACTGGCTGACCCCTGGCGAGTAGAAGGAGGTAGCCACCAACCAGTGCTCACATATGGCATTTCTTTTTTCTTTTTTTTGAGACAGGGTCTGGCTCTGTCACCTAGGCTGGAATGCAGTGGCACGATCACAGCTCATTACAGCCTCATATCCTGGGCTCAAGCAATCCTTCCACCTCAGTCTCCTGAGTAGCTGGGACTACAGGCATGCACCACTACGCCTGGCTAACTTTTGTTTATGCCCCCACTGATCTCGGACTCCTGGGCTCAAGCGATCCTCCCGCCTTGGCCTTCCAAAGTGTTGGGATTTTAGGCGTGAGCCACCGCGCCAGCCACATGTGGCATTTCTTTCTTTTTTTTTTTTTAATTAAACTTTTATTTCAAGTTCAGGGGTACACGTGTAGGTTTGTTACATAGGTAAACTTGTGTCCTGACAGTCTGTTGTGCGGATGATTTCGTCACCCAGGTATTGAGCCTAGTACCCATTAGTTAGTCTTCCTGATCCTCTTCTTCCTCCTGCCCACACACAGCATTTCTTTACCTCTTGTCTCAACCTTTTTTTTCTCTCCAATTTCAAATGTAAATATTTGGCCAGACACAGTGGCTCACGCCTGTAATCCCAGTACTTGGGGAGGCCAAGGCAGCCAGATCACCTAAGGCCAGGATTATAAGACCAGCTTGGCCAACATGGCAAAACACCATCTCTAATGAAAACACAAAAATTATTCCGGCATGGTGGCGCGTGCCTGTAATCCCAGCTCCTCAGGTGGCTGAGGCAGGAGAATTGCTTGAACTCAGGAGGCAGAAGTTGCAGTGAGCCGAGATTGCACCACTGCACTCCAGCCTGGGCGACAGAGTGAGACTTTGTCTCAAGAAAAAAAAAAAAGAAAGAAATGTAAAGATTGATCATTAGTGTTTAATGAAATCCTGTTATTTGAATACAATCCCTTATTTCACAGAAAAAGGACAGCTGGTGAACCGTGTGCGCTCATATCCATAAACTCCACGGGCGTCTGCGCGGCTTTCCTGATACAATGCCTTTGCGGGTACCCATCGTGATGGGAGAATGTGTCTTGCAGGTTCAACCCCATTATGCGCTTGCAAATGGCGTAACTAGGCTAACTCTAGCCTAGCTTCTAACTCTTCTGAATCTTATCATTGATTTATGAGGCAATGTTTACGTGATCATGCTTGGCCATAACTCACAAAACCAGGAAGCTAAGCAAAGCCAATCTCCAACAACCTCACTGCCTGGGGCCTTTTCTCAAACCTGGCCACGTTCACACCCTGCTCCTCAACGGCCTCCTCATCCGTGTGGCTCCCAACATCCCTGTCTTCCTCACTGATGCCTCTGCCTCACCCCTCTCACCTGACACTACACTCTGCTTCTCCATGCTGGTTCTTTTGCTTCCTTTCTCAGCCAGAATGTGCCCTCTTCCCCTGGTTAGGCCACCTTTTGCTGTCCAGGACAGATACTCGCTCAGGACAGACACTCAGTCTCATCTGTACCTGGGACTCCGTCTCCACACAGGACTGCTCTGGCAAAGCCCCTCCTACATTTGGCCTCACAAGTATGGACTTTTTTTTTTTTTTTTTTTTTTTTTGAGACGAAGTCTTGCTCTGTCGTCCAGGCTGGAGCGCAGTGGCGCAATCTCAGCTCACTGCAATCTCTGCCTCCTGGGTTCAAGAGATTTTCCTGCCTCAGCCTCCCAAGTAGCTGGGATTACAGATGCCCGCCACCACGCCCAGCTAATTTTTGTATTTTTAGTAGAGACAGGGTTTCGCCATGCTGGCCGGGCTCAAGCATGGACATTTTATGAGTGGAAGCCAACACTAGTAGCCACAGTCTCAAAGCATCTTATGTGGACAGGAAGCCCCACTCCAAGAGTAGAGCTGTTGACTTAGAGAGCAGTGGCCTAACCTCCCTGAAGGCAGGGACTTGGCGTTGTATACATTCCCTGCCTGTTCCTATTTCAGTTCCTGACACATGGAAGGCACTCACTAGATATTTTTAATAAATTAGTTAATTGATTAATTACATTTTAAATAATTGTAGTATGACAGTTTCATAACTATAAAGCTGTAGGAGAGGGCATGGTCTGACAGCCCCACCAACGCTCACGAAAGGCGCAGGGTGTGGGTGACTTAGCTGAGCCATCATGGCCATCTAGTGGCAGAACAGCGACATCACTAGTTTAGTCGGATAGTGGAGTGGTTTTTGTTTTTTGTTTATGAGACAGGGCCACTCTGTGGCTCAGGCTGGAGTGCAGTGGTGTGATCTCAGCTCACTGCAGCCTCTGCCTCCCGGGCTCAGGCAATCCTCCCACCTCACCCTCCCGAGTAGCTGAGAGTATAGGCTTGTGCCACCACGCCTGGCTAATCTTTGCATTTTTTGCAGAGATTGGGTTTTGCCATGTGGCCCAGGCTGGTCTCGAACTCCTGGGCTCAAGCGATGCGCCTGCCTCAGCCTCCCAAAGTGCTGGGATTACAGGTGTGAGCCACCGTGCCTGGCCGATCATTGTTTTGCTTTGTTTTAAGATAAGTCATAAAATTAAAATGTTGATAGCAGGGTGGGAGGTGGGGAGAGACAAAAAAAAAAAAAAGAAAAAAGTAAAATGTCAATAGCAAACGTATTGTGATATAAGAAAGAGACGGAATAATGAACAGAGGAGTCAAAAGACGGGAGTTAAATTCTTGGGAGAGCTGCAGAAGCGGAGTGTGGGGAGAAGGGGCCAGGTGGCTTCTGTACTTATCAAAGTTGACATCCAGCATGCCCGCCTTCTCCTGGCTGATTCGCAGCAACGGGGTATCCAATCGCCGAATGCAATCCTTGTCCAGTGTTGATGTCCACTCTTGGAAGGTTTTTCGAACCAGCTCATCAATGGCCTGGACCATCTGCTGATAGGTGTGCACACTCTCCTCTCCAGTCCCAATATGGGGCAGGAAATGAGCACCAGCAAGGCACTGAGGGGAAGAACAGGCAGGTGGAGCTGGGCCTGCCACCTTCCCCCAGGGGCCACCATCTCCCTGAGACCTACACACGCGTGCATGCGCACATATCCCGACAATATGCATAAGGCTTGCTATGGAGACGGATTGAGTTTTGATAACTTAGAAGGAAGGTAAAGCCAAAAAGGAAGGTGACAGGAAGAGACCAAGGCACAATGAGAAAAGGAGTCAAAATGAGGAAAGAGAAGCACAGAGAATTCGTTTAGGAAAAAAAGCTGGGAAAAAAAGGTCAGTCACAGAGGGAGCAGGATATGAGACACAAGGTTGAAAACCAGTGTCAGCCCTTCCTAGCCCAGATGTAGCCCGCCAGGCCCAAACCTGCCTCCAGCTATCTGCAGGCTGCCTAACTCTCTACCAGAACCAGCTGCACGATGGCAGGTCACTCCCTCAACAGCTTTCAACTTGTATTCCCAAAGAGTGTGTGTGTGTGAGTTCGTTTGTTTGTGACGAAGTCTTGCTCCATCACCCAGGCTGGAGTGCAGTGGCGCGATCTCGGCTCACTGCAACTTCTGCCTCTAGGGTTCAAGCAATTGTTCTGCCTTAGCCTCCCGAGTAGCTGGGATTACAGGCACCTGCCACCACACCTGGCAAACTTTTTGTATTTTTTTAGTAGAGACAGGGTCTCACCATGTTGGCCAAACTGGTCCTGAACTCCTGACCTCAAATGATCCACCCACCTCGGCCTCCCAAAGTGTTGAGATTACAGGCGTGAGCCACCACGCCTGGCCCCAAAAAGTTTTAAAACAATGTTTTCTGTTGTTTCTTTGTGCTGTCTTTCCAGAGAGACCAGGCTGTGTAAGGGTGTCACCTGTCCAGGTCTCTGGATCATGAGGCTGTATCTTCTACTGACCCAACACCCTAGATACCGGCCCTATTCCTCATCTGCAGCCTGATATGAAATTCCTAAAATGAGGCTGGGCCTAGTGGCTCACGCCTGTAATCCCAGCACTTTGGGAGGCCGAGGTGGGTGTATCACCTGAGGTCGGGAGTTCGAGACCAGCCTGACCAACATGGAGAGACCCCTTCTCTACTAAAAACACAAAATTAGCCGGGCATGGTGGCGCATGCCTGTAATCCCAGCTCCTGGGGAAGCTAAGACAGGAGAATTGCTTGAACCTGGGAGGCGGAAGTTGCGGTGAGCCGAGATGGCACCACTGCACTCCAGCCTCAGCAACAAGAGGGAAACTCCGTCTCAAAAAAGGGAGGGAGGGAGGGAAGGGAGGGAGGGAGGAAGGGAAATTCCTAAAGTGGCCCATGTTCCACCAGCCTCACACACTGCCTGTGCAGATCTTAACCCACAACTCACTGAACTGAACCTGCCACTCCCCTCACCAACATAGGTGCTGGTCATGAAGACTCTTTAGGGAACCTCTCAGGAGCTGTCCCCCATCCCTCCCCGCGTGGCACAACCTGCAAACCCGGCCGTCTCACTGATGACAGAATTTGGAGAAGACCAGGCACTTACAGTCATGACTCTGTCGATGCGACGCCGGAGGATGTGCACCCAGCGCGCCTGTCCGGAATACTGGGCCATGTAGGGCTCCAGGTCTGGCCACTTCTTATTCCGTTCACGGTTCACCAGGGCCAGCTCGCTATTGAACAGCATATAGAGATCCACCGCCTTCTTGTCATAAGTCCGCTTGATAGCCTAGGGAAGAAGAGGAAGAGGCTGGCGACATGCCCGGGAAGGCGGGTTCCCTGCGGTCACTCATCCCCAGGAAAGCTACACCCCGCTGAGGGAGTCACGCTCCCGGGGACCCAGAAGCCAGGGAACAGAAGAAAGACGAGAGGCGCCCGAATTCTGGACATGGAGAAGGGCACACGTGGAGGCAGGAGGGCTTCCGGAAGGCTCGGAAGGGACTCCAAGAAAGCACGCAGGACGGAAAGCCGAGGAAGCCACGGGGCAGCCGCACCTCGCGGGCAGCAAGCCTGTGGAAGGTGTCCAGCAGGAGCACACCGTGCTGTACGTCCCGCACCAACTCGAAGGCCGAGGTGATCAGGTTCTGGGTCATCACCTCCAGGTCCTTGATTCCGGCACGGAACCTGCATCGGTGGAGAGGCAGGTGGCAGCTGAGTGCCCTCGCCTGACCCCGGGTCCAACCCCTGAGAAAGAATCCCATGCATTGCTGAGGAGGGAGGGTTTCCTGTGTGCGGGGCCCTCTAAGTACTTTACCCTACACGAATCCATTTAATCCTCAAAACAGTGCTGTGAGATAGGCTCTATCGCCAACTGTATTGCATAGAGGAGGAAGTGGAGACAGCTGATGGAGTAATTTGCCCAATGTAATATATCTGGTATGTGGCAGAACCAAGATCTAAGTCTGGAAAGGCTCACTCTGGAACCCTCAACCCGAGTTGCCACCCCCTCCCCTGCACTCTCTCCTGTCCCCACTTCCCCACCACCCTGATCCCGATCTGTCCTTCCACCGTTTCTTTTGCACACTCTTGCCACTCCTCCTACTCTTGGTTCCCTGATCTGCCTTCCCTGCCCATGCCTGGCATCAGCCTGTGGTTCCCTCACTTATTGTAGTCTTCATGCCAAGAGGTGTTCTTGACATCCAGGATGCCCCCGCGAACAGCTCGCAGCATGTGCAGATTTTTATGAAAGATGTCCTCAATCTCCAGCAAATTCCGTGTTATCTGTGGCCCCTGGGCACCAAAGAAGCAAGGAAGGGGACCCTGCTTGCCATCTTCCCAGCGGGCGAAGTGATACTGACAGTCACATACCTAAAAAGAAGCCAGCGTGAGGGTTCCTGCTTTCCTTCCAAACTCAAAAGTCCTAAGATATTTGGTTTAGCTTCAAATGTCTAAAAACATCACTGCAAGTGATGGCAAGTGAAAAAAAAGAGAAAAGAAAAAAGAAAATATCTAAAAACCAGGGAGGGCCAACCAGCTGCAGGGGTCTGTTGGAATGAACTTTGGCCGCAGAATGAAATATGAGATAGCAGGGCAGCAATAAGAGGCAAATGCCAGAAAAAGCAGTGTGGTGGTGGGACACACAATTGTGCAGGAAAAGCCAATGTGGTAAGTGTAATTTTTTTTTTTTTTTTTTGAGACAGAGTCTCTCTCTGTTGCCCAGGCTGGAGTGCAGCAGCGCGATCTCGTCTCACTGCAACCTCCGCCTCCCGGGTTCAAGAGATTCTTGTGCCTCAGCCTCCCAAGCAGTTAGGATTACAGGTAGGTTTCACCATGTTGGCCAGGCTGGTCTCGAACTCCTGACTGCAGGTGATCCGCCCGCCTCAGCCTCCCAAAGTGCTGGGATTACAGGTATGAGCCACCGCACCCGGCCATAAGTTCAATATTTAGCCTCTGCCCCGTTTCCCCTGGTTCCTGGGGTGGGAGGTGGGGAGAGATTCTGGAGGGTCTGCTGTTAGCTTTTGGTTCTTCAGTCTTCCCACCTCAATAAGGTCCTTGCAGCGCTGCACAAAGGCATCAACCTGAGCAAAGATGCTGGTCTGGTCTAGGACCCAGCCCCGACTGGAGAACCTGTGTCAGGAGAAAGGCTGACTGAATTGGAAGGCAAGAGCACAGTCTAGCTATGTAAAGCTAGACCAGGAGCCCTACATTCAGGGAAAGCCCTAGAAAACCAAACCCCAAGAAACAACTCTGCTGAATCCCAAAGGAAGAGACTCAAGGTGAGAAGAACCAGACAGGAGACAGAGCATCTAAGTTCTAGGAGCAGATTCATACATAATGGAATTTTACACGATGGGGTCAAGATAGGAGGAAAAGACCAGATAGGATTCCTGGGATCAGGGAGGAGAGATTATTAAAATAAGGAGAAGCCAGGGCAATGAGCTACAGTATCTGTATCCAGAGAGAAAACTTGGCCAGATGTAGAAACTCCTGGGTCTAGGAAAATACAACCAAGAGGCTAAATAAAGTGCACACGAAAGAAGTCAGACTCTATCCTCTTACAAGGATGGCAAGGGAGTTGAGATATGGGGTGTTACGGGAGGCGTATCGTACTTGGTGTGCATCTGCACAGCCTGTAGGTAGTGATCTTTCCAAGCATGACAACAGAGAATGCAGCCTTGCAGGTCCTCCTTGCTGGAAGAGACATATCCCTCAAAGATCCGGTCCAGGGAGATGGCGTGGCAGCATAAGCGGATGATCTCGTTGCTCATCTGCGGAAGGAGTCCCCACAGCCTCTGTCCCCGCCTCCTTGACACCCAACTCCTTCTCTGCATCCCCTGCCCGTGCCTCGTGTCTCAGCCCCCTACTCCTTGATTTGACTCCTGAAACTCATCCCACCCCTGGTTCTCCACCCCTGGCCACACCAACACCTCTGGGTTCCATGCCCACTCCTTGTCCTAGGTGGCCCCTTACTCTGCCTCAGCCCAGCTCTGCAGCCGCCCTGCCCAGCAAGGTCTCAGCTTAGTGTCCCTTCTCCCACTCTTTGGCTCTGTCACCCCCAGTGAATGCACCAGGCCCTGCTCCTCAAGAGCCCGTGCTCCTTCCTAAAGCCCCCTCTCCCCCACTGCACTCTCCATCTTGAGGAATGAGAAGAGCTTTTCCTTCCGCACAGCTCAGCTTGGGGGTCTGTTCTTCCTGCTGCTTCCCCGTGTTCCACCAACTCCTCTTCTGAAGCCCCTCTTCCTGCCTAAGCCACCTCCACCTAGAAACAGAAAGTCCAGCCCAGGCTGCAATGCGGAGCAACCCTACAGCAGATGATGCCGGTAGAAGCCTTCGGTCTCTGAGCAGAAAGGTCAACCTTCACTACCTTTTCAACCACAGATCCTCTGCCAAATGCATTCCCCCTGCTTCAGAAAACCTGGCCACCCTCGTAAACCCCTCCACCCCGCCCTCAGCATATGCACACCTTTCGGAACAGTGAGGTCAGTCTCTCCCGAGTGTTGTAGTGGGGAGAGTTAACCCAGATGATGCGGATGAGACTGATCAGCTTAGGGAGCTTGCTAGAGATGTCCTTGGGCTTCATGAAAGCCAACTCCTGGTAAGGTTCCTTCAGGATTGACAAAAAGGTCAGGTTTGACTGTGCTTGACGCGAGCCATCCTGGCAGTAAAAAGAGACGAGAAGTAGATTTATGCACCAGAAAGCACTGATTCAACACGAGTGCTTTTTTTTGAGACAGAGTTTTGCTCTTGTCACCCAGGCTAGAGGGCAATGGTGAGATCTCAGCTCACTGCAACCTCCGCCTCCTGGATTCAAGCAATTCTCCTGCCTCAGCCTCCCGAGTAGCTGGGATTACAGGCACTCACCACCATGCCCAGCTAATTTTTGTATTTTTAGTAGAGATGGGGTTTCACCATGTTAGCCAGGCTGGTCTCGAACTCCTGACTTCAGGTGATCCACCCGCCTCGGTCTCCCAAAGAGCTGGGATTATAGGCGTGAGCCACCATGCCAGGCCCACAGTGCTTTTTAACCACCTTCAACCCCATCCTGACTTGCCTCTACGAGGAAGCCCTCCCATCAGCCCTACACAGTAGCGATCATTTCAGGTCTCTGTGAGCCCTCAGAGCAGAGTTAGCACATGTCAACTTTTCTGTCTTTTCTCATGTGTGTGCCCCAGCTCCCTCACCAGACTGAGAATTTCCTTGAGTCTAGATTTTTCTAGATTTTGTGTCTATTCCTGTTCTCTCCAGTTGAATTCAGGACTCTGCACTAAGCGGACACTCTGTTGCTGTTGATCAACTGGCCGCATATCACTCTCATTCATCCCCGTAGTTGTCACCCAGTTCCCCTCACTGCCCTGTTCTCAGCCAGGACTTTTGGCTTCTCCAGTTAGTTCTGGCTCAATTCCCTTAATACCTAACCGCAAATTTCACCTAGGAAAACAGGTCTTCTATCTGTACTCTACAGGCCACTCTTACCTCCTGTGTGACCTAGCACCAGCATAATCAGCTTGTCACATCATATCAATTTTTTTTTAATGTTTATTGGCCAGGTGTGGTGGCTGACACCTATAATCTCAACACTTTGGGAGGCCGAGGATCACCAGGAGTTTGAGACCAGCCTGGACAACATAGTGAGATCCTACCTCTACAAAAAAATTAAAAATTAGGCCAGGTGAGGTGGCTCACGCCTGTAATCCCAGCACTTTGGGAGGCCGAGGCGGGCAGATCACAAGGTCAGGAGATCGAGACCATCCTGGCTAACACCATGAAAACCCGTCTCTACTAAAAATACAAAAAATTAGCTGGGTGTGGTGGCATGTGCCTGTAATCCCAGCTACTCCGGAGGCTGAGGCAGGAGATTCGCTTCAATCTGGGAGGCAGAGGTTGTAGTGAGCTGAGATCACGCCACTGCACTCCAGCCTGGGCGACAGAGCCAGACTCCATCTCAACATTAAGAATAAAAAAAAAAAGCCGGGCACAGTGGCTCACGCCTGTAATCCCAGCACTTTGGGAGGCCGAGGCGGGCAGATCACAAGGTCAGGAGATCGAGACCATCCTGGCTAACACCATGAAAACCCGTCTCTACTAAAAATACAAAAAAATTAGCCGGGTGTGGTGGCGGGCGCCTGTAGTCCCAGCTACTCGGAGGCTGAGGCAGGAGAATGGTGTGAACCCGGGAGGTGGAGCTTGCAGTGAGCTGAGATGGCGCCACCGCACTCCAGCCTGGGTGACAAAGCAAGACTCTGTCTCAAAAAAAAAAAAAAAAGAATAAAAAAGAAAAGAAAAAGAAAAAAAGTGTTTATCCCTTTTCCTTGGATTTTCCTTGGAAGGTGGATTCAAACGAAGAAAAAAAAGTATTTATCTTGTAATTCCTGGACTGAACCACATGAGCTCATCTTTGGCTCCCATGCTGTCTAGTAATCCTGTTTTGTGTAATCTTATTTTCCCAGCTGGGTGGCAGGGGTTGTGCTCGCAGAAGGTACTCTACGTATATTATTGGTTAACTGGATGTCTCCCTCCTCAGGGAACCTCTATTCTACTATTTTATACTCTCCTGTAAGTACAAGGCTGAACCCTGGGTGGGTCAGTCTATGCTGTCGAAGACTGCCTTGGCTCCCTCTCCTTAGCTCCCTGTATCATCCCAACCATTGCCCGCTTCTTGCTGAGCCTGAATCCTTTGATTCGCTCACAAACCTGGATCTGCTGTGACAGCTTCATAAAGGGCGCCAAGTAGGACGACTTGGCAAGGTGCAGGATGGATTCAACGTGCTTCACTCCCTTCTTCACCAGCTGTTTACTGATGCCAGACAGGTCCATGCATCGGTTGCGCCAGAACTCAATCTCCTCCAGAGGACCTAAATTTTCTCCTGTCTCCACGGTCTCCTGGGCACTAAGCACCTCCTTTATCTGCCGGGTCCAGTGGATCATGGAGGCTGCAGGCGGGAGTACAAAATCTCCTGAATTTCTTCACACTGCTTCCCAACGGCATCCTTCCCTCTCCCCAACCCTGACAGAGACCTCCTAACCCAACTCCATCGTCAGCCTCCAGGCCTCCCCTTTCCCTCTCCCCTGTGATCACCGGGTGACGCTGACAGTGCCAGCCACTCACTCTCTAGCCGCTGCACCAGCTCTTTGTCCTTTACCACCACTTCAGGCTTCATGTTCATGGCCTCTGCAGGGATGTAGAGGACCGTGTGCCCCTCCAGTTTGTACCGAGTGTCTAAGGAAAGGAAAGTTTGTGGAAGTGGACAGAGGGGATGAGTTCTTGCTGGCCCCGGAGGAATCATGGTTGATGATCGGTGGGGACCAGGAAGTATATGCATTTCAGGAGAGCAGGTGGGACAAATGATGACTTACGCTTTTTTGATATTGAGAAATGACCAAAGGCAAGAGGGAAACCTCATGGAGGTGTAACGAGAAATTGCCAGAAAATAAGGTCAAAGATCTGTATCGTGCCTTCAACACTCTCTACCACGAGACATGCGAGTCCCCCCAGTGCCTTCACAGTACCTGTATTTCCCCTTCCCCTACATGTGCTCTTAGAAATTTCCAAGTCTAGGCCAGGCACGGTGGCTCAAGCCTGTAATCCCAGCCCTTTGGAAGGCCGAGACGGGCAGATCACGAGGTCAGGAGATCAAGACCCTCCTGGCTAACACAGTGAAACTCCGTCTCTACTACAAAAATACAAAAAAACTAGCCGGGCGAGGTGGTGGGCACCTGTAGTCCCAGCTACTCAGGAGGCTGAGGCAGG
>NW_012118154.1:3815278-3816426 GCF_000951035.1 Colobus angolensis palliatus | reverse complement strand
AGGAGGCTGAGGCAGGAGAATGGCATGAACCCGGGAGGCGGAGCTTGCAGTGAGCTGAGATCTGGCCACTGCACTCCAGCTTGGGCGACAGAGCGAGACTCCGTCTCAAAAAAAAAAAAAAAGAAGAAGGCGGATCTTGTACTCTATTCTATCCATTCAATAAGCATGCTGAATACTTCCTCCACACAGGTGCTCAGACGAATGTCCCACCACCTCACTAATTGTACAGTTGGGGGACACTAAGGAGAAACTAGTCACCTTCCACTTACCTGTCAGGCAGGCCAAGAACTTGTGCAGATGAGAAGCAAAATGATTTCTAATGCTCTCAGGCCAGGTTGTGTTTGCAAAGATCTGAGGGGCAAAGACTCCACTGACCAGCCGAAGCAGGGCGGGGATATAGGGGCCCCGCACCGTCCCAAACTGCACGATTGCCTCAAAGTTCTCCCGGGTGATGGGGACCGGTGCTTGGCGAATGAAATAGACAAGCTGGTTCTGGGTCTGCATGGAAGACAGTAGATCAGAGTTCAGTCTCCAGGCCCAGCCATGACACCCAGTCACGAAAGCCCAGCTGAGTTCTTTCTCACGTCCCTCAGGGTATCCTGATCCTTCTCTAAATGGAAGTGCCATGAAGTGCTTCCTGTTCTTTTCACGGATATAAGATTCCATATCCAGAGATGTGGGGAGGAAATGCAGAGAGTATGCCTTGAGAGTAGGGACTGTACATTTTGTCCAACTTGGCTCCAGAACCTAGTACAGTGCCTGGTATATAGTAGATGGTCAATAATGTTTGTTGAATGGATCGATAGAAAGAAAGGATGGAATGGAGGAAGCACATCAGCCAATGAAAAAGCAGAAAGGAGAAGGACTGGAAGGAAGAGAAAATTGTCTAGGGTTTTCCATTTTGATAGCATATATTTCTCCCAAAATTTTACATTTATGCTTCAGTTTTGCTTATGGTGAGTTTTTCTGGTTTACATACAAAAACATATATCTTTCATGTAATTAAATATAAAACTCCTTAAAGTTCTGACTGCTACATACTTAGAAAGGCCATGTCCACCCTAATATCTGACTCACCTGTTTCGTTCGTTTTTTTTAGTGCTTTTGTGACTAGTCTTGACACTTTATTTAATTTTTTTTTTTTTTTT
>NW_012118154.1:3812117-3813450 GCF_000951035.1 Colobus angolensis palliatus | reverse complement strand
TTTTGAGACAGACTCTTGCTCTGTCACCCAGGCTGGAGTGCAGTGGCACAATCTTGGTTTGCTGCAACCTCCACCTCCTGGGTTCAAGCGATTCTCGTGTCACGGCATTGATATTTCTAATAGTCCAGGCCAGTTTTCTTTTTCCAATGTGTCTCTTAATTTGGATTTATCTGATTGTCTCCTTATTGCCAGATTCAAGTTAAATATTCTTAGCAGGATTACCACATAGGGGATATTCCTAAGGAATTAATTTTTCCTACAATTGAGTAGCTTAGCCAAAATGTATATTGACCTTAACCACTGTGTGACAAATTTTGTGGAATACAGTGTGTCGTTTTTGATTCCCAGATTCAGTTCCTTCTGCATTTCAGGGAAATTATTTGTATTTTACCTTTACATTTATATTGTTTCATTTGTTGGCTCTCTATACAAGATCATCATGTTAGTCTTTCATATCTGTTAGCTTCTCTAATTGTGTTAATGTCCTTGGCTTGTTCTTCTGCATACACTGATTACCTCTAGCCTCTCCTCTTGTTAGTGATAGGATTTTCTGGGTTAGCTATTCAGTTCCTTGCTATTTCCAATCTACTGGTTTTGTAACAAGCGGCTTTATTCATTTCCTAAAATCTGCAATCTCCCTTTTATCTTATTCTCACATTTTATCATTTCAGCGCTCAACTTTTTTTTTAATTGAATTCCTGGTCTTATCAAATTGTAGTAGAACATGGTACTGTTGTGAGGAATCT
Source organism: Colobus angolensis palliatus (assembly GCF_000951035.1). NCBI lineage: Eukaryota > Metazoa > Chordata > Mammalia > Primates > Cercopithecidae > Colobus > Colobus angolensis. The sequence continues at coordinate 3,812,704 of NW_012118154.1, read as the reverse complement.
CCTCTGTTCATTCAGTTATGTGTTCCTCTTTTGCATGCTTTGTTCCTCTTTTTTCTTTGATGTAATGTGCTTGCAGTTGCCATGCAATTTCTTTTCATTTTGCTCGTGCTTGGGCAGCAAGCATGTGAACTCATTCTTTTTGCTCTAATGTACTGTGGGTGACTTGACCTCCCACTATGAGCGACCAGTTTATTTTTGCCCCTGGAAGTTAAAGTGAAAGGGTTGGGTGTTTTATCTTTTATTCACTTTTCTTTGGCCTAAGAGAATTGCCTCAGGGAAATGGACAGGTGGTTAGTGCTAATCTAAGGCAGTGAAAAATCTTTGTTAAAACAACTCAGCTCAGGCCAGGTATGGTGGCTCACACCTGTAATCCCAGCACTTTCGGAGGCCAAGGCAGGTGGATTACCTGAGGTCGGGAGTTCGAGACCAGCCTGACCAACATGGAGAAACCCCATCTCTACTAAAATTACAAAATTACCCTGGTGCGGCGGTGCATGCCTATGATCCCAGCTACTTGGGAGGCTGAGGCAGGAGAATCGCTTGAACGTGGAAGGCAGAGGTTGCAGTGAACCAAGATTGCGCCACTG
>NW_012118154.1:3809029-3809977 GCF_000951035.1 Colobus angolensis palliatus | reverse complement strand
ATGGCTCATCATTTCTTCAAGTCGTTTTTCATGGCCTACAACAAAGTTGTTTTCTTTCATATAAATCCTACTTTTATATTAAAATGTATATTCAGATATAAACATATTTTGCAAATTTTGGTTCCTTTTGCGAATGAAATATTTTTTCATTGTTTTGTGGCTGATTACTGCCAGTGCACGGGGCAAGAGGTCTTCTGCCCGTGTTCAATGCGGAATGCTTCACAAATTGTGTCATTGTTCCACAGGGCCATGTCAATCATCCTCATCCTTTCCGCTTTTGTATATATGCTGCCAATAAGAGCAAAGCAACAGCCTTTTAACTTTTCCAACATTTTATTTCCAAAATTTTCAAAGATATATACAAAAAAGTTCAAAAAATTTTACAATGATGACCTGTACGACCACCGCCCAGATTCTACCAGCAATATTTTCCTATCCATGTATCTTTTAACCGTCTCCCTACCCTAGGTCTACCCTTGTCTAATGTATTATCCACATTGTTGAAATAGTTATCTATCTAAACTATAAAAGACTTCAATAGCACTCTCTGGGATAGTGGCCAAATTCTCGAGTGTAACATACAACACGGCCCTTCACAAGCTAACCCCAAGCCCCTTTCAGTATCACTTCCCACTACTTCTCTTTTCTTTGTACATAGAGTAGGCTTCGCTGATAGCTCTTACCTAGTCTTGATGGAATCCTACTTACCCTTCATCCCAGCTCAAATAGCACCTCCACCATCAAGCCTTCCCAGAATTCCACTGGCTCCATTAGCTGCTCCCATAACGCTCCTATAAAGCTTTGCCCATGATCACAAACTATAGTAAATATTTGCTTATATGTCTGTCTTCCCCACTAGACCATGACAGCATTCTTTTTTTTTTTTTTGAGACAGAGTCTTTCTCTGTCACCAGGCTGGAGTGCAGTGGCATGATCTCGGCTCACTGA
>NW_012118154.1:3807388-3808869 GCF_000951035.1 Colobus angolensis palliatus | reverse complement strand
CTGTGTTAGCCAGGGTGGTCTCGGTCTCCTGACCTCACGATCCACCCACCCACCTCGGCCTCCCAGAGTGCTGGAATTACAGACGTGAGCCACCGCGCCCGGCCCATGACAACATTCTTGCGTCATCCTTCTTCTCATCCTTGCCACCAAGTAGGGTGCCTGACACAGTGGGGCTCAGTAGGCCGTGGGCACAGGAGATGACAAGACTTAAGGATGACGAAGGAACTGAGAGCCCTCAGCTCTCTGTAGGACCGCCTTTGACCTGGGAATGTAGGGTACGCACCTGTACAGGCATGCCCAGATCTAGCTTCAGCCCAAAACAAGGGTCAATGAAGATGGTGAGGATGGATTCTGTAGGGTCCTGGGCAAAGTGTTCCAGAATAGCATCGTGCTCCTGTGTCCACACTGCATCCGCCAGTCCCGTCAGCGCAGCTCGGGAAAGGAAGAGGGGTTTCTACAGAAGGAGAGCAGACAGAGGGCCAAAGTAACTATGACTGCCAGGATGAGTCATTCCTCCCATCCACAATCTCAAGTGAGGACATGGGAGATGAGAGAAGCCAGACAGGTTCAGAATGGTGAGGAGAAACTGAACGATAGCTTTCAAGCTTTGAAAGAAACAGAACAATGTCTTGCCTCTAAGCGTAAAAAAAAAAAGAACAGATCGTAGAGGAAGACTGGGATATTATCCTCCCAGTGCAAGAGATTATCTTTATGCCTGTGGTTTTTTAAAATGTCAGCCCTTGATCTCAAAGGTTAAAGTGAATTAAGGGAATGTGTAGGATATTAGCCTACATCAAGCAATTAGGAGCAGGGAGACCACAAGCTGGAAAAGGGAGAGGGTACAGGAGCACTTTCTTCACAATGGAGTCCAAAAGAAGTGTAAAATACTGGGTAAAAGTCCGTTGGTTCAGCAGTAAGGAAAAAGTGAGCAGGTGAAAAAGACATGAAAACACCAAAGAAGGCTGGGCGCGGGGTCTCACGCCTGTAATCCCAGCACTTTGGGAGGCCACGGTAGGCATATCACCTGAGGTCAGGAGTTCAAGACCAGCTTGGCCAACATGGTGAAACCCCATCTCTACTAAAAATACAAAAATCAGCCGGGCATGGTGGTGGGTGCCTGTAGTCCCAGCTACTTGGGAGGCTGAGGTAGGAGAACTGCTTGAACCCAGGAGGCAGAGGTTGCAGTGAGCCGAGATTGCACCACTGTACTCCAGCCTGGGCAACAGAGCAAGACTTGGTCTCAAAAATAAATAAATAAATAAATAAATAAAATCAGAAGATATAAAGATACAGCTCAGTGAACTTGCAAAGTCTTTTCATCTTTCCTCCTAGATAAAGGAATCTCTCTTAAAGTTTCCAGGTCAAGAAAAATTAATAGTGATGTAAAATCTTTCCTATAATACATATACACAGGATGAACCAGTAAGAAAAACACTAAAAACTCAATAAATAAATAGACAAAAGGACCTGAATAGACATGT
>NW_012118154.1:3755172-3806323 GCF_000951035.1 Colobus angolensis palliatus | reverse complement strand
CAAGAGTGTTAGTTTCACTTATAATATTCATGAAAGTATTCCGAGAGCAAAAAATTAGAAATGGCAAAATGTCAAACAGTAATGGTTTAAACTATGGTATCTGCATAGGACATGGAACCCTATGTGGCCATGAAAAGTGGTGGTTGCAAATTGCTGGCCCTGTGGCTTACACATATAATCCCAGCTCTTTTGGAGGCTGAAGCAGGAGGACTGCTTGAGTCTTGGGAGTTCAAGACTAACCGTGGCAACACAGTTAGATCACAATCTTCACCAAAAAAAAAACAAACAAAAGAATTTTTTTTTTTTTTTAATTAGCTGGGCATGGTGGCACATGCTTGTAGTCCTAGCTACTCAGGAGGCTGAGGCAAGAAAACCACTTAAGCCTAGGAGTTCAAAGTTACAGTAAGCTATGATTGTTTCACTGCACTGCTGATTGGACAACAGAGAGAAACCCTGTTTCTTAAAAAAAAAAAAAAGTTTACAAAGAGTATGTACTGTGAATAATAATAGCTGGGCATGGTGGCTCATACCTGTAATCTCAGCACTCTGGGAGGCCAAGGTGGGTGGATCACTTGAGGCCAGGAGTTCAAGACCAGCCTGGCCAACATGGCGAAACCTTGTCTCTACTAAAAATACAAAAATTAGCCAGGTGCCTGGACATAGTGCCTCACATCCCTAATCCTAGCACTTTGGGACGCTCATATCCCTAATCCCAGGAGGATCACTTGAATCCAGGAGTTCAAGACCAGCCTGGACAACACAGCAAGACACTGTCTCAAAAAAAAAAAAAAATTAGCCAGATGTAGTGGCAGGAACCTGTAGTCCCAGCTACTCAGGAGACTGAGGCATGAGAATCGCTTGAGCCTGGGAGGCAGAGATTGAAGTGATCCCAGATCATGCCACTGCACTCCAGCCTGGGCAACAGACCAAGATTCTGTCTCAAACAATAACGATAATAATAAAAATAAAATATTTGTGAAAAGGTATAATACAAAATTGTAACATATGGGCTGGGCGCAGTGGCTCACACCTGTAATCCTAGCACTTTGGGAGGCTGAAGCGGGTGTATTACGTGAGATCAGGAGTTCGAGGCCAGCCTGGCCAATATGATGAAACCCTGTCTCTACTAAAAATACAAAAATTAGCTGGACGTGGTGGTGCATTCCTGTAATCCCAGCTACTTGGGAGGCTAAGGAGGGAGAATCGCTTGAACCCCGGAGGTGGAGGTTGCAGTAAGCCGAGATCATGCCACTGCACTCCAGTCTGCTCGAAGGGAGTGAGACTCCGTTTCGCTCTTGTTGCCCAGGCTGGAGTGCAAATGGCATGATCTCGGCTCACTGCAACCTCTGCCTCCCGAGTTCAAGCAATTCTCCTGCCTCAGCCTCCCAAGTGGCTGGGATTACAGGCACCTGCCACCACGCCCTGCTAATTTTTATATTTTTAGTAGAGATGGGGTTCACCATGTTGGCCAAGCTGGTTTCGAATCCTGACCTCAGGCGATCCACCCACCTTGGCCTCCCAAAGTGCTGGGATTATAGGCTTGAACCACTGTGCCTGGCCAGACATATCAAAATATTAATATTAAATGTGTTTGGGCAGTAATACCATGAGTTTTCTCTGTTTGACTTAGATTCTGTCTCTTGCCATTTTTTTCTTTGATAGTCATTACTTTTTTCTCCCTTTTTGAAAAATGTCAGGGTCACCACTCTATTCTTCTCACCCAGGTAACTATGGTCATGACTAGGCTTTGATGCAACTTGGAAATAAAGCAGCAGAGGTCATTTAGTGCCATTTCTCAAGGTGATTGAAGCAGCTTCTGTAAATTCTTCAGCCAAAGAAAAGAACTGAAGGAAAGGTGGAAAGAGAATGCCTTAGAAATTAGTATCCAATTAGGACAGTATCTTCCCAGCTCGTTCAACTTGCTCAGGTGTTCACCCACATGATGAATAAGCTCATCACAGTTTGACCCAAGGTGGGGAGAGAAGAGAGACCTGTGCCTTACTTAAAGCCCTCCTCTCTCCTGGCGAAGGCACAGATGACTTCGTCTTTTACTCTGTGAACTGGATTTGTGGTGAGCAGGCTAACAGCAGAGAGCAGGTAAAAGAAGTGGCAGACAAGAGAGAATTCCTCATGCGCCATCCACAACTGATCCTTTGATTCACCAGTTATTGGGGAGAATATATGCCGCAGGGAAGACCCAGGCCTACCACATCTGCCTCAGGCTCCACCGATTCTTCACTCTGTGCTTGAGGTCCCTCCAACCGCGGCTCTGGGAAGAATAAAGATACAAAAAGGAAGGCATTCCTTGGAAAGTTAAACACAGTCAGCCAGGCGCGGTGGCTCACGCCTGTAATCCCAGCACTTTGGGAGGCCGAGGCGGGTGGATCACGAGGTCAGGAGATCAAGACCATCCTGGCTAACATGGTGAAACCCTGTCTCTACTAAAAAAATACAAAACATTAGCCAGGCGTGGTGATGGACGCCTGTAGTCCCAGCTACTCGGGAGGCTGAGGTAGGAGAGTGGCGTGAACCCGGGAGGCAGAGTTTGCAGTGAGCAGAGATTGTGCCACTGCACTCCAGCCTGGACGACAGAGCGAAGACTCTGTCTCAAAATAAAAAAAGAAATAAAGAAAGCTAAATGCAGTCATCCAATGACCCAGCAATTCCACTTCTAGGTAGAGACCCGTGAGACCTGAAAGCAAGGACTCAAAGAGTTATTTTTATTACAGCGTTCGCAGCAGCATTATTCACAATAGGCAAAAAAGGTGGCAACAGCCCAGTGTCCTCTAACAGAGGAATGGATAAACAAAATGTGATGTAAACATGCCGTGGGGGCCAGGCGCGGTGGCTCAAGCCTGTAATCCCAGCACTTTGGGAGGCCGAGACAGGCGGATCACGAGGTCAGGAGATCGAGACTATCCTGGCTAACACGGTGAAACCCCGTCTCTACTAAAAATACAAAAAACTACGGGCGAGGTGGCGGGCGCCTGTAGTCCCAGCTACTCGGTAGGAGAATGGCGTAAACCCGGGAGGCGGAGCTTGCAGTGAGCTGAGATCCGGCCACTGCACTCCAGCTCGGGAGACAGAGCAAGACTCCGTTTCAAAAAAAAAAAAAAAAAAAAAACATGCCGTGGGATATTATTCAGCCATCAGAAGACATGGTGGTGCGGTTCATGCCACGACATAGATGCGTCTTGAACACAGTGCCAAGTGAAAGAAACTCGTCATGAGAGGCCACTAGATGAAGTGTCCAGCATAGGCAAATCCATAAAGACAGAAAATAGATGAGTGGTTCCTGGGATCTGGGGGATAGGGGGAACCAGGAGTGACTGCTAAAAGACGAGGCTCTGATGCAACTTAGAACTAAAGATACAGGAGTCACCTGGTGCCAATTTTTCAAGGTGCTTAAACTGGCTTTCTTTGGGCGGGATAAAAACGTTCTAAAATTAGATCGCGGGAATGTTGCACAGCTTTGTGAATATACCAGAAACCACTGAATTATAGATTTTACAGGGGTAAATTTTATAGTCAGTGAATTATCTCTCAATTTAATGTAAAAAGCTGACTGGGGGCCAGGCACGATGGCTCACACCTGTAATCCCAGCACTTTGGGAGGCCAAGGCTGGCGGATCACCTGAAGTTAGGCGTTCGAGACCAGCCTGGCCAAGATGGTGAAATCCCTTGTCTACAAAAATACAAAAAATTAGCTGGGCATGGTGGCGGGTGCCTGTAATTCTAGCTACTCGGGAGGCTGAGGCAGGAGAATTGCTTGAACCCAGGAAGCGGAGGTTGCAGTGAGCCGAGATTATGCCACTGCACTCCAGCCTGGGTGAAAGAGCGAGATTCTGTCTCCAAAAAATTAAAAATAAAATAAACACTGACTGGGGTAGGGGTGAGGGAATGAACGTGGTTAGTACTGAGGTTATTCCAGGCACGCAGCTTCTGGCCCTCCATCTTACCCCCACTCCTCTTCCCACATGGAGAAGTTGAGGCTCATAGGAATCAGTCCTTCTCCAAACCACTGGCCTGCTGGGCACTCAGTAATGCCACGCCCACTCTGGACTCCCATAAAACCCAAGGGCTCTCTTTCTCTGCCTCCTGATCTACTGGTCACACAGGAGATTGGGGTAGAACTGGTGGCCTTCCTATCCCCCAGGGACTGAAAGGAGGAAAGAACAAATGAGATATAACCAAAAGGCCATAGGGAACAGGACACTCCACTCTGGCTTCCAGAAAGGAAAACTAAGAGGGGAATGAGGCATAGAGGCCGGGGCAGGAAGGCATGAAAAGATGGAATAGGCAATTCCGGAGCTTAGCGGTAGGTGAGTGATCCAACTCCCTTGGGAAAACTGCTGGCATTCAGGTTCCAGATAAAAACTAGGCCAGGGGAGGCCGGGCGCGGTGGCCCATGCCTGTAATCCCAGCACTTTGGGAGGCCAAGGCAAGAGAATAGGAGTTCGAGACCAGCCTGGCCAACATGGTGAAACCCCATCTCTACTAAAAATTCAAAAATTGGCCGGGTGTGGTGGCGCATGCCTGTGATCCCAGCTACTCAGGAGGCTGACGAAGGAGAATCGCTTGAACCCAGGAGGTGGAGGTTGCAGTGAACTGAGATCGCACCACTGCACTCCAGCCTGGGCAACTGAGTGAGACTCTGTCTCAAAAAAATAATAAATAAAATAAGATGGGCATGGTGGTGTGTGCCTGTAATCCCAGTTACTTGGGAGGCTGAGGCACAAGAATCACTTGAGCCCAGGAGGCAGAGGTTGCAGTGAGCTGAGATTGTGCCACTGCACTCCAGGCTGGGTGACAGAGTAAGACTTTGTCTCAAAAAAAAATGAAAGAAAGCAAGAAAAAAGAAAAGAAAAGAAAGCTTAGAGCTGGGAGAGGCAGAAATCCTTGCTATTCGAAGGCCAACACGTTCATTTTAAAGCTCCTTCCCTTCCCTCCCCAGAGGTTTCTCCAAACTGAACCTCACTGCCTTCCCTCCCATCTTCCCCTACTCCTCCTAGCACCCAGCAGTCCCATTTTAACTGCTTTCACCTGAGCTCTTCAGAACTCAGAAGGATAAATTCTGCACATTTCTAAGATCCTGGAACCTAAGGCAGGTTCTTATGGCCCAGGGACTTTTCTCCCATGCCCACGCTTAATCTCTCAACCTTTAATCTTAGAAGGAGATTCTATTTCTTTTCTTCTTGACAAGCTAGTATCAGTGTAACGGAGTTCCAGGTAAAGAAGGAGGTCTACACTTAGCTCATAGTCCTGTCTACACTGACCAGTGCTCTCAGGGAGAGCCCAGCAATAGCAACAACTACCAAAAACCTTCCAATCTTACTGGCTCCGGCTCACCCACAGGAAAGGAATTGCTCAGGTCAAAGCCACAAGAGGCAGCCTCTTTAAACACTTTCCTCCCTAGATCTAGACTTCTTTCCTGTCGTCCTGAACCTGAACCTCCGCAGTCTACCAAGTCCCTGCCAAAATGAGGGCGGAGATACAAGAGCCTTAAACAGATGGTAGAAAGCATCAGCCGGGCTTAGGATTCAAAGGGTGGCAAAACAGGCTGAGTCTCCATGGTGATGGGCTTAATGGGAGAAAAACATTATTTGTTTTGCCACCCAGGGTGAAAATGGGAAAAAGGAAGAGATCAAACCCTCTTCAGTGGGGTAGGAGCAACCAGGAACACTTGAAATAAGGAGTAAGAGGCTAGAGAAAGGACTGGCTGGTGAACTCCTGGTATGTTGTGTGAAATTTTAAGACAGAAAGAACAACGAGGCTGGCCAGGAGGAAGACACACAAAAAAGGGACCCAGTGGCAGGGCTGCTGAACGTCCGTGGCTGGGGGCGTCACTTAGCCCCTGTTTCCTGCCCAGAAGCAACAGTGCCTGCTCCCCAGCCCTAAAACCCCTCCAAGCCCCTCTGACTTTCCCCACCCTCCACTGCTAAGCATCCTCTACCGCAGGAAGTACCCACCAGGCTTCTCCTTGGGGAGCTCAGCCTGCGGCTCTGGCTCACTGACAGCCAGGGCGTTCCCCTGCTCCTCTGTGGCCACAGCAGCCTGAGCGGCCCGCCCTGACCGGCTTGCCCGGGAGCTTCCTCGGCCACTCGATCGCTGCTTCTTCTCAGCTTTGCTGGACATCGTGCAGGCAAAACCTACAGGTACACAGGAGTGGACAGTCCACAACCAGATACCACCCCCAAACCAGCCCCCTGATACAAGCAGTCCCCTTTGAATTCATAAATTGACTGAAACTCAGTATGATCATCTTTTCTGGTGGTACTCACACCCTGCTCCATTAACCACAAGAGCTCTGTATTCCACAGAGGCCTGGGAGGCCTTGCTGTTCTTCCCTAAGATATCCTACTGTCTTCAGGACAGTGGGTTAAAAATCAAAGTCAGTCCCTCAAGGCACTAGGAATAAATGGCAGTTAAAGACGATGACCAGGTTGGGTGTGGTGGCTCATGCCTGGAATCCCAGCACTTTGGGAGGCTGAGGCGGATGGATCACCTGAGGTCAGGAGTTTGAGACCAGCCTAGCCAACGTGGCAAAACCCCGTCTCTACTAAAAATACAAAAAAATAGCCAGGTGTGGTGGTGTGCACCTGTAATCCCAGCTACTGGGGAGGCTGAGGCAGGAGAATCGCTTGAACCCAAGAGGCGGAAGCTGCAGTGAGCCAAGATCGCACTACTGTACTCCAGCCTGGGTGACAGAGTGAGACTCCGTCTCAAAAAAAAAAAAAAGAAAAGAAAAGATGGCCAGACAGACACCCCACTAATGAGGATTTAGAACCTCTATCTCTGCCCCAGGGTATGAGAACATAAGATAATCAGGAAAAGATCTATCAAGCTGAAGTGCGGTTGCCCAAACCCTCATCCACTCTAACCTCCAGGACCATGAGTGAGTGAGAGAGGCCCAAGGAAGGGGTGCACATCCCCCACCCTCTGTCACTGTTCAATCATTCAAGCAAACCAAGATGATTTTCCTATGTACCTCTTTTCCTCCCAAGTTAAATGGAAAAATGCTCCTCCCAACCCCACTAAAATCTGCAACATCTGTTAACAAAGAAAAATAGTATTTGCCACCTGGCTCTTTGGCTTTCAATTCCTGAGGGGCAGGAACACTGCCTCTCGGTTTTGTGTGTACTGAGGTCTCTCAGCATAGTTGGCTGAGGAACTGTATGCTAACTGTTAAGATCAGTCAGGATCATTTATTTGACTCAAAATGCCCTGAGGACAGATTGGAAGCAGGAAGGACAAAAGTCATTCAATCATAAATTTAAATTGTGTAATGAGGAAAAAGCAATTGGGGTACGAGGAAGGCCACAGTGGTGCCTCTCTCAGAAAGGTAGGATGGCAGGAAGCGGGCATCTCGGGCAGGTGCTCAGAATCTCAAGGGTAAAAGTTTGAGGCGCTGGGCACTCTCTTTTCATTCAGCTGCAGCCTAACGCCACCTGTGGCTCTCCTTCCTCATCCCCACAGGCTGCCACAGGCATTGATCTCAGGTTATGAATTTCAAACTTGAAGGATTTGTACTTTGCTCCAAGGAAAAACGTTCTGTTAGGCCAACAAATCAATAAAACCAACCACAGCAAGGAGGCTTCCTCCATCAGTCTCCAGGGAAGCGTCAAGCTGCGCTTTCCTGCCTCAAACTGGAGCCTGAGGCGCATGCACTGTGGGATTCACCACGCGTTCCCACACCGCAGGCCCCAGGAGGAACTGCTCTGCTAACCCAGGGCTCACTCTATTACTAGGAAATACCGCAGTGGCCAGACTTTCTCCTTAAACTGGTTACCAGCAGGCAAATTTCCCCTCAAAATCGCTTTTCCCCCCAACTGTCACAACTGCCCCTTCTCCTCCCCCTCCCCCACACAACTATTCCTTGCTCCCCCTCCCTCCACACTGCCTCTTCTTCTCCCCCACAACTGTCCCTTCCTACCCCGACACTACTGCCCCTTCTCCCCAGCACTCCTTCCCTCCTTCCCTCTGCCCCCGACACACACCTCGCCACGCTGACCCTCTCCTCCCTAGACCGACCGATGGGCCACTCTGACTAAAAAGTTGCCCAGCGTGGCCTTCTCGGGCAGGCGTCTGCACGCGTCCCCATGGCAACCCCGGGCAGGGAGGGGCGACGGACCGGTGCGCGGCTCCACGGAGCCCGACTCCTCCGCGCCCGACTCCTCCGCGCAGGCGCCCTGGATCCCCGCTTCCCGACCCCACCCCGCCCAGGTCTACCCCTCAGGGACCCGGGGCTTGAAGGCTCCGGGACTAAGGGAAAGTAGCCACATCTGGCGAGCCGGAGGTGCGGGGGGCGGGGGCTGGTGTCAGGACCCAGCTGGAAGGGCTGGGGCGAGAGACAGTGAGCTACCGCTTCGCAGGACATTGAAAAAGGCAAGGGGAACCCAAGCGCCCGACCCTGCGCCCAGGTCTGTGCGCCCCAGCCGGAACGGGTCCAGCAGATGGCGCCGGGCGCCCCGCCGGCGAGGCGTATTCGCGATCTAGAAGGCGTTCCAGGATTTCCAGGCAGCCGTGGCTGCAGCTGGATCCGGGGGAAAAACCGGGGCTGGAGCACCCTTGCCCTCCTGCTTCTTCCCCCTTCTTAGTTCGGATTGGGGTCTAGGATTGCGGGGCGGCGCGGGGCGGGGAAAGGGAGGGAAGACTGGAACTGGAGTTTTGGGAATCTGAGGATTGGCTTTCGAAAGCGTCGCTGATTTTTGGGGGGGACGAGAGGCGGGACTCCCTGGGGAAGGTGACCGGGCCTGGGAGGGGCTTCGCTCTCCATAGGAACAAAGGCTGCGTCGTGAGAGAGGAGGCGAGAGGGGAGGGCTATGAGGACCGGGGCAGATCTCCAAGGATGCCAGGGGGCGCTGCGGGCCGGGGCTGCTAGAAGGCGCCTGGAAGACCGCTATACCTGGGGCCGGGAGGAGCTTTGGGGAGACCAGGGAAATACAGGGAGGAAGCCGAGTCGGGGGATGGGAAGGCGCCCCCCCTGCTTCCATCAATAGTGCCTAATTAAGACAAAGCCAGCAGCGAGCCCACTGATTACATTTCCATGAGGAACGAAATTGATGACATTTTCTTTGCTGGATGAGGAGAAGAGAAGCTGGCACCTCAGTTCCCCCTTTTTCTGTTTGGCGCTCACACCTAACAGATCTCATTATGCCAGTCTGGCACTGCCAGGAGTGGCAGTCCCTGGTACTCCTGAAGAGCAAGTGGATTAACCACACCCTAACCCAGCCCTGACCTCACCCTCCCACCTACCCTATCTTTATTCCCAGAAGTGTCAACCCTTTCCCTCCCCCCGACCCCCAATGATTCCTCCTGCCCAGCCAGACTCCTGTTGCTGACAGCAGGAATGAAAGGAGAGGAGTCCCACCCACCCCAAAACCAGCTGCACCGCAAGCACAGCTAAGATGGAACGTGGAGGTGTTCCTCTAGCCAGATAGGCCATGGGTGGGAGATAGAGGTGATGTGATTGGCCAGAACCCCTAGGGAAAAGTCCCAAAGGAGTAAAAATTTGCTGGAGTCGTGGGGTGGGGAGCCTCAGGGGCAAGGTTCTTGGATCCCTCCGGGAAAGGAACTTTGCACAGACCCTATTTATTTTCTTAAACCCCCCTCCCCAACGGTGGCTGTTCCTTCCGAATCCCAGCCCCCCACATTATGCTAAATAGGTAATCAAACATCTCGCTTTGCTAATTACTGCTCAATCCGATTAAACGCTGCTGAAGCTCATCAACAGAGGTGGAGGTAGGGGGAAGGGACGAAGGCGGGGCAACCACAGCTAGCTATGATGGGGGTCTTGTCCCCAGGGGTTCTTAGGGGATAGAGAAACAGCCAGGGTTGCAGGACTGAGTACATCTCAAAGGAAAGGGCAGAAGAGTTGTAACCTCAAGACTCAGCCTTGCTGCACCTCCCAGCCATGGGCCTTTTCCTCCTCCCAGAACCTTCATTACCCTCCGAACCCAGGCATCCGGCCATTCCCACAGCTCCCCACACACATCCCTGTCCCAGATTTAATAAGTTCTGTTCTCTCATTGTCAATATTTGATTTCTCAGAGCCATCTCCACGGAGAGGGCGTGGGGGGTCTTTCCTTGCCTCCCCCCTACTTTGGCCCTCTTTTGCTCACCCCCAGTCTCTTTGTGCCCCCAACCTTCTCTGAACTTGCTGACTTAATGAAATGATATTAAAGTCTTAAGCAAGTCCAAAAGAATGGTTGTTATGGTGAAGGGAGTGGGCAGAACGCCTGGGTCCCCGAGGGGAACAAGAGCTGAGGAGGGGGAAAGGGAGCCAGAGGCTAAGGTCTAGAGACCCCAGTCCCTAGTGGGGAACAGCAGATTTGGGGTGAGCTGGGGGCCAGACCTCTTGATCTTGACTGGAAGCAGGGGATGAGGAGTGGGGACTAGGAGAAGGTGGAAAGAGAGGACATTCCAGGGGTCAGAGTCTCGGCCTGCTGTCCGGATCATCCATCAGAGACAGAGGCCAGGGGGGGACAGGGCCTCTATGCCAGCAGCCTCCCTGCCGACTGTGCCCTGGGCTGGTCCCGTGAGAACCAGAGTAGATTGCTCTACAGCCTGACTCAGCCTTCTCCCCCAGCAGCCCCCCACAGGTGATTTGTAGCTGATGCTCCCACCATGGTAGGGGCCAGGATAGTCAGTCCACGACATGAAGAACTGTCTCTTCCAGGACAGAAGAGAACAGAGGCCAAGGAAAGGGAAGCCAAGTACCCCGTCCACCTCCCCCACCCAACACCATCTCCCCTGGGGACCCTGGCCCAGCCCCAGTCCCCTTGGGGTGGTGGGAATGCAAGGACATTTGGCTGGGGCTGATTGATGAGGGAGGAGGCAGCCACTGGGCACTGAGGCTGCTGTTTGCTGAGCACACAGATTCCTCCCCACTCACCAGCTGCCGCCCCCTGAGGCTGCTCAGTCTCCCCCCGACATCACCCCACCAGCCACTGGAGTTGCAGTGCCTGAGTTTCTGATGGCAACTGGAGGAAGAGGGAGAACCAGGAAACAGAACGCTTCGATTCCCTGTGGGAACTGGGGGTACCTGGGGCCTGGTCCCCTCAGAACTCCCTTCAGAACTCCACTTTCCCTGCCACCTTTCAAGTAGCTCTCTGGCTGCCCAGTTGTCATTCCCATTCATTGTGTCCTTTTTCATCCCCCCACCCAACTCTCTGAGCCTATGCCAGCCAGCCTCCTGCCTCCAAACCATCCCGTGACATTTCTCCCAGGTCTCAAAATTCTCCCAAGCCCCGTGTCCGCGGTGGCCCACATAGCCCCTTAGGAAGCGCCATTTTTCATTCTAATTAAAATTCCAGATGTGATGTTAACCATTCACCATTAGAAATTCCCACTGCAAGGCCAGGCACGGTGGCTCACACCTGTAATTCCAGCACTTTGGGAGGCGGAGGTGGGTGGATCACCTGAGGTCACGAGTTCAAGACCAGCCTGGCCAATGTGGTGAAACCCCATCTCTAGTAAAAATACAAAAAATTAGCTGGGCGTGATAGCACATGCCTGTAGTCCCAGCTACTCAGGAAACTGATGCACGAGAATTGCTAGATCACGCCACTGCACTCCAGCCTGGGCCACAAAGCGAGACTCTGTCTCAAACAAACAAACAAAAATTTCCCACTGCCACCCCTTGCCCCATTCCCCTTTCCCTAAAAACCCCCAACACAAACACATACACACACACACACACACACACACACACACACACACACACACACCCCTCGGGCTGAATAGTATCCCTCAGCTGCCTTTATTTGGAAGAAGGGCAAAGTCTGAGCTTCACTGTACGGCTCAGCCCCAGGACAGCCTCAATCCTATGCGGTTTGGGGATGGCCGGGGGACAGCTCTCGCTTCTGTGGTCCCAGCCCTCTCTGTTCCTTTACTTCCGCTCTGCCTGACTGCTCTGGACTCGGCAAGCAGCTGTGCCACAGCCCCCAAAAAAGCTCAGAGCATCATCCTTGCCCTCCCAGAGCTTAAACTTCAGTCGGGGAAAACACAAGTCACAGACACACAAGAAACAAAAAGCAGGGAGATGGGAGACTGAGTAAGATCAACTTCCTTAATGTGGATCCCAGACTCCAAGTGACTTACTCCCCTCCAGGCCGAGGCTAGGGAAAAACAAGACACAGCTGAAACATGCATGTGGTGGTGACGTCCTTCTTACTGTTCCCAAACACACCACGATCTCACCTCTGTGCCCGTGCACTCACTGTTCCTCTGTCTAGCGTGCCTTTACCCAGCGTGCATGGCTTACTCATGTCTCATGGCTTAAGGTCCTGATCAACAGCACCTCTTTCAGAGGGACCTTCCTGACCTCCTCATCTAAAGCAGCTCCAGGCCAGGCGCAGTGGCTCATGCCTGTCATCCCAGCACTTTGGGAGGCCAAGGCAGGCGGATCACCTAAGGTCAGGAGTTCGAGACCAGCCTGGTCAACATGGTGAAAATCCAACCCTACTAAAAAAAAAAAATTAGCTGGGCGTGGTGGCGGGCACCTGTAATCCCAACTACTTGGGAGGCTGAGGCAGGAGAATCGCTTGAGCATGGGACGTGGAGGTTGCAGTGAGCCGAGATCATGCCACTGCACTCCAGCCTGGGCAACAGAGGGAGATTCCAAGAAAGGGAGGGAGGGAGAGAGGGAGGGAGGAAGAAAGGAAGGGAGGGAGGGAGGGAAAGAAACTGCAATCAAAGAGAGAGAGAGAGAGAGGGAGGGAGGGAAGGAAGGAAGGAAAGAAGGAAGGAAGGAAGGGAGGGAGGGAGGGAGGAAGGGAGGAAGGAAAGAAAGATGTTACTCTCCATCCTCCTCATCCTGTCATTCTGTTTTGTTTATATCCCTTTTCACACCTGTAATTGTATTGTTTCATTCCCCACCTAAATGTGGGCTTTGTGAAAGCGGGGTCTTGGCCTTACTCACCCTATCCTCCCAGCGCCTGAACCAGTGCCTGAAACAAAGTAGCATTTAACCTGCTGCTGAGTGAGTGAAGGAACAAACCAATGAACAAATGTCTTCCTGTGCCTGTAGTCGTTTTGGTGTAGTTGTTACTCTAAGAATATGTGTATTTGTCCCCACAAAGCAAATAGGATGGCATGTGTTATTCTGCGTGGAAGTCACCAGCATTTTCAAATAGCTCGAAAGACACCCAAGTCACTACACATGTGAAAGGCTGTTGGTCTTGTGCTGTTCGAGCGGGGCTGCGGGGAGTCTCTGGATGCCAGCGCTCTGAGGGGGGCGTGTCCCAGGCGCTGTGCAGTCTGTGCTGTTCCTCTCCCCGGCTGTGCATCTGTCCCCAGGTGTCTTCCTGTCTCTCAGCATGTTATGATGTCTTAGCTGCTTTGGTGAGGTGCTTGTCTGTCACGGAGACTATTTATCCCCACGTCTCTTCCCTCTTGTCTCTCCACCTGTGCCTCTAGATGTAGGTGGAGGGGGAGTGTCCCTGAGCTCCCTTGCCCCTCACACACCGCCCTGCCCCAGTCTTGGACCCCTCCCTTTCTCAGTGGGCCCTGTTGCTGGGCTCTGGGTTGCCATAGTGACGGTTGCCAAGTCCCTGAGGCTGATAGCCAGCGATGGGGCTGTCGGCTCCATCCACGCGGGAGGCTGAGGGGGGCTTCCCATTGTGTAGAAAAGGGGATGTTACCATGACAACCAACCCCCACTAAGGGGCAAGGACCAGCCTTTCCACCCCCCACGAGCCTCCCCACCTCGGGCAGCTCCAGTGTGGGCTCAGAAGGCAGGAGTAAATTCCAGACAGCCCAGCACCTGGTCTCCCAGCTTTCAACTCCCCTCCTGCGGTGCCTGCACCTCTCAAGACCCAGGCATCTTGCTCAGACAGGGAGGGGGAGGAGCGGGGGTCCCACAGGACAGAAGAGAGGAAGGGGGACCCCTTGACCTCCAGGCAGATGGGAGACAGCAGGAGGGGACCTAAAGTCAGGGGAGGGGCAGGGAGGGCAGAGGTTGTGACCCCTGCTGACTCGCTCCAGTGATGCTCCTGACGGCTGCTTTTGTGGTTGGAGAATGGGGCTAAGTCTGGGGGGCTGGACACCTGGACTTTTTCGGAGAGAAGAGCCTTGGTTATGGGTATACAGGGAGCCAGGGGATACGCAGCTTGATGCCTGGGTCCCTGAGTCCTTCCTACTTCCTTCTGATCAGCCACATCCCTTCTCCTCATGACTCCCCAACAGTAAAACTTCTCAAGTGCCTTGGGTAGCGATGGAAGGGAATAGACTTCAACACGTGAACATGTTCTTACCGCTTTGATCCTAATTGCGACTTGCCCTGTCTCCGGTGCTTTGGCTTGTCAAGACACTCAGACTGTCCCCATGGACGAACTGGCAACCCCACTCCTGCCTGCGTTACTCTCCCCCTCTCCTAGAGATGACACCTTCCTCCGCCTTCTCACCCAGCCCGTTTTCCCCTCCCCAAGCACTGCCGACCTCACCACTCCAAATTAGCCCTATCTCTACCCACCCCCCTTGGTTGGTTTCATGCAATCCAACCCTTAGCTAGAAAGCCATTCTAACCAAGCCTTTGTCCCAAATCAAGTCTAGTCATTCTCCAGCCTTCTTGTTAACTTTTGAAGTTTTTTATTTTTATTTTTTTGGTTTTTGTTGTTCAAATTTCCCTTTTACAGTAAAACTATTGAGGTGACGGCATACCCCGCCACCATGGCAATATCAACTTCCTGTTTCCCAGAAGGAGTGATTAGAAAAATCAGGAAGGAGCTGGGAACTACAGCACCAGAGAGGTGACTTGACCTCTGGTGGACAAAGCAACCATCTTGGCTGGTGATTGAGGTGGCCGACCTGGTGCCCAACAGCAGCTTTGATCTAATAAAACTGAGCTGGGAGGAAACTGAGGCCACACCCAGTTGCACACTAGAGGGCAGGAAGTGGTATCAGCTGGTCACTATGGAAACAAGGGCCTTTGCTAAATACCACCACCATTAGCTAGACCAGCCAGTAGGCCACCATTTTGGTCACTAAGAAGGGAACTGTGTTGAGTCTGAAAGGAGTCAGAAATGGAGGATGGAATGAACAAGACAGCCATCTGGGTTACTCGGGAGAACACGTGGATTCTTGGGGTAGTACTGTTGATGAACAGAGATTATACTGGGATATGGAAAGGAAAGAACAAGACAAATTGGGCCTGCCACAGCACATGGCAGTCATCTTAGCTGTCCTAAAATCAGCACAGAGCACAAGGGAAGGGAGATCTTGGGAAGTGCCACTGAAGACTGAGAAAAGTCCTTCTCGGTCCACCTCTATCCTCTTACAGTCAGGAAGTTCCAGCTTCCTCCCGAAAGGAAGTTCTTCCCGCCCTTCTCCACAGAGTAAGAACCATCCACCTCCCACCCCCCGATCCCCCAGACTAAGCCACTTGGAGTTCCAGCCAGACCACTTCCTGTTTCAGAAGTGCTACTTCCTGTCCTGGATGAAGGCACTTCCAGTTCCTGCTGCACTGCTTCTGCTACTTCCCAGGCCATTTCTGTCCGGGCCTGGTCACCTCTTGTCTGGAGCAAGTCACTTCCGGTCCCAAGTGGCCCATTCAGCATCAGACCAAGTCCATACATGTCCTGACCGGTTCATATCTTGCTATTGGCCACTGGACAAAACAGGACACTTCTTCTCATGGTAGCTGTCATGACCCAACCGCCCCAAATGGCTGGAGTAAGTATGTAGAGGCCTGGGCCAGGACAGAGAAGGGAGCCCTGCTGCCCATGGCCTGAGCTGGGGTGGAGTGCCAGAGCCTTCCCCATAAGGCCCCCATTTTTGGCAGACTGAGGGGAGTGGTTGGTTTGAGAGGTCAGAAGAGGAGCTGAAAGCTAAGGGGAGAAATGCTTTGATGCCCCCACCCAGGAGATGGGAGAGGCACAGGATAAGAAACCAAGAGGGTGAAAGGAGATGTGGGGGGGAGGATGCTAGGGAAGAAGAACAGACCTAGAGAAGGGAGGGAAAGAATAAGAGATAGAGAGAAGAGAAAACCGTGAGAGGCAGAAAGAAGGCGGTGCCAACCAAAAGGTGGGCTGTTCCCGCCCCTAACTCTGGGTGGGTGAGGGGGACAAGGATGCCTGGGTCATGGTCAGAGAGGAGGCTGAGCCTGTGCTCCTCCTTAAGGAAATAGGATCCAGGGACACTGAGACAGAGGGGGACACCCACGGCCAAACGGGAGGGCAGGAGGTGGGGCAGTGGGAATCCTAAGGAATCCTAAAAGTGGAGACGAGGACAGCAGCCAGGAGGAGTGAAGGGGCTGGGGGAGCACAGGGGGCCGAGGAGATGTTAGAGGTGTCCCTCAAACCAGGAATTAAACTGGAGGAGCACCCCAAGAAGGGCTGGATTCAGGAGAGTCACGTGACAGAAGCCCTCATACCTTATAGTAGATGTTTGGAGGGCTCTGAGGGGGCCCATCCTGCACGATATACACAGGATGCCCATAGTCACCACTCACCTTCTCATAGTGGGGACAGAAGGGGGGCTCTGCAGCCCCGCCGCCCCGCAGAGCTATCCCTAGCTCCCCGGGCTCAGCCTCCCGAGGTCCCATCCCACCTCCACCCCCCAGGCCCAGAGACCCTCCCCTCCCGAAGGAGCCAGGACCAGGGTGGCGACTCTCCGAAGGCTTGGCCCGTCGTCTCCGCCAACACATGGCACCCCCAGCACCTGCCACGCCCAGCAAGAGCAGCGCCAGCCCCCCTGCTGCCCCAGCCACTGCGGGCATGCTGGGAGGGGGCAGAGGGCCTTCAGCACCCCGGGAGGTTGCATTGCTGGTGGGGTCACCTGGCAGGGAAGGGGTGAAGGAGGAAAGAGGGGGAGGGACTGAAGGAACCACCTGGGCATCTGGACACCCCAACCCTGGGGGTCCCCATGGGCTTCCCTTATAAGGCCCAAGCCCCTTGGGGACCCCACCTCCCCTCCCCCGCCGAACCCCGCTCAGAATCCAGGTGTCCAGCCCTTCAGCTTCCTGCCACGGAGTCCTCCCCACTTCTCTGACAGCACTGATTGAAGCACTGACTTGGCTAATTAGTTCTAATTGAGTCTTTTCCTCATTTGGCTTCCATTCCCCTCCCACCCTCCCATCCTCTCTTCTCCTCTTTCCTGTATCACCGCCCCCAAAACTGAAGAGGGAGGGAGGGTGACGGCAGGGCAGCTGGGGTCTGAGAGCAGAGGAAGCTGGGGAAGGCGGGGAGCTAGCCCCTGGTTCCTACCTGGCATGTTCTCCTTCCCAGGCTCCAGGCTGTGGGCTGCCCCTCGGTCTCTTTCCATGGGCATTTCAGACACAGGTTTTCGGGGGGCAGCCCCTCCTCGGGGACCTGAAGATGAGGAAGGCCCAAGAGAGGAGCTGAGACAACTGCCCCTGACCATGATCGTACTGCCCAACATCCCTTCGCGCCCAGGAGGTGTCCCCCAGCCCCACTCACTTTGTCCCACTCGGAGAAGCACCTTCATGCCTCTGGTTAGGCACACACCTCCCTGCAGGCTCTCCAGGCCCTCCCGGGTCCCATCCGATGTGGCTGGGAGAGAAAAGTCAGAGGAAGAGGTTGGCACTCCAGAGTCTAGCCCCAATTCTGGCCCCATGCCCTGGTGTGAACACTGCCTGAGGGCACTGGGATCTCTCTCTTGGCTGCAAGGGTCCCCCTCCCTCTCTGCTCAGTATCAGGAGCAGCCCCCCACTCAATCGTGCCCTCTGCCCAGCAGTACCAATGATGTAGTAATCGTGGTGCGAGCGGAACTCGTGGCCCCAGAGGTTAGGGCTATACTCCTGGAACTTGATGGTGAAGCGGAGATCCAGGTCTGGGCGATCACAAGTAAGAAGGAGGTTTGGGGCAGGGGGTGCCTCACAGCGCCGGCCCTGGGCACCCCCTACCAGGTACAGCTTGTAGAACTCATAATTAGGAGAGGAGTGAGGGCCAGGAGGCCGGGCCCGGGGGCAGAGCAGGTCTAGCCGGTCCCCGATCTGAGGGTACAGCACATAACCACCCTCTGCCTGGAACCTATGGGGAGGAGGGTAAGGTGGACAAGGAAGAGATGTCAGAGGCCTGGCCCCCAGAGCTTTCCTCCCCTCACCCTACAACCTTCCAGGACAGCAATTCTCAGCTCACGCCTGCCCGGCTTTGTCTGAGTGGAAAGTCAGTTCTTATAGAGCAGGCACCAAGGACTCTGTGCGTTCACATTGGAAGCAGCAGGAAGCCAGGCTCAGAGGTCTCCTGCCCCTTGGTGTGCCCAAATGCACTCTTCAGCCCGCCCTCACCACATGCACACTGCCATCTCCCGCTCCATCACCAGCCCCGTTGCCATGGCAACAGGATGCCAGTTACCAAGGAGCTGGCCTCTCTGGAACCACACAGCCCACCCCTCCCAGGTGATTTCACTATTCCATGGCAGCCAACCATGGGGGCAGAGCCTCCCCTCCTCCAGGCCACCACTGAATTTCAGGGATTTCGGGGCAAAGGGCACGGGTCAGGGAAGGCCTGTGTGGAGGGTGGTCCAGACCAGTGTCCTAAGTTAGCCAGCTAATAAGATAGAAGGCAAATGCCTGGTTTGGTCATGACCATCAATGGGGCTGATAGGAACCAGGATCTAGGGAGCTGCTGCCTGAGTCATTCTCCCGCTCAGAATCACACTGGGTCTTAGACTTCTGGGGCAAGTGCTTATTGCTTTGGAAAGGAAAGGAGTTGACTTTTCTAACCACAACCAACGCTCTTCGCCATCTCCTTGGCCAGTGCACCCAGGCATACACTGTCCCAGCACAGCCACAACTTGCCAACCCCTGCAGCCCCTTCCTGGACATTAATAGCTGAGACAGGGTCTCAGGACTGGGTCCCAGGGGGCTGCCACTTGATATCTTCCCAGACTCCCAAGAGTCCCACTCCCACCCCACATCCGAAAGAACCCCCAGGGCACCCTAACTCCCTTTTCTCTACCCTGTGAAAACAAGCTTAGGTTCTCAAGCTACACACCTGATACTCACATTGCAGCTGGGAGTTGGCGGGTAGGTGACTGAGCACAGAAAAGACATTGAGATTATACCCAAAGAGATCCGGGAAAAAGAGAGGGAGGGATGGCAGGGCAGAGAAGTGTGAGGGAGGCTGGGAAGTAAAGAGAGGAACAATAATCCTAGCTCTCCTTTAATGAGCACAGAATACATTCAAACACCTGACCGCTAATACTCATAATAGCTGTAAGGATTGAGGATACAAACTCAGAAAGGTTAAGTGACATGCCCAAGGCCACACAGCTGAAAGCGGCAGAGCTAGGATTAAGACCAAGGATTTGATGAGCTCCAAAGCCCACCCGCTTCCCATAGCCTCACACAGTCTCCCCAGGGAAGTAGGAATTTTTCAAAACACAGAACTCTTTTACGAGCGGGAAGTGGGATCTGCATGCAGGCAAGGGACCCAGATGACCTGCTGAAGGTTCTGTCCTACCCAGCGTGGCTTGAAGTTTCATCTGACCCCTGGCCTCTTTTCAGAGCAAAGCAGGCATGCCACGGAACAGAGGGTCTGACAGAAGAGTTTGCAGCAAAGATGCGGGGAGGAGGCAATGGAGTCCTCAGGACTCCAGATGCAAAAGGGAAGGAAGGAGGGTTCGGGGGCTCGAGGCTGCTTCCAGAAAGAGACCCGCAAGCCAGGAAAGCAGGAATATGTTCTGGCTGGGAAATCGTTCAGCCAACAGTTCACCGACCCTCTGGCTGTGGGGAAGAGTTGGGAGACAGACTGTGAAGTGAGTCAAGGAGCCTTGGGGAAGTTGTCCCCAGAGCCCCCAAATGGAACCCCCTTGCCTTCCATCTCGGACGGCCAGTCCCTCTGGGGGAGGGAGGCACCCTGCCCTGCCTTCCCTTCAGCCACTCGCAGCACCTAATCTGCAGCTCTCTCCTGAGAGCTGACAGTAACCAGGCTCCCTCCAAGCCCAGCCCCCGACGCAGGCCTCCCACAGATGCAAATACCCACCTCACTGCCCTCCAGGCAACCCATGAACTTTCTTCTCCTTGCCCCTTTGGGGTCTCCAAACTCCTCACATCCATAGCACCACCCGCATCCAGCTCTGCGTGGGACCCGGAGTCTGGCTCCCAAGATCACCTGTCTAGTAACTCGTCACACATCAGAGCGCCAGCACCTTCCCTCCCGCCTCCTCCCTGCCCACAGAAGCCAGCCCCCAAGTCCCCAAAACTTCCCTACCCACTGCCCTAGGATCTGGGGTCTCCCCAGCCGCAGGCCGCTCACCTCTTATTCGCCGAGTTCCAGTAGACAGGCTCCAGGCTGAGCCCAGACACCAGCCCCAAAACCCCCAGCAGCAGCAGGGCCCCGACTCGCACGCCCCCCGGCCCCAAATGGGGGGGCCCCATGACCCCGCCAAGGCCTGGGGGGCGGGGCACCAACTCCCCCAAAGTCGCTCACCCCACGGGGTGGCTGTCTTGGCTGCCTGGCTCTTCAGCCCGGACCACCCCAGTAGCTGATGCCCCCAGCGCCCACGCGGACCTGCTTCCTGCTGTGCCCGCGCCCCCGCGGCAGAGCGCTCAGCCCCACCAGAGCCCTTCCAGGGGCCGTCTGCAGGCGCCCTACGCGCCCCCGGCCCACGCGCCAGCACCCCGGGATCTGTGAGCCCGCCTAAGTGGGGGACTGGGGAAGCCGGGGGCCGGGCGGGGGCGGCATGGGGCGCCGGACCAGGGAGCGAGGAATGGGGCGCCGAGCCGGAGCCCCAGCCTCGCCAGGATTGAGGGCAGCGGGCTAAGGGAGGAAACCAGTCCCGAGCCCAGGAGGGGGGAGTTAAAGGAGAGGCGGGGATGGGGAGAGGATGGTGGAGGGAAAAACCGGAGCTGGAGCTCGAGGCGGAGCGGGCGGCAGCATCCCGCGGCCCACGCCCCCCACACCTCCCTCACCTCGCGCACCTCCCGCCCGCCGCCCCGCCTCAGCCCCCGGCGCGTTCTCTCACGCCCCTTTTGTCTCTCCGGGCCTCTGGCTCCGGCTGAGTTCTGCCCGGCTCCCCTCCTGCCCTCCGATCGCCCAAGCTGCTGGAATCTTCCTCTCTCGAATCCAGAAGCCCTCTCGCCCTCTCCACCCCGAGGAACCCACCCCTTTCGCTCCCGCAGCCTTCTCCTCCATCCCAAAACAACACCGCTGTTCCCGGCAGGTCTGGAGAGAATAATAATAACCTTGAAGGCTTGGCACTTTACAAACTGCGGCGGAGCTGATCGTCACGACTACCTGTGTGAAGTGGGAGGGGCAGAGCTAACGATCCCATTGCAGAGATGAGGAAACTGAGGCTCAGGGAGGCCCCATGACTTGCCCAAGGTCACACAGGAAGTCTGGGATAAAGCTAGAAACCAAACCCAGGCTGCGCAACTCCCACTCTTGGGGTCTCCTTTGTCACCGCTCCATGGACCATGTGCTGTTGTTACCTGGGGGGTAGTGAAAAATAAAGAGTTTAAGGGATACACTTGGGCCTTTCCTAGATGGCTGGGGGGAGAAGCGGGGCTGGGAGAAGGGGCGTACCTACAACCCCAAACCGGCACTGCGCAGGAAGGGCTGTTTCCAATTATCCTGGGGGAAGGGAGGAGTTGCCTTTTCGGGTGTAAGAGCCCTGGCTTTCAGCACCTCTGGGCAGGGGTGACATTCCTCTCCCTCTTAAGCCTCCACAGGCCTTTCGTCCCTTCCCTTTGATGGTGAGGTCTAAAATCACATCCCCTGCTGGTGGTATTTCTTCAAAGTCCCCCCATTCTCAGTATTTGGGAAGGTGTTGGGGGGAGGAGGGAGGAGTCACTGCTTCAAATGACACACTCGTCCCCCCACCCCCAAAGACAGAGCAGACAAATGGAGAAACAAGCCCAGCGACAGCTGCTGAATCAATAAGACCCTCGCCGCGCCCCGCGTGGAACAGCAATACCAAAGGTGACGACTGTATTTTTCAACACCTTTCTTCTTTTAGGTGTGTCCTTGACTCTGGCAACTGGGTTGTCTGCCTCCTGGGGAGCCCCGGGGAGGGGAGGGGAGTGCTCCTGCTCCCCTCAGAGCTGAGTAATGGTCCCCATGCTGCTGGAGAATGGCAGTGTGGAGTGTGGGTGACAGGCACCCTGTCACTGTCTGCACAGTCTCACACAGTCACACCCAACAGTCTGACCCAGCTCCTGCTCAGCCCGGCTCACCATGACCCCTGCCACCCCCACCTTGGGAGTGAGATTTCAAACAGGTTTCCCCCTTCAGTTTACCAAGTTGCCTAGCAACCAACCAGTCAATGGCATGAAGCCCCACCCCCACCCACTTGACTTCACACCAAGCTCAGCCACCCCATTGGCTCCTGCCTAGTCCCACCTCTCAACCCCTGGTTTCAGGAACAATATGCCATACCCACTGCTGCTGGACCAGGGAGCCCGCCAGTCCCCCTGCCCGACCCCACCTCACTCATACACCCCCCACAAACAGACACGAAGACTCTAGTATCATAAAAACCTTTTTATATAAGCTCACCCACACCTCCCTCCGTTCCTCCCTGCCCTTTCTCGCCCTGGTGATCATCAGGGATGCTGGAGTCTGGGCCCCCCCCACACCACCAGAGCTGAAGCCGACATTCAAGGTGGACATGGCGTGTGGAGAGCAGGGGAAGGCCCAACTCCTCCTCTCCTTCGTCCCCACTCTCTGTGGGCTCGGGAAACACACGCTGACCGGAGGCAGTGGCCAGGAGAGGCAGGCTAGGGTGCAGGCTGAGGGAGAGATGGGGACGGTCTATCAGTGCCTTCAGTGAGGACACTTGCTCCCTCTGGGATTCACTTCCATCCCCAACCGAAGCCCCAACATCTCTGGAATGGAACTGAGGACCTCACGCCATTGGTGCAGTCCTTCTGGGGCAGAAAACTCAATACGGGCTCCGGCTTCCCATCATTGCCAGGTCCACCCGTGTCCCACACGGAGACGGCCCCGCTTGTGCTGCCACTCACTAGAAACTGCCCGGTCCTGGGAGAGAGAGGAGAGATTTGCTGGCAGAGGCCTCACCCCTGGGGCAGGAACCACTCACACCCAGGGGCTAGGACCCTACAGCTGGGCTCTGGCATTCCTAGGCTTCTCAGGGCCCTGTGTAGGAAGGAGCCACGGCCACTCACGGGTCCAGATCAAAGTAGATGCGCTGATTGGTGGTCACCTCTCGACCCAGGGACCATAGTGGGTAACCAGGCTGCCGGAGATCCCAGCACAGGAGCTCAGCATCCTGGAGACATGGAACAGGACCTGGAGTCGCCCCCAAAGCCCTGGATGTCCCTGCCTCCCTCGCGGTCTCCAGGCACTCCTTCAGCTTGGGATTTTTTTCCCCATTCCCATTCCCCTACACTGCAGACTACATCCCCGCTCCTGCCCCACTGCCCAGGTGCTTTGGGCTCTCAGGGTGTGACCCCTACCTTGCGAGCTCCTGAGAAGAAGCGGTTGCCATCGGGATGAAAGCAGAGGTGGGTGATGCCCCCTTGGTGCCCTCCCAGCAAGGCAAGAGGGGAACCATCATCCCAGGCATACAGACCCAGGGAGCGGCCGTAGGAGCCACAGGCATAGAGGGGCTGGGCTGGGCTGAAGGCTATGCAGGAGATGATGCCGCTCTGGCCCTGCTTTTTTGCTAGAGAGGGAAGGAACAAAGTAGGGGAGGGGGCAATGGCTCCTGGCACTAACCAGGCTAAGCAGAGGTCTGTCTCCCATCCCAGCACCAACATGCCTGGACTCAACATCTCCCCCATGCTGTGTGTCACAAGCAGGACAAAGACCTCTGATGCTCCCCACATCTATCCTCCCAAAGGACCTAAATGCCCAAGCCCCACTTCATCCCTCTCAAATCCCAGTTCTTCCTTGGACAGATGCAAGTTGAAGGCCTACAGGAAAATGGAATCAGCTTTATCAAAAATTTTCTAGAAAGATTTCAGAGACCAAAAGCTCCACAGCTGACAGGGTACGGGTTCAGGAAGGCAGCAGTCCTTTGACCAGCTGGTTGACCTTCCTACCTGCTCTGAGTCTGTTTGCTCCTCTGCCGACTGGGCTGCACCTGCTCCCGGGCCGTACAGAGGACGGCGTGAAACCCCACAGGTGGCCCTCGGCTCACACAGGCCCCTGTGCAGGTGACAGTGCTCTTCCCTCTCCTCCTCCCTTGGAGGCACAGATGCTTACCAAACGTGGCTCGGACCTCGCAGTCTCGGCCGGGCCGGGCCGTGGAGAAAACACGTACAGTCCGGTTGAAGCCACAGAAGAGCTGGGAGCCATCCGGGGAGAAGCAGAGTGAATGGGCTGCCGTCAGCTCATCCTGGGGGAAGGAAAGGGCTGAAAACAGGACTTGCAAAGCCTTAGCTGCCCTCAAGGAAGGAGAGCCGGGCCAGTACGAGTGCCGGGGCTGAGTGTGGCAGTCCCTACCAGGTGGTTGTAGGCGCGAAAGGAAGCCCGGAGCTCTCCAGTGAATGCATCCCAGATATGAATCGGGTTCTCCCGGCTGCTGCTGGCCACGCTGAGAGAGACATGGACACTGAAACCCCGGTGCTGTCAAAGGAAGGGGAGGAATGGCCGGGCACGGTGGCTCACACCTGTAATCCCAGCACTTTGGGAGGCCAAGGCAGGTGGATCACTTGAGGTCAGGAGTTTGAGAGCAGCCTGGCCAACATGGTGAAACCCTGTATCTACTACAAATACAAAAATCAGGCTGGGTGTGGTGGCTCAAGCCTGTTATCCAAGCACTTTGGGAGGCCAAGGCAGGTGGATTACCTGAGGTCAGTTCAAGACCAGCCTGGCCAACATGGTGAAACCCCATCTCTATTAAAAATATAAAATTAGGCCGGGCGCAGTGGCTCAAGCCTGTAATCCCAGCACTTTGGGAGGCCGAGGTAGGTGGATCACGAGGTCAGGAGATCGAGACCATCCTGGCTAACACAGTGAAACCCTCTCTACTAAAAATACAAAAAAGTAGCCAGGCGAGGTGATGGGCGCCTGTAGTCCCAGCTACTCGGGAGGCTGAGGCAGGAGAATGGCGTAAAACCCGGGAGGCGGAGCTTGCAGTGAACTGAGATCCGGCCACTGCACTCCAGCCTGGGTGGCAGAGCGAGACTTCATCTCAAAAATAAAAATAAATAAATAAATAAATAAACATGCAAAGTACCTCATTAAAAAACAACCCTGTGACCCCTCCATCCAGCTGAAGAAAAAAATATGTTTAAACCCCTTTCCTAACAGAAATTCTCCCTCAGAGGTAAACACTATCCTGAATTTATCACTGTCACACATTTCCTTAGGAATATGTATTTATTTATTAGGCAGAGTTTCGTTCTGTCACCCAGGCTGAGAGCAGTGGCACAATTTCAGCTCACTGCAACCTCTGCCTCCGGCGTTCAAGCAATTCTTGTGCCTCAGCCTCCCAAGTAGCTGGGATTGCAGGAGTTCACCTCCATGCTCGGCTAATTTTTTGTATTTTTAGTAGAGATGGGGGTTTCACCATGTTGGCCAGGCTGGTCTCGAACTCCTGGCCTCAAGTGATCTCTCTGACTCAGCCTCCCAAGATGCTGGGATTACAGGTGTGAGCCACCGCACCCAGCCTAGGAGAGATACTATGGGAAAAAAAAACAGTGTCTAACATTGTCTTACAGGTCTTTAGACTTAATTTTTTGTTTTCTTAGAGACCAGGTCTTACTCTGTTGCCTAGTCTGGAGTACAGTGGCGCAATCATCTCACTGAAACCTCAAACTCCTGGGCTCAAGCAAACAATCCCCTGGCCTCAGCATCCCTAGTAACTGGGAATATAAGCACAAGCCACTATACCTGGCTTATTTATTTATTTATTATTATTATTTTTTTTTTGACGAAGTCTCGCTCTGTCGCCCAGGCTGGAGTACAGTGGCGCAATCTTAGCTCGCTGCAATCTCCGCCTCCCAGACTCAAGCAATTCTCTGCCTCAGCCTCCCAAGTAGCTACGATTACAGGCACCT
Source organism: Colobus angolensis palliatus (assembly GCF_000951035.1). Classification (NCBI taxonomy): domain Eukaryota; kingdom Metazoa; phylum Chordata; class Mammalia; order Primates; family Cercopithecidae; genus Colobus; species Colobus angolensis. Next base: position 3,780,393 of record NW_012118154.1, on the reverse strand, counting down.
GCCATCACGCCCGGCTAATCTTTTTGTATTTTTAGTAGAGACAGGGTTTCACTATCTTGGCCAGGTTGGTCTTGAACTCTTGATCTCGTGATCCACCTGCCTCAGTCTCCCAAGTGCTAGGATTACAGGCATGAGACACCACGCCCAGAGTGCCTGGCTAATTTTTTAAATTTTTTTTTGTAGAGACAGGGTTCTGTGTTGCTCAGGCTGGTCTAAAACTCCTGGCTTCAAGCAGTCCAACCACCTCAGCCTTTCAACGCACTGGGATTACAAGCATGAGCCACCATGCCCGGCCTAGACTTAACAGTAATGGCATCATATCATATATATCCCTCTGTGATAGGAAGCTTTAACCATGGAAACACATTTTGCTGTAATTCATGCATTTTCACTGCTGTATAGTACTCCACTCATGAATATAGTCAAACTGATTTGCACTTCTTCTATTTAGTGTCACTGATGGTTTTCCATTTTTTGGCTAGTGTGCTTTAACATTCTGTACACATGTAGAAGGGTTTCTCTACAGTTTCTGCTGAAGAGTAAAATTACTGGTCTCTATGCTATGCACTTTGCCAACTTTGTAAGATACTATGTCAATTTCTTTCCCAAAGCACTTATCCCAACATCCTCTCCCACCAGCAGCATATAAGAGTCTCTATTCTAGCCTGGGCAATATAGCAAGACCCTAGTTCTACAAAAAGTTAAAAAATTAGTCAGGCATGTTGGCATACTCGTAGTCCCATCTGTTTGGGAGAGTGAGGCAGGAGGATTGCTTGACCCCAGTAGTTTGAGGCTGGAGTGCACCATGTTCGCACCACTGCACTCCAGCCTGGGCAACAGAGCAAGATCGTGTCTCCAAAAAAAAAAAAAAAGTATCTATTGTTCTTTATCTTCTTTATCCTCTTGGTATTACCAGACTGTTACATTTTTCTCAATTTGAAGGCGGTGAAATGGTATTTCATTGCAGCATAAATTTGTATTTCCATCATTACTATAAGAAAAGTTAGATTATTTCCTCTATGTTTACTGGCCATTTAGGTACACCTTTTCATAAATTTTGCCCATTTTCTTTCTTTTCTTTTTTTTTTTTTTGAGACAGTCTTTCTGTGTTCCCCAAGCTGGAGGGCAGTGGCACGATCTCCGCTCACTACAACCTCTGCCTCCTGGGTTCAAGCGACTCTAATGGCCTCCCAAGTAGCTGGGACTACAGGCGTTAGCCACCAAGCCCGGCTAATTTTTATACTTTTTACCAGAGATGGGGTTTCACCATGTTGGCCAGGCTGGTCTCAAACTCCCAGCCTCAAGTGATCTGCCCACCTCGGCCTCCCAAAGTGAGGATTACAGGTGTAAACCACTGTGCCTGGCCAGGTGTTGTCTTTTTTTTTTTTTTGGAGGCAGAGTCTCGCTCTATCCCCCAGGCTGAGTGCAGTGGTGCAATCTCGGCTCACTGCAACCTCCACCTCCCAGGTTCAAGCAATTTTCCTGCCTCAGCCTCCTGAGTAGCTGGAATTACAGGCGCCCGCTATTATGCCCGGCTAATTTTTGTATTTTTAGTAGAGACGGGGTTTCACCATGTTGGTCAGGCTGGTCTTGAACTCCTGACCTCAGGTGAACGGCCTGCCTCGGCCTCCCAAAGTGCTGGGATTACAGGCGTGAGCCACTGTGCCCAGCCGTCTTTTTCTTACTGATTTGTAAGAGATAAATAGTCTGAACACTGTCCTTCGTCAGTTGTCTGCGGGGCCTCAGGCTGATGTCAACCAGCCAGGACTTCAGCGTCCACCTCTATACTCTGAACCCATATATCCAACTGCCTGGTGGACAGTGCCACTTGATCATCCCACAGGTTGCTCAAACTCAATTTGTCCATAATGGGCCTAGCATCCGCCACCATCAAACCTGCTGTTCCTCCTGGACTCCACATCAGTGCTCAATCCTGAAATCTGAGCACCAGCCTTGACTGCTACCACTCTTCACTTCCTGTCCACTCCTGGTCCAACCCAATACCAAATCTTGCCAGTTCCTCCTCTTAGCCTTCCATTACCACGCTGCTACCCCCAAACCACCTCTCAAGGCTCATCTCTATCTGCTCATTTCCTTAAAAATCTCTGAGTCCTGGCCAGTCGTGGTGGCTCACGCCTGTAATCCCAGCACTTAGAGAGGCCGAGGCGGGCGGATCATGAGCTCAGGAGATTGAGACCATCCTGGCTAACGTGGTGAAACCCCGTGTCTACTAAAAATACAAAAAATTAGCCGGGCGTGGTGCCGGGTGCCTGTAGTCCCAGCTACTCCGGAGTCTGAGGCAGGAGAATGGCGTGAACCCGGGAGACGGAGCTTGCAGTGAGTCCAGATTGCACCGCTGCACTCCAGCCTGGGCGACAGAGCGAGACTCCATTTAAAAAAAAAAAAAAAAAAAAATCTGAGTCCCGCCATTTTGACTCTCAGGTCCTATAAAGTGCCAACTCGCCACACTTTCAACCCACTGGCTTTCACATGTCCTAGGCTCCAAGTCTGAAATATTCTTCCTTCTTCTCCCCCAACGACTCCTCCTGGCTGAATCCTAGTCATCCTTCAGGTCTCTTAGATGCTTCTTCCTCTGGGACGCTTCCCTAACCCCTCCAGCTAAGCAAGGCGCCCCTGCTCCGCTTTCCTATAGCCCTGGGTGCTCCTCACTCCCCTTCCGTCAAACCTATCAGAGAAGGAGGGAATCACATCTGCCTTGCTCTCACCACTGCTTCCCCAACACCTGGTGTAGAATCAGCAGTCAATAAAGATGGTTTTAATGAGCAAAAGGAGGCAGGAGATTGTTTCAGCAACATAGGCCCAAAATAATAGGACCTTGAATTAAAGTAGAGGCAGTGGGATGGACAGATGTGGGTGGATTAGGAAGATCAGGCTGACTTGATGGGATTTGGGAAGTAATTGGATATGAGGGGTTAGGAAAAGGGAGATTAAAGGATGAGAGAGACCCCGGCTTCTGGCTTGGATACCTGAGGTCACCAAAATGGTGGAAGAACTGGAGAGCACAGGAAGGCTGTACGGTGCCAACATCGTCAGCGGGAGAGACAGCATAAGCCTCAAAGGAAAAAGTTTCACTAAGACGAAAGAGCAATTGTGTGGCTACAGCATTTGGGATGAAGAAGCTGCTCCCCATCCCCACCCTGAGAGATGTAGGGCGCAGAGGATGCAAAGTGTCTCCTGAAGAGGGAGAGACGAGGAGTAAAGGCTTCCCGCAAGAGCCATGGGGCAGGGCAAGTCTCAGGAAAGACGCTGGGGAGTTGGAAGTAAGACTTACAGGAAGTTCTGTGAAAAGGTAGAAAATAAAGGAGAAAAACCAAGAAACTATATTGGGAAGAAGACTCAGTACACACAAGTATAGGGAATTACCCAAATGCGCCCTTCCCCAATTTTCTGACCTATAGAAATTTTATCTATTTCAGGCAGGGCGCGGTGGCTCACGCCTGTAACCCCAGCACTTTGGGAAGCTGAGGCGGGCGGATCACAAGATCAGGAGATCGAGACCATTCTGGCTAATGCGGTGAAACCCCACTTCTATTAAAAATACAAAAACTAGCCAGGCGTTGTGGCGGGCGCCTGTAGTCCCAGCTACTCGGGAGGCTGAGGCAGGAGAATGGCGTGAATCCGGGAGGCGGAGCTTGCAGTGAGCCAATCACGCCACTGCACTCCAGCGCCTGGGTGACAGAGAGAGACTCCACCTCAAAAAAAAAAAAAAAAAAAAAAAAAAGAGAGAAAGAAATTTTATCTATTTCAAATGCTAAACTTGTAGACACTAAAAATGAAAACACCTAATGAGTAAGGTTGCAATAAAACTGGTACACTAGCAGGAAAAAATAAATAAATAAGTAAATAAAAGGCACAAAAAGTTTTTGGTTGTTTGTTTTGAGACAGTCTCGCTCTGTCGCCCAGGCTAGAGTACAATGGTGTGATCAAAGGTCATGGCAGCCTCACCCTCGCAGGCTCAAGCGATCCTCCCACCTCAGCCTCCCAAGTAGCTGGGACCACAGGCCCAGCTTTTTTGATAGAGACAGGATCCGGCTGTGTTACCAAGGCTGGTCTCAAACTCCTGGGCTCAAGCATTCCTCCCACCTTGGCCTCCCAAAGTGCTGGGATTATAGGCATGAGCCACCACACCAGCCACAAAAATCTTTTGAAAACAAACTCACTGGCCAGAAGCGGTGGCTCACGTCTGTAATCCCAGCACTTTAGGAGGCGGAAGTGGGTGGAACACTTGAGGTCGGGAGTTTGAGACCAGCCTGGCCAACATGGTGAAACCCCATCTCTACTAAAAATACAAAAATTAGCCCAGTGTGGTGGTGCGTGCCTGTAATCCCAGCTACTTGGGAAGCTGAGGCAGGAGAATTGCTTGAACTGGGAGACAGAGGTTGCAGTGAGGCAAGGTCCCACCACTGCACTCCAGCCTGGGCCACAGAGCGAGACTCTGTCTCAAAAAAAGAAAGAAAAAAAAAGAAAACACATTGACTATCTGTATTGCAAGATATATAAAAAAAAGTTGATATTGTTCTAGGGTATTTCTTATTCATAAAATTTACCTTAAGGCTAGGTGTGGTGGCTCACGCCTATAATTCCAACACTCTGGGAGGCAGAGGTGGATGGATCACTTGAGGTCAGGAGTAGAGACCAGCCTGGCCAAAATGGTGAAACCCCGTCTCTACTAAAAATACAAAAATTAGCCAGGCATGGTGGCACACGCCTGTAATCCCAGCTACTCAGGAGGCTGAGGAAGGAGAATCACTTGAACCCAGGAGGCGGAGATTTCAGTGAGCCAAGATCATGCCACTGCACTCCAGCCTGGGTGACGAAGCAAGACTCTGTCTCAAAAAAAAAAAAAAAATTCTCTTGACAAAAGAACCTCCTTCAAAATACATGAAGATAATTTGTTCACTGAAGAATCATTTATAATAATCCTGGAAACAACCCAAATGTCCAAAACAAGAAAAGAGGTAAGAAAATTATCATAAGCACTCAATGCAATATCACACACCATTAATCATAACAGTGAAGACTACCACAAAAAACATTTAGGATATGATTGTTAAAAAGAAAAAAGGAATGTATAAAACCATGTAGTATATGATTACAACCCATAAAAGCTTTCAGTACTTGGACAGAGCTTAGAAAGAAATGTAGAAAAATTCAGAGGGCTAAATTCTGCAGTGGCAGGTAATGACAATTTTTTCTTTTTTTAACATTCCCATTTCTCTTAAACAAGTTTATGCAACACTCAACATCCCCCTCCCCGCCCCGCCCCACATTTCCAGAGTCTCTTCTAACTACCCCTGCCTTGAAACTCTTACCTCCTGAACTCTTTTAACACGGCTGCACCGGCTGCACCACCACCCCCGGGCCTGAGGAACCGGGGTTTAGGGCTTAGATCACCTTATAGTTTGCACAGAGAACTCAAATGTCTACAGCCTCCAGCCTTAAAGAGTTGCGGGCCAGGTAAGCACTCAAGACCAGTCTTGGAACTGAGCACCTTTCTTCTTTTAACGAGCCAACAAGACTCAGCCCTGCCGCAGATCACTTGAGGACAGGAGTTTGAGAACAGCCTGGGCGACATGGAGAAATCCCATCTCTACTCAAAATACAAAACTTAGTTGGGCGTGGTGGCGCACCCCTGTAGCCCCAGCTACTTGGGAGGGTGAGGCATGAGATTCACTTGAACCTGGGAGGCGGAGGTTGTAGTGAGCTGAGATCGCGCCACTGCCCACTGCACTCCAGCCTGAGCAAAAGTGAGACCCTGTCTCAAAAAACAAAACAAAAAGACTCACCCCTGCCCCATCCTCCTATTAACCTCAAGCACTAGAGAAGTCCTGGTCTTCTGGGTCATCTGGCATCACCACGACCTGTATACTGCTCCATGCACACCCTAATCTGTCCCAAACCCACTGAAATTCCTACTCAAGGATCTAAAAACCAGCTGGGCACAGTGGCTCATGCCTGTAATCGCAACATTTTGAGGCCAAGGCAGGAGAATTGCTTGAAGCCAGGAGTTTGAGACCAGCCTGGACAACACAGCGAGACCCCATTTCTACAGAAAGTACAAAAATTAGCTGAGCATGGTGGCATGGCCTATAGTCTCAGCTACTCGGGAGTAGTTCAAGGCTGTGGTGAGCTATGATTGCGCCTGTACTCTATCCAGTCTGGGCAACAGAGCGAGACTCCATCTCTAATAAAATAAATAAATAATAACACTCTCCCATATTTCTCATCTTCTCCTCAGAATGATCCATTTGCTCCTGCACTTGCCTAGCCCTGGCAATCCCCCCGGCCCTCTCAAGCTGAGATGGCTGTAATGCTTACAGCCAGCTGTCCCCAGTACACACCTCAAGGACAAGAGGTGGCTGGGTGTCATTATGCCCCCTGCTGTCAAACCCCAGCTCCTCTGCAGTTCTTGTCATCAGGCTAGCTTCCCCTGTTTTATCACCCTCCCTCAACCACTAAGACTCTACCGCCTGGTTTGCCATCTCACTGCCCACAAACAGTCCTGTTATCATTCTTGTTTTTTTGTGGGGTTTCTTGTTTTTGTTTCTGAGATGGAGTCTCGCTCTGTTGCCCAGGCTGGAGTGCAGTGATGAGATCTCGGCTCACTGCAACCTCCGCCTCCCGGGTTCAAGCAATTCTCCTGCCTCAGCCTCCCAAGTAGCTGGGACTACAGGCAATCACCACCATGCCTGACTAATTTTGTACTTTTTTTTAGTAGAGATGGGGTTTCACCATGTTGGCCAGACTGGTCTCAAACTCCTGACCTTAAGGTGATCCACCCACCTCGGCCTCCCAAAGTGTCGGGATTACAGCCGTGAGCCACCACGCTTGACCCTGCTCTGTTATTTCTACCATGACAATTTATTCAGCTTCATCGAAAACATATTTACAGTCTAGTTCCTTACCCACTTAAGATTCTAGTCCACCATGGCATGCACACCCTTGAAGACACTCTCGAGAAAGACCAGGGTTTGTTTTTCTCTCCTGGTAAACCTCAACCAGACCATCCTCCTATTCTTGGCTTGCATGCAACTGATACCAGGGACTACTAGTGTTTACTGAGCACTTACTATATGCCAGGTGCTGTTTTAAGTGCTTTTTTTTTCCATTTTATTATTATTTTTTTGAGACTGGATCTTGCTCTGTTGCCCAGACTGGAGTGCAGTGGCGTCATCAGCTCACTGCAACCTCTGCCTCCTGCGTTCGAGCAATTCTCCTGCCTCAAACCTCCCAAGTAGCTGGGATTACAGGCGCCTGCCACTAAGCCCGGCTAATTTTTGTATTTTTAGTAAAGACAGGGTTTCGCTATGTTGGCCAGGTCGGTCTCAAACTCCTGACCTCAGGCTATCCACCTGCCTCGGCCTCCCAAAGTGCTGGGATTACAGGTGTGAGCCACCATGCCCGGCACTAAGTGCTTTAATTCATTACTGATTCTTTTAATTCTCACAACTCTGTGAGGCAGGTGCTATTATAATTATCCCCATTTTACAGAGAAACTACAGTCATTTAACTTGACAGGGAAGATGCACAGTCACACTAACCGGTCTCATTTCAAATTAATGGCAACAGGCCTCTGGTGGGCACTGAGCAAAGAGCAGCACGACTGCCACATACCTCGGTGGATCTGATTTTCTTTCTTTTGTTGTTGTTTTTTTTTTTGAGACAGGGTCTCGCTCCATCACCTAGGATGGGATATAGGGCACAATCGTAGCTCACTGCACTGTAGCCTTGAACTTCTGGGTTCAAGCAATCCTTCTGCCTCAGCCTCCCAAGGAACTGGGAGTACAGGCACACACCATCATACCCAACCATTTTTTAAATGTTTTGTAGAGATAGGATCTTGCTGTATTGCCCAGGCTGCTGTTGAGCTGCTGACCCAAGGTGATCCTCCTGCTTTAGCCTTTCAAAGTGCTGGGACTACAGGCATAAGCCACTGTGCCCAGCCTTGATTTTCTATTCTCTAGGACAGGTCATTTCATACCTTTTCTCTCTGCACAGACCCTCTTCCTTTGGCTGAAAATCTCCCTTTATGCTTCACTGAGAATTCAGAAACAGAATTCAGAGACAGAAACACTCAAATCTGGGCCAGGCACACTCATGCCTGTAATCCTAGCACGTTGGGAGGATGAGGTGGGAGGACTGTTTGAGGCCCGGAGTTTGAGACTAGTCTGGGCAACATAGCAAGACTCCATCTCTAAAAATAAAATTTAAAAACTAGCTGGGTATGGTGGCACACACGTGTGGTCCCAGCTACTCAGGAGGCTGAGGCAGGAGGATTGCTTAAGCCCAGGAGGTTGAGGCTGAAGTGAGTTGTGATCACACCACTGCATTCCTGTCTGGGAAATGGAGAGAGACCCTGTCTCAAAACAAAAACCACTCAGATCTTCCAACTGCCCAACAGCAGCTTCTGAATGCTCCTCCACCTTTCCTTCTATTGCAAGGAAGGATTCTGTGCCTATCAAAGTCAAGTCCTTTAACGTGCTCTAGCTCCTGTCTTCGCCCAGCCACTCAGGGGTTTTGTTATCCCCCCTCTCTCCTACAGCATCAATCCTTCCCTCTCTACAGGACTATTCCTGACGTCAGAGAAGCACCCCATAAACCCTTCTTTGGCATCGCTTCCCTTCTGAGCACCGATCCATTTCTTGGCTCCCTTTCACAGCAAAACTTTCCCAAAGAATTGTCTAGGCCGGGCACAGTGGCTCACACCTGTACTTCCAGCACTTTGGGAGGCTGACGTGGGTGGATCACGAGGTCAGGAGTTCGAGACGAGCCTGGCCAACAGAGTGAAACCCCATCTCTACTAAAAATACAAAACATTACCTGGGTGTGGTGGTGTGCACTTGTAACCCCAGCTACTCAGGAGGCTGAGGCAGGAGAATCACTTGAACCCAGGAGGCAGAGGTTCAGTGAGCCGAGATCATGCCATTGTACTCCCGCCCAGGCAACAGCACAAGACTCCAACTCAAAAGAAAAAAAAAGATTGGCTCTACTTTTCTTCCACCCATCCTGATCAGATTCTGCTTCCATCACTTCCCTGAAAGTGCTCTGGTCAAGGTCACTAATGTCTCTTGGGTCATTCTCTAGATTCGCCTCACTCCATCTCTCAGCAGCATGAATCAGTCTCCTCCTCCATCAGCATTCTTTCTTTCTTTTCTTTTTTTTTGCGATGGAGTTTCACTCTTGTTACCCAGGCTGGAGTGCAGTGGCATGATCCCGGCTCACCGCAACCTCCGTCTCCTTGGTTCAAGTAATTCTCCTTTCTCAGCCTCCAGAGTAGCTGGGATTACAGGCGCCCACCACCACGCCCAGCTATTTTTTGTATTTTTAGTAGAGATGGGTTTCATCACGTTGGCCAGGCTGGTCTTGAACTCCTGACCTCAGGTGATCCACCCGCCTCAGCCTCCCAAAGTGTTAGGATTACAGGCGTGAGCCACCACGCCCAGCCCCAGCTCAGTTTTATATTTTTAGGAGAGACAGGGTTTTACCAGGCTGGTAAAACTCCTGACCTCAGGTGATCCTGTTGGCCAGGCTGGTCTCAAACTCCTGACCTCAGGTGATCCACTCGCCTCTGCCTCCCAAAATGTTGGGATTACAGGCATAAGTCACTATGCCTGGCACCGGATTTCACTCTTGCCCACCCAAAAACCATTCACTCTTCTGTTTTAAAACTCTCTTGGCCAGGTGCGGTGGCTCACGCCTATAATCCCAGCACTTTGGGAGGCTGAGGTGGGCGGATCACAAGGTCAGGAGCTCGAGACCAGCCTGGCCAATACAGTGAAATCCCATATCTACTAAAAAAATACAAAAAAATTAGCCAGGCGTGGTGGCACATGCCTGTAATCCCAGCTACCGGGAGGCTGAGGCAGGAGAATTGTTTAAACTCTCTCATGGCCCAGCGTGGTGGCTCACGCCTGTAATCCTAGCACTTTGGAAGGCCAAGGTGGGTGGATCACCTGAAGTCAGAAGTTCAAGACCAGCCATGCCAATATGGCAAAACCTGTCTCTATTAAAAATACAAAAAGGCCAGGCACAGTGGCTCACGCCTGTTTCCCAGCACTTTGGGAGGCCAAGACCGGCGGATCAAAGGTCAGGAGTTCGAGACTAGCCTGGCCAATATGGTAAAACCCTGTCTCTATTAAAAAAACAAAACAAAAATTAGCTGGGCCATGGTGGTGGGCGCCTGTAATCCCAGCTACTTGGGAGGCTGAGGCAGGAGAATCACCTGTATCCAGGAGGCAGAGGTTGCAGTGAGCCAAGATCGCGCCACTGCACTCCAGCCAGGGCAACAGAGTGAGACTCTATCTCAAAAAAAAAAAAAAAATTAGCCAGGCATGGTGGCACATGCCTATAATCTCTGCTACTAAGGAGGCTGAGACAGGAGAATCACTTGAACCCAGGAGGCAGAGGATGCAGTGAGCCAAGATCATGTCACTGCATTCCAGCCTGTGCAACAAGAGGAAGACTCATCTCAAAAAAAAAAAAAAAAAACCCCTCTCTCATGACTTCCCAAATAAACTCCAAATGTCTTACCCATAAGACCCAACACAACGTGGCTGCTCTTCTCTGTCCTCGCCCCTCTATCTCCCTCACTTGCCTCAGTCTGGCTATACTAACATTCTGGGTTTTTTATTTTGTGTTTGTTTGTTTGTTTGTTTTGAGATGGAGTCTCGCTCTGTCGCCCAGGCTGGAGTGCAGTGGCGTGATCTCGGCTCACTGCAACCTCCACCTCTCGGGTTCAAGTGATTCTCCTGCCTCAGTCTCTCAAGTAGCTAATTTGAGATTTGTCTCATCATCACATCCAGCTAATTTTTGTATTTTTGTAGAGACGGGGTTTTGCCATGTTGGCCAGCCTGGTCTCAAACTCCTGACCTCAGGTGATCTGCCTGCCTCAGCCTGCCAAAGTGCCGGGATTACAGGTGTGACCCACCGAACCCAGTCTGTTTTGTTGTTTTTTGAGATGGAGTCTCACTCTGTCGCCCAGGCTAAAGTGCAGTGGTACAATCTTGTCTGACTGCAGCCTCCACCTCCTGAGTTTAAGAGATTCCCCTGCCTCAGCCACACGAGTAGCTGGAATTATAGGTGTGTGCCACCACATGCAGCTAATTTTTGTATTTTTAGTAGAGATGGGGTTTCGCCATACTGGCCAGGCTGGTCTCGAACTCCTGGCCTCAAGTGATCTGTCCGCCTTGGCCTTCCAAGTAGCTGGGATTACAGGTGTGAGCCACCGTGCCGGGCCTTTCTGGTCTTTTAACACACAAAGCTATTTCCCAGTTCTGGGTGTTTATAACATCATTGCCAGTTCCTGGAAAGCTCTTTCCGGAAGTGTTCATGTGACTGACCCCTTATCGTCCTTCGGGTCTTAGTTCAAATGCCTCCTTTTCAGAGAGCTCCTTCCTGACCATTTTATGCAATGTGCTTTCCTCTAGTTAGTCTCTCTTCATTCTGTGTATTTCCTTCAGAGCATTTATTATCATCTTGGTCCTGATGCCTGCTGGTTTACGTATTTGTTGTCTATCCCCCACAGAGAAAGCAAACCAGCCCTTCATCTGTCTTGTCCACCACTTTATCTCAGCACAGTGACTAACATGTATCAGTAGTCAATCAATAAATATCTATAGGCCGGGCGCGGTGACTCACACCTGTAATCCCCACCCACACTTTGGGAGGCCAAGGTGGGCGGATCATCTGAGGTCAGGAATTTGATATCAGCCTGCCCAACATGGCGAAACCCCATCTCTACTAAAACTACAAAAATGAGTCGAGTGTGATGGCGTGCACCTGAAGTACCAGCTACTCCGGGGACTGAGGCAGGAGAATCGCTTGAACCCAGAAGGCAGAGGTTGCAGTGAGATGAGATCACACCACGGCACTCCAGCCTGGGTTTCAGAGCAAGACCCCGTCTCAAAAAAATAATAAATATAAATACATCTATACTGCCACAAGAAATTCACTACTTTTTAGCGAAAAACACAGATTCCTAATTAAAGAAAGGGAAAACGTCTCTCTAAATAACTTCAGAATTCGGGGCAGAAAACGCTACATGTGGAAACATCTTGAAAAACAGTCCCATTTGTGAACAGGAAGCACTTGGACTACACTTTCTCCATCTCCATGAAGGACTTAAATGTGCAGCACTGATGAAGAGGCAGAGTTAGCCCCAGTCCTTACCATTTCTGCATATTCCACCTGCTCCCCCTCGTGGTACAGCTCTGGGGGCAGGTTATAAATTCGCAAGATGTTATCAGCACTATTGGTCAAGATGCAGGAACCGTCAGGAGCCCTAGAAACAGGAGAGAGTTAGAAAGCTGGCCGGACCTATGCTTTTCAAGTGTAGGTCTAGGGCTGAGCCTACCTCTGGTGTAGGTAAGCCCCCCCTGAATCCTTGAGGGAAGGAGAAGACACAAACTGCTAGATAAAATGTAAGTTCAGTCTAAAAGGGCTACGTGCTCCTTCTCCCAGCTCTGGGGCATCCCTCTCCTAGATAACCGGACTGTTGTACGGTGAAAATCTCGTGGGTGGTCAGCTCCCTGCCCCGTTGTTATCCTTACCACTTACAGCCTTTCAAGAAGTTCTCAGGTTGGGTGCTAAACTCTGACCAGGAACCACTGAGAAATCGAGGCAGCTGGGAGAAGCTGTAGTTCCAAGCACTGAAAGGAAGATGGGGTCAACAAACCTGGGTCGCCAAGCAAAGGAGGCAGGGGCCTGGAGAAGTGGTTCTGAGGACCAGAGGACAGGTCGACCTCACACTTCATCTCCCCAGACTCCACACTCCACTGCCATCACACTTACGTGTCTCCCTCGTCCTCTGCAGCGGCTTCCCCAGAGGCATCTTCCATGGCTTCTTCAGACCCCAACTCTGGCCTGTTCGTTTCTTCTTCAGAAAGGCTCCCGTTTGCTTCTTCTGTAGGAAGTCTCGTATTTTCAGAAAGTTCTTGCTCCTCGATTTGAGGACTCAACTCACTAGGAGCACCAAACTCTGTTTCCAGGGGAGTGGAGAGAGAAACTGGGTCCCCCTCCCCTAGCTCCTGGGACACAGCTGAGCCAGCCACAGGATCTAGGGACAACCGGGGCGGATCCTCCCTTTCGAGAGGCGGTGGCATCAGTTCAGGGTCCGCATTTTTATCCATCGGGGAAGCGTGGGGAGGATGGGCTGGAGCTGGATCCTGGTCTGAGGGACAGCAGTCCGGAGCTAACGGTTGAGTCTCCAAAGTCTTCATACTGCAGAGGAAGCACAGCGGACATTAGCCTCAGCCAGGATGGCTTCAAGTTCTCAGGGATCCGATGCAGAGCTAATGAAATCCACCTGTGCTTCCTTCCTCTTCTGGGAGGAGGCAGAAGACTCCCGGGAGGAGAAGCGAACAGCGGACGCCAATTTTGAAAGCACTGCGTTCCTTAGCACCGCAGGTCGCTACAAGCCTCTTGCTGTCGCGGGATTTGGGCCCACCTTCCGATTGGGCCGCTGCATCCCAGATCAGATTTCGCGGGCGACCCACGGAACCCGCGGAGCCGGGACGTGAAAGGTTATAAGGTTTCCCGTTCCCATCAAGCCCTGGGGCTTCTCGTGGCTGCTGGGAGTTGTAGTCTAAACGCTTCTATCTTGCGGAGAAGCGCCTGCGCTCCCCCTACCGAGTCCCGCAGTAATTCTTAAAGCACCTGCACCATCCCCCGCCGCCTGCAGAGGGCGCTGCAGGTCTTGCACCTCTTGCATCTCGTTCTCCAGGCTCCAGACCTGTCTCTCTTCCTTCATTCAAAAAGTATTTATTATCGAGCTCTTACTTGCTACCCAGGACTGATATAGGCACTGAGGAATACAACAATAAATAAGATAGTAGAAAAATTCTATATCCTCATAAGGCTTACGTTTCCATGTACTGAAAGCAATTAACAAATCTTTTCAGAGTGATAAGTGTTGTGAAGAAGGTTAAACAAGATAGTGTGATATAAAGTATGTGGGAGAAAACGTCAGCGTGAGATATTAAGGAAAGTCTTCCTAAAAAACGACATTTAAGCTGACGAGAAGAAAGGATCCAGCTGAGAACAAACGCAAACGCTTTCTTCCTTCCACCCTTCATATTTGACACAGTGCAGGATTCCTCCAAAATGGTTTCCACCAATTCTGCCCTGACAGCTCTGGCTTGTAGAATTTTCCAGCCCAAAATGTTAGTATCTACGGCACCAGTTCGGCAAGAATCCTGACTCTCTCTGCACCCTCCTCCCCAATTCCATTTCCTTTGCTTCCTCCGGCAGGCGGATTACTTGCCCTTACTTGTCATGGCGACTGTCCAGCTTTGTGCCAGGAGCCTCGCAGGGGTTGATGGGATTGGGGTTTTCCCCTCCCATGTGCTCGACTGGCGCTAAAAGTTTTGAGCTTCTCAAAAGTCTAGAGCCACCATCCAGGCAGCAGGTAGCTGCGGGGCTCCGGGGACACTTGGCGTCCGGGCTAGGAGCGTGCTTTCCAAGACGGTGACACGCTTCCCTGAGGATTGGGTAAGTTCCTGACTGAACTTGATGAGTCCTCTCTGAGTCACGGGCTATCGGCTCCGTGTATTTTCAGCTCGAGAGAATCGCTGGGGCTGGGGGTGGGGCAGTGGGGACTTAGAGAGTTTGGGGGTGAGTGGGATGGAAGCTTGGCTAGAGGGATCAACATAGGAGTTGCATTGTTGGGAGACCTGGGTGTAGATGGTGGGGATGTTAGGACCATCCGAACTCAAAGTTGAACGCCTAGGCAGAGGAGTGGAGCTTTAGGGAACCTTGAGCCGGCCTAAAGGGTACTTCTTTGCACATCTACCCGGTGCTAGGCGTAGGAATCCCTGAAATAAAAGATGCACAAAGCATTGAGATCTGAGACTTTTGGATCTCGAAACATTGAGAACTCATGGCTGTATATTTTAGAGCCCATGGCATTCTTGTGAAACGTCGGGCTCCATTCCGAAATGATCATTTGGAGGTGATCCGGGGAGCCCAAGCTGCTAAGGTCCCACAACTTCCGGACCTTTGTCCTTTCTGGAGCGATCTTTCCAGCCAGCCCTTGGCTCCGCTAGATGGAGAAAATCCAATTCAAGGCTGTCAGTCGTGGAAGTGAGAAGTGCTAAACGAGGGGTTTGCCCGCCTGGCCGACTAGGACCATCTCAATCTGAGAGGGCCGGCAGCCCTGTTATTGTTTGGCTCCACATTTACATTTCTGCCTCTTGCAGCAGCATATCCGGTTTCTTTTTGCCGGAGCAGCTCACAAGTCACCCGATGAGAGGGGAGGAGAGAGAGAGAAAATGTCCTTTAGGCCGGTTCCTTTTACTTGCAGAGGGAGGCTGCTATTCTCCGCCCGCACTTTTTTTTTTTTCTGGATTACTTGGTTATGGCCTTTGCAAAGGCAGGGGTATTTGTTTTGATGCAAACCTCAATCCCTCCCCTTCTTTGAATGGTGTGCCCCACCCCGCGGGTCGCCTGCAACCTAGGCGGACGCTACCATGGCGTGAGACAGGGAGGGAAAGAAGTGTGCAGAAGGCAAGCCCGGGGGTATTTTCAAGAATGAGTACATCTCATCTTTCCGGAGGAAAAAAAAAAAAAGAATGGGTACGTCTGAGAATCAAATTTTGAAAGAGTGCAATAATGGGTCGTTTGATAATTTGTCGGAAAAACAATCTACCTGTTATCTGGCTTTGGGCTAGGCCATTCCAGTTCCAGACGCAGGCCGAACGTCGTGAAGCGGAAGGGGCGGGCCCGCAGGCGTCCGTGTGGTCTTCCGTGCAGCCCTCCGGCCCGAGCCGGTTCATCCCGGTAGGAGGCGGAACTCGAATTCATTTCTGCCGCTTCCCCATCCCTTAGCTCGCGGTTGTTTCATTCCGCGGTTTCTCCCCATGCACCTGCCGCGTACCGGGCACTTTGTGCCGTACTTACGTCATCTTTTTCCTAAATCGAGGTGGCATTTACACACAGCGCAGTGCACAGACCAAGTGCACGGGAAGATGAGTTTTGGCCCTAACCACTGCGTGATGCCTACCAAGTCAGAGACCCATTTCATCGTCCCAGAAGCGTTTCATCGCCCCTCTTCCCAGTCGATTCCTGACCCCACCTTTATTTTGATCTCCATAACCATTTTGCCTGTTGGAGAACTTCATATAAAATGGAATCAGGCTGGGCGCGGTGGCTCACGCCTGCACTTTGGGAGGCTGAGGCGGGCGGATTACTTGAGGATAGGAGTTCCAGACCAGCCTGGCCAACATGGTGAAGCCCCGTCTCTACTAAAAACTACAAAAATTAGCTGGGCGTGGTGGGCGCCTGTAATCCCAGCTATTCGGGAGGCTGAGGCAGGGGAATCGCTTGAACCCGGGAAGCAGAAGTTGCAGTAAGCCAAGATCGTGCCACTGCACTCCATCCAGCCTGGGCAACAAGAACGAAACTCTGTCTCAAAAAAAAAAAAAAAAAAAAAGAAATCATACATTATGTGCTCCTTTTTGTCGGCTTCTGTCCTTCGATGTACTGTCTGACATTCGTTCATGTAGTTGTATATATCAGTATTTTGCTCCTTTTCATTTAGTATAGCCCATCGATTGTATATCCGTTCTTTTGATGGCCTTTTGAGTTGTTTCCATTTGGGAACAACTGGAAACAGCAGCTTTATTTATGAAATAAAGCTGCTATAAACATTCTTGTAGAATTGTTTTTGTGATCATATGTTTTCGTGTTTCTTGGAGAAGTACTTAGGAGGGGAATTGCAAGTTTGGAAATAAAAAGTAGATGTATTTTGAACTTTATCAGAAGCTCTGAGTTTTCCAGAGCGGTTGTACCATTTTACACTCCAGCTAGCAAGGTATGGGAGTTATGGTTGTGCCACAGCCTTCCGGACATTGGGTATTGTCAGTCTTTCTAATGTGGTATATTCTTGTGGTTGTAATTTACAGTTCTCTGTTGACTAAGGATGTTCAGCATTTTTTCATGTGCCTATTGGCCATTCGTATTTTGTTTGTAAAGTAGCTCTTCAAGTCTTGCCTGTTATTTTGGTCTTTTGTTTGTTTTTATGGTTCAGTTGTGGGACTGCTTTATACATTCTGGATACAAGTCCTTTATCAGATACATGTATCCTGAATGTTTTCTTCTGATCTGTTGCTTGCCTATTTGTTTGCTTTACAGAGTTTACAGTATCTTAAGAGGAGTGGATTTACCTTTTTTAGGTTCAGTATTTGCCTTGTCCTGTTTAGGACATCTTTTTTTTTTTTACCCCAGAGTCATGAAGATATTATATTTTCTTTTAGGACCTTTATGGTTGTAAGTTTTACACTAACGTCCTTGAGCCATTAATTAATTCTTAAAATGAATTGTTTATGGTGTGAGGTGTAGAAGTCAGTCTCTGGTATGTTTCCTCTATGGAAGTCCAGTTATTCTGTCTCCACTTGTTGAAATAGGCTTTTTTTCTCTACTGAATGCTTTTAACTTTAATTATTGTACAGTTGGAGTATGGGGCTACCATTTTAGTGCTATTTTCTTTTTTTCTTTTTTTAATTTTTGAGACAGGGACTCACACTGTTGCCCGAGCTAGAGTACAATGGCACAATCAAGGCTCACTGCAGCCTTGAACCCCTAGGCTCAAGCACTCCTCTAGCCTCAGCCTCACAAGTAGCTGGGAGTACTCCAGCATACCCAGCTAACTGTTTTATTTTTTGTATTGACAGGATCTCACTATGTTGCCCAGGCTGGTCTCAAACTGCTGGCCTCAAGCTTTCATCCCATCTCGGCCTCCCAAAGTGCTGGGATTACAGGTGTAAGCCACCATGCCTGACTTCTTAGTGCTATTTTCTATTTATCTCCTCTGTTCTTTGCTCTCTTTAAACGTTTGAGGAAGAAACAGTACCCATCTTACACAAACTCTTCAGAAAATAGAGGAACAGACTGGGCGCAGCGACTCATACCTGTAATCCCAGCACTTTGGTACGCCGAGACAGGAATCACTTGAGGTCGGGAGTTCAAGACCAGCCTGGCCAACATGTCGAAACCCCATCTCTACTAAAAATACAAAAATTAGGCCGGGCGCAGTGGCTCAATCCTGTAATCCCAGCACTTTGGGAGGCCGAGACGGGCGGATCACAAGGTCAGGAGATCAATACCATCCTGGCTAACACGGTGAAACCCCGTCTCTACTAAAAATACAAAATACTAGCCGGGTGAGGTGGCGGGCGCCTGTAGTCCCAGCTACTCGGGAGGCTGAGGCAGGAGAATGGCGTAAACCTGGGAGGCGGAGCTTGCAGTGAGCTGAGATCCGGCCACTGCACTCCAGCCTGGGCCACTGAGCAAGACTCCATCTCAAAAAAAAAAAATACAAAAATTAGCTAGGCGTGGTGGCATGTACCTGTAATCCCAGTTACTCAGGAGGCTGAGGCACAAGAATCACTTGAACCTGGAAAGCGGAGGTTGCAGTGAGCTGAGATTGCACCACTGTACTCCAGCCTGGGCAACAGAGTGATACCTTGTCTCAGAAAAAAAAGAAAAAGAAAATAGAGGAACTTTTCCCAACTTGTTTTTGAAGCCAACATAATCCTAGTACCAAAACCAAACGAGGACATTGCAAGAAAAGAAAATTTAGACCAATATTCCTGTTAGCATATACATGCAAAAGCTAACAAATTTTAGCAAACCAAACCTGGTAATATAGAAAAAAGGATAAATAGGCCAGGCGCAGTGACTCACGCCTGTAATCCCAGTAATTTGGGAGGTCAGGAGTTTGTGACCAGCCTGACCAACACGGTGAAACCCCGTTTTTAATAAAAATACAAAAATTAGGCTGGGCACGGTGGCTCATGCCTGTAATCCCAGCACTTTGGGAGGCTGAGGTGGGCAGATCACGAGGTCAGGAGTTTGAGACAAGCCTGACAAACATGGTGAAACCCCGTGTCTACCAAAAATACAAAAATTAGCCGGTGTGGTGGCACCTGCCTGTAATCCCAGCTACTCAGGAGGCTGAAGCAGAATTGCTTGAACCCGGGAGACGGAGGTTGCAGTGAGCCAAGCTCGTGCCACTGCACTCCAGCCTGAGTGACAGAGCAAGACTTTGTCTCAAGAAAAGAAAATTAGCTGGGCATGGTGGTGGGCACCTGTAATCCCAGCTGCTTGGGAATCTGAGGCAGGAGAATCACTTGAACCCAGGAGGCGGAGGTTGCAGTCAGCTGGGATCACACCATTGCACTCCAGCCTGGGCCACAGAGTGAGACTCCATCTCAAAAAAAGAAAAAGTAAAAGCATAAATACATTCTAAGCAAACAAGGTTATCTCAGGATTGTAGTTGATTTAACATTCAAAAATCGGCCTGGTGCAGTAGCTCAGGCCTATAATCCCAACACTTTGGGAGGCTGAGGCAGGAAAGTCTCTTGAGTCCAGGATTTCAAGACCAGCCTGAGCAACATAGCCAGACTGGTCTTTACTGGGGGGAAAACATCAGTCTGTGTAATTCACCACATTAGCAAATTGAAACATAACCCTATGATCATTTCAACAGATGCAGCAAAAGCAGTTAAGGATATTCAGCACATACGCATAATTACAAACCAACCAACCTCCTAGCAAACTAGGGAAAGGAAACTTACCTAGTTTGATAACAGGGTATCCACAATCAGAGTTCCACTAGCAGCATACATAATGGTAGAAAACTCAATGCTGCCGGGCACGGTGGCTCACGCCTGTAATCCCAACACTTTGGGAGGCTAAGGCAGGCAGATCACAAGGTCAGGAGATCGAGACCATCCTGGCTAACATGCTGAAACCCCGTCTCTACTGAAAATACAAAAAAAATTAGCCGGGCGTGGTGGTGGGCGCCTGTAATCCCAGCTACTCGGGAGGCTGAGGCAGGAGAATAACTTGAACCCAAGAGGCAGGGGTTGCAGTGAGCCGAGATCGTCCCATTGTACTCCAGCCTGGGCAACAAGAGCAAAACTCCATCTCAAAGAAAAAAAAAAAGGAAAGAAAAAGAAAGAACAATTAGAAAGGAAGAAATAAAACTTATATTCACAGCCAGTATGATTCTATACATACACGTCCTAATGGGACTGGGCATGGTGGCTCATGCCTGTAATCCTAGCACTTTAAGAGGCTGAGGCAGGTGGCTCACCTGGACCAGCCTGGCCAACATGGTGAAACCCCATCTCTAATAAAAATACAAAACATTAGCCAGGCATGGTGACAGGCACCTCTAATCCCAGGTACTCAGAAGGCTGAGGCAGGAGAATTGCTTGAACCTGGGAAGTGGAGGTTGCAGTGAGCCGAGATCATGCCATTGCACTCCAGGCCAGGCAACAGAGTGAGACTCTGTCTCAAAAAAAAAAAAAAAAAAAAAAAGAGTGAAATTCCATCTCAAAAGAAAAAGCCCTAATGGGAAATCCATAAAAAGCTACCAAAACGGATAAATAAATATAGCAAGGTTGCAGGTTACAGGGCAATATAGTTATTCCTCTATCTGTAGGGGCTTGGTTCTGGGACGCCTCACACACCAAACCCGCAAATGTCTAAGTCCCATATATGAAATGGCATAGTATTTGCATTTAACCTACACATATCCTCCCATATAGTTTGAACTATCTCTAGATTACTTACATTACCCCCATACAATGAAAATGCTAATGTACATGCAAGTGTGTATGTAAGTACTTGTCGTACTGTGTTTAGGGAATCACCGGGCATAGAGGCCTTCAGGGCTGATACCAGCAGCCACTGTAACGATTCTGGTCAGGCCTGCCCCTGTTTGGAGTCTCAGTTGAGCTCATTGCCTTCCCACCCAGCCAGGGGTAACTGCATTTCTTTTGGCTCCCTGCCCATTTGGAAGGCCTAGTTCACCTTGGCACATTTGTATCCTGGCCCTCTGATGCTGGTACCCCTGGAAAGGCCCTGCTCTGAAAAACACTGAGATTTTAGTTGCTACTGAAGACTTGAGAGGTGAAGACAGAGAGACCTCCTGTGTGTGGAAATGTGTCCCTCCAAGGGGAATTGAGACTTTGGGCCCCCCATTTCAGGACAGCACCTCCTGACCTGTTGACTCCTGACCTGAAGGAGGTGGACTTGCATTAACGGAGTGGGGGTAGGGGCAGTACCACAGATCCACACTAACAATCACACAGTTCTCTCTAGAATAATAATATAGAACAACTGCAGAAACAGCTAACCTTTATTGAGCTCTTACTGTGTGTCCAGCACTTTCCTCAGCTCTTTACATTTCCCATAATACACAGGGTACTAGGCCATGCTTGGTGGTTCATGCCTGTAATCCCAGCACTTTAGAGGGCTGAGGCAGGCAGATCACCTGAGGTCGGGAGTTCAAGACCAGCCTGACCAACATGGTGAAACCCTGTCTCTACTAAAAATACAAAATTAGCCAGGCGTGGTGGCCTGTAATTCCAGCTACTCAGGAGAATCATTTGAATCCGGGAGGCAGAGGTTGCGGTGAGAAGAGATGGCGCCACTGCACTCTAGCCTGGGCAACAAGAGCTGAGACTCTGTCTCAAAAATAAAAATAAAAATAAAATAAAATAAATAATAAAATAAAATAAATAATTAAAATAAAATAAAATAAAATAAAAAACAGCCTGGCATTAAAGGAGCTGTTTGATAGGGGGATGTTTTGTCACTGCAAAAAACAGAAAAGTAGGCTGGGCGCAGTGGCTCATGCCTATAATCCCAGCACTTTGGGAGGCTGAGGCGGGCAGATCACCTGAGGTCAGGAGTTCGAGACCAACCTGACCAATATGGAGAAACCCTGTCTCTACTAAAAACTCAAAATTAGCCGGGCGTGGTGGGACATGCCTGTAATCCCAGCTAGTAGGGAGGCTGAGGCAGGAGAATCACTTGAACCCGGGAGGCGGAGGTTGCAGTTAGCCAAGATCACGCTGGTGCACTCCAGCCTAGGCAACAAAAGTGAAACTCCATCTCAAAATAAATAAATGAATAAATAAATAAACAGAAAAGTGTAATGAACACTTTCAGTGGGCATGTTTCTTGACAAATTTGACATAAAGAGAGCATCCCTGAAGGAAAAAAAAAAACTAAACTAAAAAAAAAAGAAAGAGAGCATCCTGCCTGGGCAACATAGTGAAACCCTGCCTCTACAAAAAAACTCAAAAATTGGCTGGGCACGGTGGCTCACGCCTGTAATCCCAGCACTTTGGGAGGCGGAGGCGGGAGGATCACCTGAGGTCAGGAGTTTGAAACCAGCCTGGCCAACATGGCAAAACCCCATCTCTGCTAAAAAATACAAAAAATTAGTCTTGCGCAGTGGTGGGCGCCTGTAATCCCAGCTACTCAGGAAGCTGAGGCAAGAGGATCGCTTGAACCTGGGAGGTGGAGGTTGCAGTGAGTCGAGATCGTACCACTGCACTCCAGCGTGGGCGACAGAGCGAGACTCCATCTCCAAAAAAGAAAAAGAAAGAAAAAAAACTAAATAATTAGCCAGGCAGTCCTCTGTGGTCCCAGCTACTTAGAAGGCTGAGGCAGGAGAATCACTGAGCCCAGGAGTCCAAGGCTGTAGAGTAAGCCATGATTGCACTACTGCATTGTAGCCTGGGCAACAAAGCAAGACCCTGCCTCAAAAAAAAAAAAGAAAGAAAGAACATGGCGGGCCGGGCGCGGTGGCTCACGCCTGTAATCCTAGCGCTTTGGGAGGCCAAGGCAGGTGGATCACAAGGTCAGGAGTTCGACACCAGCTGGGCCAACATGGTGAAACCCTATCTCTAATAAAAATACAAAATAATTAGCCAGGCGTGGTGGCAGGCACCTGTAATCCCAGCTACTCGGTAGGCTGAGGCAGGAGAATCGCTTGAAACCAGAAGGCAGAGGTTGCAGTGAGCCTAGATTGCACCACTGCAGCCTGGGTGAAAAGAGCGAAACTCTGTCTCATTAAAAAAAAAAAAGAGAGAGAGAGAGAAAGAACGTGTCAAAGCCCTTGAAAGCTTGTCAGGGAGAAGGTGAGATGATAGTTGCGTAACTTCGTGCAAGATGCTGGTCCACACAGGGGCTGCCCCTTGCTCCTTCTTGCTTCCTTGACCTCTCATATAACAGGCTTGTGTGTTACTCACATTTTTTGAGCCCAAGCAGGTGCAAGGCATTGTGATCTAATACTTTGGTCAGCAAGATAACAAGATAGATCCCTGCCCTGCCCTTAGGAAGTGTATATGCTATTAGAGGAAACAGATGAAATAAATAAGGAAAAGTATTAGACAATGTAAGTGCTATGAGAATGCAAATAAGGTGATGTGAATTGAAATAGGATGACTTGAAGTCTGCATGGGAAGGAGCCTACCCCTGTGTTGCGGCTGGCCAGGACCACCAGTTGATTAGCAGAGAAGGGCAGCCAGTCTAGCTAGAGCTTTTGGGGAAGAGGGAGTGGTTGGTAAGAGATGAGATTAAAGAAGCCGAGAAGGGCCATTCGTGAGGGGTTTGTAAAGGCAGGGCTGAAGAGTGTCCCAAGAGAATGGGCAGGTGAATGGTGAGACAGTTGTTCTTCCAGAAGCTTTGCAGTGAAAGCAATCAAAGAAGTGGAGCCATGTATCAGGTGGGGAAGGGTGGGGGCCAAGGGGATGTCTTTCCCCATACAGAGGTTGCAGGCTGAGAACGACTGCATCTTTGTTAACAGGAAGTGGGAGCGGGGCGCGGTAGCTCACGCCTGTAATCCTGGCACTTTAGGAGGCCGAGGCGGGTGGATCACCTGAGGTCAGGAGTTCGAGACCAGCCTGGCCAACATGGCGAAACCCTGTCTCTACTAAAAATACAAAAGTTAGCTGGGTGTGGTGGCACTTGCCTGTAATCCCAGCTACTCGGGAGACTGAGGCAGGAGAATGGCTTGAACCTGGAAGGTAGAGGTTGCAGGGAGCTGAGATCGTGCCATTGCACTCCAGCCTAGGTGACAGAGCGAGACTCCATCTCAAAAACTAAGTCAATAATAAATACAGGAAGGGAGTTGGCAATAGGGTGCACATTTAGGAAGTCTTGGGGATTTCGTGGTGGGAAGGTTGGAAGTCCCTCTCATGATTATCTTTTCCTCAAAGAAGTGCATGGCTGGTAGGGGTAGGGCAGGAGTGCTTAGGTTGTGGTGAAAGATTGGAAGAGAGGATGTGAAGCAGCCATTCTTTTCCTACTCCGCGGGAAGCCATGCTGCCTCAGACCCTGGCATGGTGTTGAGGGAAGGGGTTCCTTCTCCACAGGCCCAGGTGACCCAGGGTTGGAAGTGTCTCATGCTGGATCCGCACTTTTCCCCTTGCAGCAGCCAGACTGCCTTGCGGGTCACTGCCATGGAGGAGCCACAGTCAGATCCTAGCATCGAGCCCCCTCTGAGTCAGGAAACATTTTCAGACCTTTGGAAACTGTGAGTAGATCCACGGGAAGGGCAGACCCACTGTCCCCACCCCAACCCCAGCCCCCTAGCAGAGGCCTGTGGGAAGCAAAAAATCCGTGGGACTGACTTTTTGCTCTTGTCTTTCAGACTTCCTGAAAACAACGTTCTGGTAAGGACAGGGGTTGGGCTGAGGACCTGGTGGGCTGTGGGGCTGGGGACCTGGTCCTCTGACCACTCCTTTCACCCATCTACAGTCCCCCTTGCCGTCCCAAGCGGTGGATGATTTGATGCTGTCTCCGGACGATCTTGCACAATGGTTAACTGAAGACCCAGGTCCAGATGAAGCTCCCAGAATGTCAGAGGCTGCTCCCCCCATGGCCCCCACACCAGCAGCTCCTACACCAGCGGCCCCTGCACCAGCCCCCTCCTGGCCCCTGTCATCCTCTGTCCCTTCCCAGAAAACCTACCATGGCAGCTACGGTTTCCGTCTGGGCTTCCTGCATTCTGGAACAGCCAAGTCTGTGACTTGCACGGTCAGTGGCCCTGAGGGGCTGGCTTCCATGAGACTTCAATGCCTGGCCATATACCCCTGTATTTCTTCTGTTCGGAACTTTGGGATTCCTCTTCACCCTTTGGCTTCCTGTCTGTTTTTTATAGTTTACCCACTTAACCTGTGATCTCTGACCCCTGTCCCAAAGTTGAATATTGCCCCTTGAATTTGGGCTTTTATCCATCCCATCACACCCTCAGCATCGCTCCTGGGGATGCAGAACTTTTCTTTTTCTTTTTCTTTTTTTTTTTTTGAGACGGAGTCTCACTCTGTCGCCCAGGCTGGAGTGCAGTGGCCGGATCTCAGCTCACTGAAAGCTCCGCCTCCCGGGTGCACGCCATTCTCCTGC
>NW_012118154.1:3752371-3755122 GCF_000951035.1 Colobus angolensis palliatus | reverse complement strand
TCTCGATCTCCTGACCTCGTGATCCACCCGTCTCGGCCTCCCAAAGTGCTGGGATTACAGGCTTGAGCCACCGCGCCCGGCCTTCTTTTTCTTCACCCACGTTTATTCCTTGGCTTTTGAAAGTAAGCTCCTGACCAGGCTTGGTGGCTCACGCCTGCAAGCCCAGCACTCTCAGAAAGAGGCCAAGACGGGCAGATCACCTGAGCCCAGGAGTTCAAGACCAGCCTGGGTAACATAGTGAAACCTCGTCTCTACAAAAAAATACAAAAAATTAGCCAGGCATGGTGATGCATACCTATAGTCCCAGCCACTCAGGAGGCTGAGGTGGGAAGATCACTTGAACCTAGGAGATGGAGGCTGCAGTGAGCCATGATCATGCCGCTGTGCTCCAACCTGGGTGACAGAGCAAGACCCTATCTCAAAAAAAAAAAAGAAGAAAAGCTCCTCAGGTGTAGACGCCAACTCTCTCTAGCTCCCTAGTGGGTTGCAGGAGGTGCTTACGCATATTTGTTTCTTTGCTGCCCTCTTCCGGTTGCTTTATTTGTTCACTTGTGCCCTGACTTTCAACTCTGTCTCCTTTCTCTTCCTACAGTACTCCCCTGACCTCAACAAGATGTTTTGCCAGCTGGCCAAGACCTGCCCCGTGCAGCTGTGGGTTGATTCCGCACCCCCGCCCGGCAGCCGCGTCCGCGCCATGGCCATCTACAAGCAGTCACAGCACATGACGGAGGTCGTGAGGCGCTGCCCCCACCATGAGCGCTGCTCAGACAGCGATGGTGAGCAGCTGGGGCTGGAGAGATGACAGGGCTGGTTGCCCAGGGTCCCCAGACCTCTGATTCCTCACTCTTTGCTCTTAGGACTGGCCCCTCCTCAGCATCTTATCCGAGTGGAAGGAAATTTGCATGTGGAGTATTCGGATGACAGAAACACTTTTCGACATAGTGTGGTGGTGCCCTATGAGCCGCCTGAGGTCTGGTTTGCAACTGGGGTCTCTGGGAGGAGGGGGTAAGGGCAGTTGTCAGTGGCCCTCCGGGTGAGCTGTAGGGGGCTTTCTCCTGCTGCTTATTTGACCTCCCCATAACCCCATGAGATGTGCAGAGTAAATGGGTTTACCCATTGCACAGTTGAAAAGACTGAAGCTTACAGAGGCTAAGGGCCTCCCCTACTTGGCCGGGCACGGTGGCTCGTGCCTGTAATCCCAGCACTCTGGGAGGCTGAGGCGGGCGGATCACAAGGTCAGGAGATCGAGACCATCCTGGCTAACACGGTGAAACCCCGTCTCTACTAAAAAATACAAAAAAAAAATTAGCCAGGCGTGGTGGTGGGCACCTATAGTCCCAAGTACTTGGGAGGCTGAGGCAGGAGAATGGTGTAAACCCGGGAGGCAGAGCTTGCAGTGAGCTGAGATCGTGCCACTACACTCCAGCCTGGGCGACACAGCGAGACTCTCTCAAAAAACCAAAAAGGCCTCCCCTGCTTGCCACAGGTCTCCCCAAGGCCCACTGGCCTCATCTTGGGCCTATGTTCTCTCCTAGGTTGGCTCTGACTGTACCACCATCCACTACAACTACATGTGTAACAGTTCCTGCATGGGTGGCATGAACCGGAGGCCCATCCTTACCATCATCACACTGGAAGACTCCAGGTCAGGAGCCACGTGCCGCCCTGCACACTGGCCTGCTGTGCCCCAGCCTCTGCTTGCCTCTGACCCCTGGGCCCACCTCTTACTGATTTCTTCCATACTACTACCCATCCATCTCACATCACATCCCCCGTGGGGAATCTCCTTACTGCTCCCACTCAGTTTTCTTTTCTCTGGCTTTGGGACCCGTTACCTGTGACTTCTCCTCCACCTACCTAGAGCTGGAGCTTAGGCTCCAGAAAGGACAAGGGTGGTTGGGAGTAGATGGAGCCTGTTTTTTTAAACGGGACAGGTAGGACGTGATTTCCTTACTGCCTCCTGCTTCTCTCTTCCTATCCTGAGTAGTGGTAATCTACTGGGACGAAACAGCTTTGAGGTGCGAGTTTGTGCCTGCCCTGGGAGAGACCGGCGCACAGAGGAAGAAAATTTCCGCAAGAAAGGGGAGCCTTGCCACGAGCTGCCCCCTGGGAGCACTAAGCGAGGTAAGCAAGCAGGACAAGAAGCGGTGGAGGAGACCAAGGGTGCAGTTATGCCCCAGATTCACTTTTATCACCTTTCCTTGCCTCTTTCCTAGCACTGCCCAACAACACCAGCTCCTCTCCCCAGCCAAAGAAGAAACCACTGGATGGAGAATATTTCACCCTTCAGGTACTAAAGTCTTGGGACCTCTTATCAAGTGGAAAGTTTCTAGTCTAACACTCAAAATGCTATTTTCTTCTTAACTGCTTTACCTGCAATTGGGGCATTTGCCATCAGGGGGCAGTGATGCCTCAAAGACAATGGCTCCTGGTTGTACCTAACTTCGGAACACCAACTTACACCATAATGTATATTTTAAAGGACCAGACCACCTTTCAAAAAGAAAATTGTTAAAGAGAGCATGAAAATGGTTCTATGACTTTGCCTGATACAGATGCTACTTGACTTACGATGGTGTTACTTCCTGATAAACTCGTTGTAAGTTGAAAATATTGTAAGTTGAAAATGGATTTAATACACCTAATCTAAGGAACATCACAGCTTAGCCTAGCCTACTTTTTTTTTTTTTTTTTTTTTTGAGACGAAGTCTCACTCTGTGAAACCCTGTCTCTACTAAAAAATAAAAATAA
>NW_012118154.1:3750156-3752075 GCF_000951035.1 Colobus angolensis palliatus | reverse complement strand
ACCCTGGAGGATTTCATCTCTTGTCTACGATGATCTGGATCCACCAAGACTTGTTTTATGCTCAGGGTCAATTTATTTTCTTTTTTTTTTTTTTTTTTTTTTCTTTGAGACTGGGTCTCACTCTGTTGCCCAGGCTGGAGTGGAGTGGAGTGGCGTGATCTTGGCTCACTGCAACCTCCACCTCCTCGGTTCAAGCAATTCTTGTGCTTCAGCCTCCCGAGTAGCTGGGACTACGAGCACCCGCCACCACGCCCGGCTAATTTTTTGGTTTTTTTAGTAGAGATGAGATTTCACCGTGTTGGCCAGGCTGGTCTCAAACTCCTGACCTTGTGATCCACCTGCCTCGGCCTCCCAAAGTGCTGGGATTACAGGCGTGAGCCACTGCACCTGACCTGCTTTTTTTAGTCTACTTTTACTTTATTTTTAATGGAGACAGCATCTTGCTCTGTTGCCCAGGCTGGATTACAGTGATGTGATCATAGCTCATTATACCCTTGAACTCCTGGGCTCAAGCAATCCCACCACCTCTGCCTCCCCAGTAGCTAGGACCACAGGAGTACACCACCACACCCAGCTAATTTTTTAAATTTTTTGTAGAGATAGGGTCTCACTGTAGTGCCCAGGCTGGTCTCTAGCCTACTTTTTTGAGACAAGGTCTTGCTCTGTCACCCAGACTGGATAGAGTACAGTAGTGCACTCACAGCTCCCTGTAGCCTCCACCTCCCAGGCTCCATCCATCCTCCCAGCTCAGCCTCCCAAGTCGCTGGAACTACAGGCCCACACCACCATGCCTGCCTAATTTTTATTTTTTATTTTATTTTATTTTATTTTATTTATTTATTTATTTTGAGACGGAGTCTCGCTCTGTCACCCAGGCTGGAGTGCAGTGGCCCGATCTCAGCTCACTGCAAGCTCTGCCTCCCGGGTTCAAGCGATTCTCCTGCCTCAGCCTCCTGAGTAGCTGGGATTACAGGTGTGTGCCGCCACGCCCCGGCTAATTTTTGTATTTTTAGTAGAGATGGGGTTTCACCATGTTGGCCAGGCTGGTCTCAAACTCCTGACCATGTGATCTGCCCGCCTTGGCCTCCCAAAGTGCTGGGATTATAGGTGTGAGCCACCATACCCAGCTAATTTTATTTATTTATTTATGTATTTATTTATTTTAAGGCAGAGTCTCTCTCTCTCACTCAGGCTAGAGTGCAGTGGCACGATCTCAGCTCACTGCAGCCTTGACCTCCCTGGGCTCCCGTGATTTCAGCCTCCCAAGTAGCTAGGACTACAGGCACATGCCACGACACCCGGCTAATTTTTTATTTTCTGTGGAGTCAAGGTCTTGCTATGTTGCCCATGCTGGTATCAAACCCCTGGACTCAATCAATCCTTCCACCTCAGCCTCCCCAAGTACTGGGATTACAGGCACGAGCTACCACACTCAGCCCTAGCTTAGTTGAAACGTGTTCAGAACATTTAAGTTACCTTATAGTTGGGCAAAGTCATCTAATACAAAGCCTGTTTTATAGTAGTGTTGTATATCTCATGTGATTTCTTGAATATTGTTACTGAAAGTGGGAAACAGCATGGTTGCATGAAAGGAGGCACAGTCGGGCCGGGCACAGCCCGGGCGCAGAGCGAGACTCAGGAAAAGAAAAGGCCAGGCACGGTGGCTCACACCTGTAATCCCAGCACTTTGGGAGGCTGAGGTGGGTGGATCACGAGGTCAGGAGATCGAGACCAGTCTGGCCCACATGGTGAAACCCCATCTCTACTAAAATACAAAAATTAACCAGGCATGATGGTGGGTGCCTGTAATCTCAGCTACTTGAGAGGCTGAGGCAGGAGAATCGCTTGAAACCAGAAGGCAGAGGTTGCAGTGAGCCTAGATTGCACCACTGCAGCCTGGGTGAAAAGAGCGAAACTCT
>NW_012118154.1:3742885-3750106 GCF_000951035.1 Colobus angolensis palliatus | reverse complement strand
CAGCTACTTGAGAGGCTGAGGCAGGAGAATCGCTTGAACCAGGAGGCGGAGGTAGCAGAGAGCTGACATGGCTCCACTGCACTCCAGCCTAGGCAATAGAGTGAGACTCCATCTCAAAAAAAAAAAAAAGAAAAGAAACGAGGCACAGTTGCTTGCACCTCTAGTCCCAGTTACTTGAGAGGCTAAGGCAGGAGGATCACTTGAGCCCAAGAGTTTGAGTCCAGCCTGAACAACGTAGCAAGACATCATCTCTAAAATCTAAAAGAGGGCCGGGCACGGTGGCTCCCATCTGTAATCCCACCACTTTGGGAGGCGGAGGTGGGTGGATCACCTGACATCAGGAGTTGGAAACCAGCCTGGCTAACATGGTGAAGCCCTGTCTACTAAAAACACAAAAATTAGCTGGGTGTGGTGGCACACACCTGTAGTCCCAGCTACTCGGGAGGCTGAGGTAAAAGAATCCCTTGAACCCAGGAGGCGGAGATTACAATGAGCTGAGATTGCATCATTGCACTCCAGCCTGGGCGGCAGAGCAAGACTCCATCTCAAAAATAAATAAATAAATAAATAAAGTTTTTAAAAGTCAGCTGTATAGATACTTGAAGTACAGTTTCTACTAAACGCATGTTGCTTTTGTACCATCATAAAGTCACACAATTGTATGTTGAACCATCTTTTAGCTCAGGTACTCTGTGTATATTTATTTCTCCCCCTCCTCTCTGGCTGCAGATCCGTGGGCGTGAGCGCTTCAAGATGTTCCGAGAGCTGAATGAGGCCTTGGAATTCAAGGATGCCCAGGCTGGGAAAGAGCCAGCGGGGAGCAGGGCTCACTCCAGGTGAGTGACCTCAGCCCCTTCCTGGCCCTACTCCCCTGCCTTCCCATGTTGGAAAGCCATAGGATTCCATTCTCATCTTGCCTTCATGGTCAAAGGCAGCTGACCCCATCTCACTGGGTCCCAGCCCTGCACAAACAGTTTTTTAGTCTTCCTCCAGTTGAATCCTATAACCACATTCTTGCTTCAGTGTATCCACAGAACCTCCAAACCCAGGGACGAGTGTGGATGTGTGGATACTTCTTTGCCATTCTCAGCAACTCCGAGCCCAGAGCTGGAGGGTCTCAAGGAGGGGCCTAATAACTGTGTAATATTGAGTAAAGCCAGAGTTTCAGGTCATTTACTCAGCCCTGCCATGCACTGGCAGGTCCTAGGTGACCCCCGTCAGACTCAGTTTCCTTATATATAAAATGGGGTAAGGGGGCCAGGCGCAGTGACTCACGCCTGTAATCCCACCTCTCTGTGAGGCTGAGGCGGGTGGATCACCTGAGGTCTGGAGTTTGAGCCCAGCCTGACCAACATGGAGAAACCCCATCTCTACTAAAAATACAAAAGTAGTCGAGCGTGGTGGCACATGCCTGTAATCCCAGCTACTCGGGAGGCTGAGGCAGGAGAATCACTTGAACCCGGGAGGCAGAGGTTGTGGTGAGCCGAGACCCCGCCATTGCACTCCAGCCTGGGCAACAAGAGTGAAACTCCGTCTCTAAAAAAACTAAAAAAATAAAATAAAATGGGATACGGGAAGATGATGAGTCTGATACACGCCAATACTCTGAGGTGCTCAGTAAACATATTTGCCTGGGTATGGCCATCATCTTGATTTGAACTCCCCTTGTCCCAGCCTTAGGCCCTTCAACGCATTGGTCAGGGAAAAGGGGCACAGACCCTCTCACTCATGTGATCTCCTCTCTCCTCCCTACTTCTGTCTCCTACAGCCACCTGAAGTCCAAGAAGGGGCAGTCTACCTCCCGCCATAAAAAACTCATGTTCAAGACAGAGGGGCCTGACTCAGACTGACATTCTCAGCTTCTTGTTCCCCACTGACAGCCTCCCACCCCCATCTCTCCCTCCCCTGCCATTTTGAGTTTTGGGTCTTTAAACCCTTGCTTGCAATAGGTGTGCGTCAGAAGCACCCAGGACTTCCATTTACTTTGTCCTGGGGCTCGACTGAACAAGTTGGCCTGCACTGGTGTTTTGTTGTGGGGAGGAGGATGGGGGACAGGACATAACCAGCTTAGATTTTAAGGTTTTTACTGTGAGGGATGTTTGGGAGATGTAAGAAATGTTCTTGCAGGTAAGGGTTAATTTACAATCAGCCACATTCTAGGTGGCACCCCACTTCACCGTACTAACCAGGGAAGCTGTCCCTCGCTGTTGAATTTCCTCTAACTTCAAGGTCCATATCTATGAAATGCTGGCATTTGCACCTACCTCACAGAGTGCATCGTGAGGGTTAATGAAATAATGTACGTCTGGCCTTGAAACCACCTTTTATTACATGGGGTCTAGAACTTGACCCCCTTGAGGGTGCTTGTTCCCTCTCCCTGTTGGTCGGTGGGTTGGTAGTTTCTACAGCTGGGCAGCTGGTTAGGTAGAGGGAGTTGCCAAGTCTGCTGGCCTGGCCAAACCCTGTCTGAGAACCCGTTGGTGAACCTTAGCACCTAAAAGGAAATCTCACCCCATCCCACACCCTGGAGGATTTCATCTCTTGTCTACGATGATCTGGATCCACCAAGACTTGTTTTATGCTCAGGGTCAATTTATTTTCTTTTTTTTTTTTTTTTTTTTTTCTTTGAGACTGGGTCTCACTCTGTTGCCCAGGCTGGAGTGGAGTGGAGTGGCGTGATCTTGGCTCACTGCAGCCTTTGCCTCCCCGGCTCAAGCAGTCCTGCCACAGCCTCCGGAGTAGCTGGGACCACAGGTTCATGCCACCACGGCCGGCCAATTTTTGCATGTTTGGTAGAGATGGGGTCTCACGATGTTGCCCAGGCTGGTCTCAAACTCCTGGGCTCAGGCGATCCGCCTGCCTCAGCCTCCCAGAGTGCTGGGATTCCAAGTGTGAGCCACCACGTCCAGCCGGAAGGGTCAACCTCTTTTACATTCTGCAAGCACGTCTGCATTTTCACCCCACCCTTCCCCTCCTCCCTTTTTACATCCCATTTTTATATCGATCTCTTATTTTACAATAAAACTTTCCTACCACCTGTGTGTCTGAGGGGTGAATGCCAGTGCAGGCTACCAGGGTCAGCAGGTGCAGGGGTGAGTGAGGAGGTGCTGGGAAGCAGCAACCTGAGTCTGCAAGGAGTGTGGGCTGGGGGGCCCAGGGCCTGGGTTCCGGGAGGGGAACAAAGGCTGGAGACTGGGTCAGTCTGCGGGCTGCATGACAACAAGGGAGGGGGGTGGCTCCATTCATAACTCAGGAACCAACTGTCCCTCCTCCCCTCCGGCCATGGCTGGCACAAGGTTCTCTCCCTCCCCTGCTTCTAGGATTGGGCTACCTCCCCCCTCGGCAGCCTCTCACCAAGGATTACGGGATTTAAATGTCTGATTTAGCAAGCCTGAGCCTCCAGGGTGGCCATCTGCTCCACTAGAAAGTGGCAGGATACCTGGGTTCCCAAGGGGAACGGGGGTGGGTGCTACTGGATGGAGAGAGGCCAGTGGGAGGCCTGCTAGCCAGGGTCCCAGGAAAGTGGGGGCAGCTAAGGTAAGAGTAGGGGTGTAGGGCTAGGGCCTTCCCAGCATCCCCTCATCCTGGGCCTCATGCCAGGTAGTTGAATGAATTGAAGCTTTAAACTCTGCCAGGAAAAACCTTTCAAAGGGCTTCTTGGGATAGGGAGGAGAGTCGGGTTGAGGAGCTCAGTACCGCCTGCCCATGCTCCTCAGGGCTGCTGGCTCCCAGGGAGGGGGGCTGGAGGCAGGCAGGCTCTGCCCCATCACCCACTGCTGTCTGAGCCAGTGCTTGGAGGGGCGGTCAGACATGGCTTGTCCTTCCTCCTCCCTGGTGGTGGAGACGGGTGCCAGGGTCCAGAGGGTGCTACTGTCCGGGGGGCTTCTGGGGCCACTAGCCTCTCAGCTTATCAACCAGCTGAAGGTGCCAGCAGGAGCCCCTTGCCTTGCCCCAAGGATCCCAGACAGCTATGAAGTGACCAGCCTCCCTGACCTCAAAACCACCTTTTTTTTTGTCTTTCTTAGCAGGGAATGTCAAACGCTCCCCAGGAGATCCACATCTGCCTCTTTTAGAGACTTTTCACTTAAACATCTGTCCCTACCCAGCAGGCAAACTAGAGTTCCTGAAGCTCAGTCCCTCTGCTTGCCTCTGTAGACAGGTCACCTTGATGAGCTTCCTTTTTCTTTTCTTTTTTTTTTTTTAGGCTTTATTGGAGCATAATTGACCCCCCAAAATTGCATACATTCAAGGTATGCAGTGTGATGATTTGATATCGGGGTGTATTGTGGTGAAATCATTACCACAATCAAATTAATTAGCATGTCCATCATCACACAGTTACCATTTGTGTGTGCGCGCATGTGTTCACTTATGACTACACTTGGATCTACTCTGCAGATTTCAAGTAAACAGAAAATCTCCCTTTTTTTTTTTTTTTTTTTTTTTTTTTTTTTTGGAGACGGAGTCTTGCTCTGTCGCCCGGGCTGGAGTGCAGTGGCCGGATCTCAGCTCACTGCAAGCTCCGCCTTCCGGGTTTACGCCATTCTCCTGTCTCAGCCTCCCGAGTAGCTGGGACTACAGGCACCCACCACCTCGCCCAGCTAGTTTTTTTTTTTTTTTTTTTTTTTTTTAGTAGAGACGGGGTTTCACCGTGTTAGCCAGGATGGTCTCGAGCTCCTGACCTCGTGATCCGCCTGTCTCGGCCTCCCAAAGTGCTGGGATTACAGGCTTGAGCCACCGCGCCCGGCCAAAATCTCCCTTTTTGACAACCGTCCTCCACCCTTTCAGTCCCAGCCTTTTCCTAAATTATGTCCCTAGCTCTGTTTTCATTTCTGCTGTGCTGCTTCAGATCCATTCTGACTCTGCCAGACTCTTCGTGAGCTAATAGATTGCCAGATTGAGAATTACGATCAGGCGCAGTGGCTCACGCCTGTAATCCCGACACTGTGGGAGGCCAAGGCAGGCCTCAGGATCACCTGAGGTCAGGAGTTGGGAGACCAGCCTGACCAACATGATGAAACCCCGTCTCTACTAAAAGTACAGAATTAGCTGGGCATGGTGGTGCACGCCTGTCTTCTCATCTACTTGGGAGGCTGAAGCAGGAGAATTGCTTGAACTCGGAGGTGAAGGTTGCAGTGAGCCGAGATCCTGCCATTGCACTCCAGCCTGGGCAACAAGAGTGAAACTCCATCTCAAAACACACAAAAAAAGAAGTACAAAGTCTGAGACTTCAGGCCAGCTCTGCTACACTATATACTCTACCCACTCTGGTCCTACTTGCTGGCTTCTTTCCCTCTGGTCCTGTTCAAGTTCCTGTCCCATCCAGTCAAGCAGGTACTCATTGGTACCTTACCCTGTGCCAGGAGCTGTTATAGGCCCTGAAACCTGTGGCAGACGTGGTCCCTACCCTCCCACTCAAAGAGCCCAGGCCTTATCCTAATGAGGTCCAAAATCAAATCTCCCAATTTCCTCATTGCTCCGATCTAAACTTGTAATTCACAACCTTAAATCAATATGTTCTGTTTTTTTATTTAGAAAACATTTCTGGCTGGGCACAGTGGATCACGCCTGTAATCTCAGCTACTCAGGAGGCTGAGGCAGGGGAATCACTTGAACCCAGAAGGCAGAGGGTTGCAGTGAGCCGAGATCATGCCATTGCACTCTAGCCTGGGCAACAGAGCAAGACTCCACCTCAAAAAGAAAAAAGAAAGAAAGAAAGAAAAAACATTTCCCCCTCATTTTAGGAACATGAGTTCTCCAAATCTAAAATTCGTACTCTGGGGAGATTGAATAGCCTTAAATGCTTTCATCGTTAAAAAGAAAGAAAGGGAGCTGGTATGCATCCTAAAAATTAAAAATATATCTGTAATCCCAGCACACTGGGAGGCTAACGCAGGAGGACAGCTTGAGGCCAGGAGTTTCAGATCAGCCTAGGCAACATAGCAACACCCCATTTCTATTTTAATAAAATAAAATATTGTGAAACACATTTACAATTTTTAAATTTAATTTTAAAATTAAACTTAAATTTATTCATTTGTGTGTGTGGGTTTTTCTTTTCTTTTTTTTTTTTTTTTTTTTGAGATGGAGTGTCACTCTGTCGCCCAGGATGGAGTGCAGTGGCGTGATCTCTGCCTCCCAGTTCAAGCGATTCTCCTGCCTCAGCCTCCCAGGTAGCTGGGACTACAGGTGCATGCCACCATGCCCGGTTAATTTTTGTATTTTTAGTAGAGGCAGGGTTTCACTATGTCACCAGCTAACCTGGAACTCCTGACCTCAGGTGATTCGCACACCTCGGCCTCCCAAAGTGCTAGGATTACAAGCGTGAGCCACCACACCCAGCCCAAAGCTGGATTTAATAGCAGACAATCTATCAACATAATTCAATATATTAAGTTTAGAAAAATTATGTATCATATCAACAGATGCTGAAAGGAATTTGATTAAATTTCAGTAGCCATTTCCTTAAAACACACACACACACACTTTAATTAAAACAGTAATAGACTGATAACAAAATACCAATTCTCCTAAACAGTTAAACAGTAAGATAATTTCAATTAAGATCAAAAGCTGGGCTGGGCGCAGTGGCTCACACCTGTAATCCCAACACTTTGGGAGGCCAAGGTGGGTAGATCACCTGATGTCAGGAGTTCGAGACCAGCCTGGCTAACATAGTGAAATCCCACCTCTACTACAAATACAAAAAAATTAGCTGGGCATGGTGGCAGGCACCTATAATCCCAGCTACTGGAGAGGCTGAGACAGGAGAATTGCTTGAACCCGGGAGGCGGGGGTTGCAGTGAGCCAAGATCACACCACTGCACTCCAGCCTGGGCGACAGAGCCAGACTCAGTCTCAAAAAAAAAAGAGCTGGCCACACCTATAATCCAAACATCTTGTGAGGCCGAGGTGGGAGAATTGCTTCAGGCCAAGAGTTGAACACATAGTCAAAATAGCCAGACCTCTCTCTAGATAAATAAACAAATAAATAAATAAATAATCAAGTACTGTATAGGGGGCTGTATGGTGGCTCATGCCTGTGATCCCAGCACTTTGGGAGGCCAAAGTAGGAGGATCCCTTGAGACCAGCCTAGGCAACAGAGCAAGACCGTGTCTCTACTTTAAAAAAAACTGGGCCGGGCGCGGTGGCTCAAGCCTGTAATCCCAGCACTTTGGGAGGCCGAGACGGGCGGATCACGAGGTCAGGAGATCGAGACC
>NW_012118154.1:3741050-3742340 GCF_000951035.1 Colobus angolensis palliatus | reverse complement strand
TTTTTTTTTTGAGACGGAGTCTCGCTCTGTTGCCCAGGCTGGAGTACAGTGGCACAGTCTCTGTTCACTGAAACCTCCCCACCTCTCGGGTTCAAGTGATTCTCCTGCCTCAGCCTCTCGAATACCTGGAATTACAGGTGCCTGACACCACCCCTGGCTAATTTTTTGTATTTTTAGTAGAGACAGGGTTTCACCATTTTGGCCAGGCTAGTCTCGAACTCCTGACCTTGTGATCTGTCCGCCTCTGCCTCCCAACGCACTGAGACTACAGGAGTGAGCCACTGTGCCCAGCCTACTCTGGTTTTAGTGCATTCAAAAGGAACAAAAAAGGAAGAAAATCACTGGTAAAAAAAAATGTCTTTCTGGTTAGAGTGGGTGTTTGGAAGGTATATATATATTATATATTCTATATATACACACACACATACATACACACACGTATGCCTTTTTTATTATAGGATAGTATACCAAAACTCAGAAATATTATGGAATTAACAGACTTTAGTAAGGTAGATAAATAGTAGGGAGAAAAATACTAATTTTATCTTCCAGCAGAAGCACTGTGAAAAATTAGAGAACAAGAAAACATTCCATTCAAAATAATGACAACAAGACCAAGCATGGTGGCTCACACCTGTAATCCCAGAACTTTGGGAGGTCGAGACAGGAGGATCACCTGAGGTCAGGTTCGAGATCAGCCTGGCCAACATGGTGACACCCCGTCTCTACTGAAAATACAAAAATTAGCTGGGCGTGATAGTGTAAGCCTGTGATCCCAGCTACTCAGGAGGTCGAGGCAGGAGAATCGCTTGAACCCAGGAGGCAGAGATTGCAGTGAGCCAAGATCCTGCCACTGCTTTCCAGCTTGGGCAACAGAGCAAGGCTCCATTTCCAAAGACAATAGCAATAAATATCAAGAAATAAGTGTAATAGGAATGGCACACACAAAGAAGGAATGGCACAGAAGCTGTATGCAGAAGACCACAAACCCTTATTTAAGGACATAAGCCAAGATCCAAAGAAAATGATAGATTCTCAGATGGAAAAACTAAAAAAAAAAGACAAGAAAAATCAATTATCTCGAGATAAATACAATATAATGCAATTTCAATTAGAATCCCAAGTTTTCATTGTGTGTGTGTGAATTGGGTAAATTTATCATAAATGTATAGGAATGAGTAAGTGCCACTAGTTGTTTTAAAAAATACTGAATTTTGGCCGGGCGCGGTGGCTCAAGCCTGTAATCCCAGCACTTTGGGAGGCCGAGACGGGCGGATCACGAGGTCAGGA
>NW_012118154.1:3735002-3736220 GCF_000951035.1 Colobus angolensis palliatus | reverse complement strand
AGCTACTCAGGAGGCTGAGGCAGGAGAATTGCTTGAACCTGGGAGGTGGAGGTTGCAGTGAGCCAAGATCCCGCCACTGCGTTCCAGCCTGGCAACAAAGTGAGACTCCGTCTCAAAAAAAAAAATAGGAGGCCAAGGCGAGTGGATTACCTGAGGTCAGGAGTTCAAGACCAGCCTGGCCAACATGGCAAAATCCCGTCTGTACTAAAAATACAAAAATTAGCCTGGCAGTGGTGGCCCATGCGTGTAATCCCAGCTACTAAGGAGGCTGAGGCAGGAGGTTCTCTTGAACCGGGGAGGAGGAGGTTGCAGTGAGCAGAGATTGTGCCATTGTACTCCAGCCTGGGTAACACAGTGAGACTCTGTCTCAAAAATAAATAAATCAGTACTGAAGGCTGGGCACAGTGGCTCACGCCTGTAATCCCAACACTTTGGAAGGCCGAGGCAGGTGAATCAGTTTCAGCTCAGGAGTTCCAGACCAGTCTGGGCAACATGGCAAAACCCCGTCTATACTAAAAATACAAAAATTAGTCAGGCGTGGTGACACGCACCTGTATTCCCAGCTACTTGAGAGGCTGAGGCAGGAGAACCCCTTGAACCCGGGAGGCAGAGGTTACAGTGAGCTGAGATCGTGCCACTGCACTCCAGCCTGGACGACAGAGCAAGAGAATCTGTCTCAATAAATAAAATAAAGAATACAAAATAAAATAAATAATAACATTTTAAATAAATAGTAAATAATAAGCAACAGAATGGAGAAGGGGTCCTATTTGCCTTGCCAGATTTTAGAGAACTTAGTATAGGCCGGGCAGGTGCAGTGGCTCACGCCTGTAATCCCAGCACTTTGGGAGACCAAGGCAGTAGATCACATGAGGTCAGGAGTTCAAGACCAGCCTGACCAACATGGTGAAACGCCATCTCTACTAAAAATACAAAATTAGCTGAGCGTGGTGGCACATGCCTGTAATTCCAGCTACGGGAGGCTGAAGCAGAAGAATCACTTGAACTCGAGAGGTGGAGGTTGCAGTGAGCTGAGATCGTGTTACTGTACTCCAGCCTGGGCAACAAGAGTGAGACTCTGTCTCAAAAAAAAAAAAAAAGAAAAGAAAACTTAGTATAAAACTACTGGGATGAGGTCAATGTAACATATGGAGTGGTAGACAAACCAAGGGAAAGAAGAAGTAACAAATATAGATGTTCGCATACAGGAGAATTATT
>NW_012118154.1:3727088-3730245 GCF_000951035.1 Colobus angolensis palliatus | reverse complement strand
CTTGCAGTGAGCTGAGATTGTGTCACTGCACTCCAGCCTGGGCGACAGAGCAAGACTCCGTCTCAGAAAAAAAAAAAAAATCAAGGAGGCCCGGCGAGGTGGTTCACACCTGTAATCCCAACGCTTTGGGAGGCCAAGGCAGGTGGATCACCTGAGGTCAGGTGTTTGAGACCAGCCTGGCCAACATGGCACAACCTGTCTCTACCAAAAATACAAACATTAACTGGGTGTGCTGGCGGGCGCCTGTAATCCCTGCTACTTGGGAGGCTGAGGTGGGAGAATCGCTTGAACCCGGGTGGTACAGTTTGCAGTGAGCCAAGATTGTGCCACTGCACTCCAGCCTGGGTGACAGAGCAAGACTCCATCTCAGAAATAAATAAGTACATAAATAAATAAATAAGTTAATAAAAGAAAATTTAAAATGAATTAGAGCTCTGCTAGGGGAAGTACTGACATATGATATTTATTGAGTGGGAAAAGTAAGATGCATGCAAGTGTGTACAATATGACCCAATTTTGGTATAACAACGACCAAAACCCAGTAATCCTTTTCTATATGATGGGGTGTGTGTGTGTGCGCGTGTGTGTGTATTATGCATTCATGATAAAATTGTGTATAGGTGTGTGCATATGTAATAAAGCTATTTTTCAAGACAAATACTAAGACCAATTCATTGCAAAAAGAGAAAAGGCCCCAAGAAGAAAATAAAAATGAGCTATAAGCCCCTCCCCTCCCCCATATACCACAAGAAACATCATATATATTTTTTTCTATGCTTACATGTGTGTGTTTACTTTTTAATTAATTAATTAATTTTTTTTTGAGACAGAGTCTCGCTCTTATTGCCCAGGCTGGAGTACAATGGCGCAATCTCAGCTCACTGAACCTTCCGCCTCCTGAGTTCAAGCCATTCTCCTGCCTCAGCCTCCCGAGTAGCTGGGAGTACAGGCATCCGCCACCAGGCCTGGCTAATTTTTTCTATTTTTAGTAGAGACGGGGTTTCACCATATTGGCAAGGCTAGTCTTGAACTCCTGACCTCAGGTGATCCTCCCACCTCAGCCTCCCAAAGCGCTGGGATTACAGGCATGAGCCACCACGCCCGGCCTGTGTGTTTACTTTGCACAAAATTAGGATCATATAGTTCATATTGCTTTTTTTTTTTTTTTTTGAGATGGAGTTTCGCTCTTGTTGCTCAGGCTGGAGTGCAATGGCACGACCTCGGCTCACTGCAACCTCCGCCTCCTGGGTTCAAGTGATTCTCCTACCTCAGCCTCCCGAGTAGCTGGAATTACAGGCATGCACCACCACGCCCGGCTAATTTTGTATTTTTTTTTTAGTAGAGACGGGGTTTCACCATGTTGGCCAGGCTGGTCTTGAACTCCCGACCTCAGGCGATCTGCCCACCTCAGCCTCCCAAAGTGCTGGGATTACAGGCGTGAGCCACTGCGCCCAGCCCATATTGCTTTGACATCCATGTTTCTTCTAGTCAACTTTTCTCATCTGTCTCTGAGCATTTGCTGATGCTCTTTTCTCTCCAAACCACCCCTCCTTTAATCTCCCGTTTAAATGCTACCTCCTCTGAGAAAGCTTCCCTTTAACGTGCCTGACAGACAGTGGTTGGCGGCTCTGAAGTTTATCATCACAGGCTCTCTCCCCTTCCTTGAAGCATGTTTAGGTCTACCTTGTATGAGAGTTTCTCGTGTGCTCCTCACCTCTCCTGTTAAACTGGGGAGCTCCTTGGGGGCAGGATCTCTGCCTCTTTCATAACTGTGTCCTCACGGTGCCTAGAATGTACACAGTAGGCACTTCATAAGCATCACTGTACAAAAGGGACATAGGCTTCCTGCCTGTCTTGTATGGAGTCATCTCGAGACAGTGTGCACTAAATTAGACAAGGCGAATGGGGTAGATGCTTGGACACTGGAAGAGGTCGTAGCTGGGGAGCCGCCTCCAAGGCCTGGGGGATCCCCTTGGGACCACCCAGATCCACCCTCCACTCCTTCCCTGGGCTCTTCCAACTGCTCAGAAAGGAACAACCCACACACAGGGCTCTGTGTATGATATATATTTATATATATAATTGCTCTCATTTTATTTTACTTAATCCTCTTTTTACAGTAGATCTGACACAGGCATTAAATAACTGCAGAGAGAGACCATGGTAGGGCGGGTGCAGGAAAACATGGGGGCCCGAAGGGAAGAAACACAGATCCAGCTAGAGAAAAAGGGAAGGGTCCACCAGTGGGTGGAGTGTGGAGGCTGCAACATTAAAAAAAGAAAAAGGTTAGCGAGGATGATGAGGAAGTGAAGAGTTGCTGGAGGACAAAGGGTTAAAATGCCTCTACAGCTACAGAATATTCAGAGCAGGAGGCAGGAGGCCCCTCATTTGACATTCTATGGGCATTATGGGTTTTTTGTTTTTGTTGTTGTTTTTTTTAAAGGCAAAGGGGTCTGAAGGAGATGGAGCCAAGACATTCAGAGGCTAGATTTGGAACTTTCAGGCCGGCATGCGGAGGAAAGGGAAGGAGTTAGTGATTAGTTGATAACTTGCTAAGAGAAGCCAGAGAGAGGATGGTGGGGGCAGATCTGGGCTCAGGGGAAGGAGGTGGAATAGTCCCAAAGCCAGCCGATGTTTCCAAGGTGGCCACCCGGGACAGAGCCAGAATGGCCGCCCCTCCCCCAGAGCTCCCTGGGAAGTGGAACTTGAAGGATATTCTGGGAAGGCGAATGGGGGAAGGGAGCCATCCGTAAAAACAAAGTGGATATTCAGCCTAGGTCAACCCCGCCCCTCTGGGGAGCAGCTATTTGGGTGATAGAAGGGCCTAGGAAGAAACTGAAGGCCAGGCGCGGTAGCTCACGCCTGTCTGTAATCCCAACACTTTGGGAGGCGAAGGCGGGTGGATCACCTGAGGTCGAGAATTCAAGACCAGCCTGACCAACATGGAGAAACCCCGTCTCTACTAAAAAGTGCAAAAAATAAAAAATAAAAAATTAGTTGGGCGTGGTGGCGCATGCCTGTAATCCCAACTACTCGGGAGGTTGAAGCGGGAGAATAGCTTGCTTGAACCCAGGATGCGGAGGTTGCAGTGAGCTGAGATTGTGCCATTTCACTCCAGCCTGGGCAACAACAGCAAAGGAAGGAAGGAAGGAAGGAA
>NW_012118154.1:3721906-3726953 GCF_000951035.1 Colobus angolensis palliatus | reverse complement strand
GGGAGGGAGGGAGGGAGGGAGGAAGGAAGGAAGGGAGGGAGGGAGGAAAGGAAGGAAGGAAGGAAGGAAGGAAGAAAGAAAGAAAGTGCTGAAGTCGGGGGTTGCCAGAGGATTTTCAGGAAGGGCCAACGGAGGCCTCGCTTCCAGTCCCTCATTTCCCAGCTCACAGAGTCACCAGAGGGTGAGAAGCAGAATGTGCCAGGAAAGAGGGAAAAGGCCACAGAACCACCTTGTCCTCAATTACAAAAAGGTGCATTTCAGAGGAGGGAATAGGGATGGAGAGGAGGAGAACACCTGCCCAGGAGCCAGATAAGTTCAAAGTCACCAAGATGGTGACTGTGTAGACAGGGAGAAAGTGTGAGAGATCAAGGACCAGTGACTAGAGCTTAGGAATGGAAGGACGGAGTGCCACATTCATCTCTGGAAGCAAAGGGGTGAAATGAGACACGTGTGCACATTTGTATGTGTGTGGGGGGTGGGGGTATGTAGCTGGGT
The DNA here is from genome assembly GCF_000951035.1 of Colobus angolensis palliatus. Classification (NCBI taxonomy): domain Eukaryota; kingdom Metazoa; phylum Chordata; class Mammalia; order Primates; family Cercopithecidae; genus Colobus; species Colobus angolensis. The sequence goes on along the minus strand of NW_012118154.1, from coordinate 3,726,458 downwards.
GGGTGGGTCAGTGGGCACTTCCTATAACTCTCAGGGGATATGCAGGCAGGAGAGTGGATAGCTCTCACAGCTAAACCAGAACTAGAAAGCCTCCTAATTCCTCTGTGGCCATCTTAGCCCAGCTCCCTCTCACTGATCTGAGGTTGGGAGAAGTTGGTGGGAAATGTGAGTGATAGGGAGGCGCAATGGACTTCAGGCTGGGTTGAGAAGTCAAGGAAAAGGGTGTGAGGCTCAGACAAGTCATAGCTCTGTTATCAAAAATACCTTTGGGGTGGGTGAGGGAGGGATCAGGCAGGGTCAGGGACATTCCAGGAGCATCCACAGGAGAGAGATGGGGTGGCAGGAAGGGGCCTCAGGTTTTGTTGATGCGGAGTTTGAAGGCCACACGGCCGGCAAACTTGTCTCGCTCATCATCTGTGGCGATGTTGGCGGCGTTGATGCGGCATTCTACATTCACCTCCACATTGGGGGTCACATTCAGGAACTTCACGGCCACCAAGGGCTGTGTGTAGTTCACCTGGGCCGGAGGAGTAGTGCAGGGTCTAGGCCTGGAGCAACGTGGCCTCCTTCCCTAGCTCACCACCCACACCCGCCATCAGCCTGGGCCTCCCCTGGGACTTACGTGGAACTTTTTGCCATAGTAGGGGAAGTACATGAGGTCGATGTTACCGTTGGCAGGGAACATGACGAAGTTGCCGAGATTCTCAGCATCTTCATCTCGCTGTGGGGGTGCAGGAAGATAGGGGGTGAGCCAGTTAGGGATGGCAGACACCCAGGAGCTCACCAGACTTCCATTTGTTCTTTTGTTCTTCCTTCGCCCCCGATTATTCCTGTCTCAAGTTTGCCTCCCTGGAGCTGTGAGTCTGTGTGTGTCTGCGTGTGTAGATGAGGGGATGGTCTGTCTCTGTCATCATTCTAGGAACTCCTGAAGGCTGCTAATGACACGAAAGCCTCCTACTCTACTCCTACCCCAAGTTCTTACCCCATCCTCAGGAATCAGTTTCTGGAGCAGAGCCAAGAAAGAACAGATACATGATTAAGGGTTGAATAGAAAGCAAGGAAGGGGATGTAGAGGGAGCAGCAAGTTTCTAGAAAGGACAGACCAGGGGGCGGGTAGGGGGGAACAGGGTCCCAAGGACAACAAAGTGGTGGCAGATGGTGCTAACAGATCAGCAGCTACCAGATACCTAGAAGGAACTGACGGGTGGGGGCCATATGGGAGGGAGAGCGAAAGATATGGACAATCCGGGAATAAAGAAGAAGGTGGAAGCATTAGGGAGAGAAGCCAGAGGCCAGGGCGTTGGTGAAGGAGGGCATGTGTCTGCCCCTAGGAGAGCAGGCCTCTGCATCCTAGAGAGAAGCTAGAGGAGTGCGAGGTCCTCGGAGTTCAAGCTACAGTGGAGCCCACAAGCCCACTCTTACCCCCTTGTTTCTAGGGTGATGGGGCCTCTAGGAGCAAAGAAGATAGGGAGACACAGGTGAATTACACAGAAACCATGAAGGACACGCAGGTGAGCAGGCAGACAAGGCCCAGCGAACTCACCTTCCCAGCACAGGTAACATTCATGCTCTGGTTTGCTCCTGCATAGAAGTTGATGACCTGGAGTGAGGATGGAAGGTGAAGAGAGTCAGAGAAAGAAGTTGTCAAAGATGGGCATCCAGACCAAGCTAAGCCAGGGACTGTAGTCCCAACTACTAGGGAAGTTGAGGCGGGAGTATAGCTTAATTTCAGGAGTTCAAGGCCAGTCTTGGCAACATAGCGAGACCCTGTCTTTAAAAAAAAAAAAAAAAAAAAGGCATCCAGCTTTCTAGCTACAGAGCTTAGCCTCCAAGAGCCTCTCTTTTCCTTTCAGCTACACAAACATCCAAGTCTCTCTCATGCCCATTAGCCCCAGTGAAAGGATGCAACTGTCTGCAGGTGGTGTCCCCAGATCCTTCCTCCGTTCACCCTGGGGACCAAGGTCACAGGTACCCGATTCATCTTGATGAAGACACAGGGCTGCCCAGTGCTGTAGCCATAGTGGGTGGGGTCCCCAATGCCAGAGCAGTTGCCCAGCTGGGTCCGGTTGAATTGGCAGGCACGTTTGGGGTAGTTGAGGACTCCATTATCTGGCTGTTCATAATAGCGCCCAGGGCGGCAGACATCATTCTTTTGGGCTTGGATAGAGTCGTTGTAAGCTAAGGAGGTGGGAGGGAGAGAGTCAGGGGCCAGATGCTTCACTTCCAAGGTCCCCAGTCCCCTGCCTGAAGTCGTGAACTGCCACATAGCCAGGCCCACACTCACGCTCCAAGAACTTGTTGAGCTTCTGAACATGCTGGTCCCAGCTTTCAGTGTCACTGACATTGACAATGACATCAAGGTTCTCAGTCTTGGGACGAATCATCAAGCCTACAGCCGACAAAGGCAGAAGTTGGGGGTATCTATAAGATGAGGGGCTGCACACAGAGGGAATAAAATGGACACAGGGAACACCAGGGTGGGGACAGCGGTGAATATCTGAGATTGTCTTCACGGGAGGGTGATCTCCCATGGTTATTTGCCACATGCCCAAATCACACAGCTCCCAACTGCAGGAAATGGGAAGGTGGACAGATTCCAAGAAGAACTTCCCAGAACATGGGGATTGGGTCATCAGAATTAAACTCCTAGAAGGAACTATGAGTTCCTTCTGGAGGTTTGGGGGCACAAGAGCAGTTAGAGTAGCTGGCAGGGGAAGCCTCGAAACTCACCCGGTGTAGCCAGTCGGTCCTGGTACTTGGGGGTATGGTCGGAGACAGTCTGCAGCATCACCCACATGGTGAGGGTGAACATGGCGGTGAGGAACCCATAAAAAACGAGGTAGAAGAGGAGGATAAAGGCTAGGGAGGAGGAAACAGGGTCAGCAGGGCCTAACATTCCCACCATAACCTCACCTATCCCCACGTAACCCTCTACCCACTCTGAAGTTCTGGACTGGGACTGGTCACAGAGTCACAGAGATGTCTTAGAGCCTTCCCCTGGGAGCAAAATGAGACAAGCTGGAAGCAGGCAGTTGTGTCTGGCTTCCAGCCATGACTCCCAGCCCCCTCCTGGTCCTAAGGCACAGTAAAGCCCGACCTTGTGGAGGCCACAGAGACCTAAACTCTTGTTGCTGGGGCAACTCCAAGTATAGGCTGCTGTTACTTTGCCTCCAATTACATTTCCAACTTCTGAACCATGCTTAGTCCTGAAAAGGCACACATCTGTTACCTCTGCATTCATACTCATGCTTAAAGCTGTGCTAGCATGGTGACTTTTTAAGCAGGTACTGGCCACCATTCACAAGCAAACTCTCATGCCACCCTGCAGAGCCTGGACCCTCAGATATGAATAGCAAAATCTCTCTCCTGGTGCCCTTCAGAAGCCAAACTTTGAACACAGTTCCTGAAATGCAAGACCTAACACTCTAGCCTAGCTACAAATCTCTCAGAGACAGCTTGTTAGAACCTTCGACAGTCACCCCACCCTCAGCTCACACCCAGCACCCTGGGCAGAAGCAAGGAGGAAAGGCAGAATCTCCCACAGCCTTCCCTTGGTGGGGTTTCTCCATGGCTCCCCTGCCTGAAGTAAGGGCCCAGGGGCCGGCTGTTCCCACCACCCTGGACTCCCAATCCTTCCATCTCAGAAGACCCTTCTTCCACGAAGTCCTCTGGCTCTCCCAAGCATTGCTGGATTCTTTCATTCCAGGGGCTGGAGTTTGAGTTCCCTGAGGGCATGGATTGCATGGGACCCACCTCGTGGGCCCCTGAGTAGGTGGACTGATGGGGACAGTGACAAATCAGTGTGGAAAAATTGTAAACCTTGTCACACAGTGTCCCCTGTGTCTCAACGTCCCAGCTTGACCATCCCTCTTGGAAGAATTCCACCCCTCACCTGCACCTGTGCAGGTCACTAGACCCCCCCCAACCACTACAACTCCCTGAGTCCTGCCATGGTCAGCCTGGGGAGGCTCCCAAGTCATCCGACTGTCACGGACACCTGGCTGGCTGATGCACACAAATCACCACAGTGACCACTCCTCCCTCCGCCACCTACATGGGAGCAAAACCTGCAGCCTCAGAAAAACTCATACTCTCAGCAGCCCCCCAACCCACAAAGCGGTCAGAGAAGGCTCCCAAGGCCAGGCGGTGGGATACAGACAACTTCCGCCGTGAAGAACCCCCCCAACACACCCCCAAGACCCGCCCCTTCATGAACGTTCCCAGGGTCCAGGGGGTGGGCACGAGCTAAAAATAGACCGGGCTGCCGAGCTAGTGAGAGCCGGAGGGAGGGAAGGGGCGCTCTTTGGAGGTGGGGGACGCCCGTGTGGGGCGGACAGGCCCCGAGAGGCAGTGTGAGCGCCGCGGCGCGGACATGCAGGCAGAGCTGACGACCCCCCGCCCGAGGGGGCTCCGCGGGGGGCGGGAAGGCGGCTGTGACCTACTTTCTCCGCCTCCGCACGGCCAGCCGGGGAGATTAGGCTGGCGATTCGGCCCCCTCCCAGCCCAGAGCACGGCGGGGAGGCTGGACGCCGGGGACCCGGGAGGGGAGCTG
>NW_012118154.1:3718925-3721781 GCF_000951035.1 Colobus angolensis palliatus | reverse complement strand
CAGCTGGTCCCGGTGCGGCCCATAAACTGGTGCGTCCTCGGGTTCCACACGAACTCCTTCCACTCTTCAACCACCTGCCCGCAGCTCTTCTTCTCTTTCTGGATGACCATCTTGGCGGCGCGGATCGAGTCCGGGCGCGGGGCAGGGGGCTGCGGAGAAGCGGGGGCGCCGCGCGCTGAAGCCCTCCACACAACCAAAAGCGCGGGGAGCAAAGGTGGCGGAGGCAAAGGAGACCCCCCTCAGATATGCAGCTGCTGCAGATTCCGGGGTGCACGGCCACGCGCTGCGGGGTGCTGGCAGCGCGGCGGAAGATGCACCGATCCTAGGCCCCCCAACTGCGATGAAAAGAGGTGCTGTCAGAGCAGGAGAGAATAACAAGAGGAAGGGGTATGAACGCAGCTTCACCCTCGCCAAACCGTCTAGAAACAAAACGAAAAGGGGTGCAAAAGCAGACGGCTACAAAAGCCGAGCAGAATGCAGGAAAAAAGCGGGGTACAAAAAGGCAGGGAGAGGTGGGGGAGGGGGCCGCCCCGAAATTCAAGATGCAAAGAAGCTGTGGAACGAGCTCAAGGCTCCCTCCGCCAAGCGGAGACCACTGCACCAGTGGGGGCTCAGCCGCGGGGGTGGGGCGGGGACGCGCAGTTGGGGGACAGCCAGGGATGGGGGGCCCCCCAAGCGGAGGCTCCGCTCCTCAGCAGTGCGGGGCCCGCGGTCGCCGAGCGCGGTCTTTATACTCTGCGGCTCTGGGGGTGCCCGCCCCCTTCCCACCCCCAGAAGCTCCGCCTCCTTGCCACTGGCCCAGGCGACCTCATACATATGTAAATATGGAGAGGTTGGGCCCGCCCCCCTGCCTCTTCTGAGGGACCTGGCGGTCTCTCCATTACCCCCACCCCAAGTACTGGACTGGGACAGGGTGGGAGGAAGAGATAGAGGGCGTGTCCGGGCGAAGTAGAGGGAAAGATAACCCCAGAGAAACGCAACGACAGAGAGAGAAGCTGATGATATATGCTCAAAGGTGGGGGCCCCAGGCAGGGAGTTAGAAAGAGAGTAGATATAGATGCGGCGGAAAAGTCCAGGAGCAGATGGGGCAGAATGTCAGAGGAATAAAGAGCTAGAGATCAAGAAAGAGAACGAAGAGACCAGCCGGGAGGCTGGCCGAGGGGAGCTAGGACAGGCCACGCGGAGATGGATAAAGGCCACCCTCGGAGGGACGTTCCCCTGTTGGGAACCACTACCAGTCCTCCAGATGCCTCCTTCTCCAATCTCACAGCCCCTGTCCACACCACCTGGCTCTGTCCACGTGCAGAGGCTTCCCCATCTTCCCATCACGTCTGCCTGAAGCCCTCTCAACACCACATTCCCAGTCCCCAGCACTGCCCTGAGACCCCAGCCCTGCAGCCAGGTCTACTTCGGTTCTCTGCCTCCTGGCAGCCCCACCCCCACATCTGAACTCCCATCCTTATACGTCTACTTGGGTCAGCAAACATTTATTGAGCACCTCTATACACTGTGTACTGTAGCCCTGGGGAGGCCAGAGAGATTACACTCTCACAGGGCTCACAGTCTAGGAGGGGAGAACACTTGCCTCAAAATACCACATGCTAAGAATCACTATCTCAGGCCTGGCACGGTGGCTTATGCCTGTAATCCCAGCACTTTGGGAGGCCAAGGCGGGCAGATCATGAGGTCAGGAGTTCGAGACTAGCCTTGCCCACATGGTGAAACCCCATCTCTACCTAAAAATGCAAAATTAGGCCGGGCGCGGTGGCTCATGCCTGTAATCCCAGCACTTAGGGAGGCCGAGGCAGGTGGATCACGAGGTCAGGAGATCGAGACCATCCTGGCTAACACAGTGAAACCCTTGTCCCTACTAAAAATACAAAAAAATTAGCCGGGCATGGTGGCGGGCACCTGTGGTCCCAGCTGCTTGGGAGGCTGATGCAGGAGAATGGTGTGAACCCGGGAGGCTGAGTTTGCAGTGAGCCGAGATTGCACCACTGCACTCCAGCCTAGGCAACAGAGTGAGACTCTGTTTCAAAAAAAAAAAAAAAGCAAAATTAGCAGGGTGTAGTGGTATGCACCTGTAATCCCAGCTACTCAGGAGGCTGAGGCAGGAGAATAGCTTGAACCCAGGAGGTGGAGGTTGCAGTGAGCCGAGATCGCACCACTGCACTCCAGCCTGGGCAATAGAGTAAGACTTTGTCTCAAAAAAAAAAAAAAGAAAAGAAAGAAAATCATTATCTTGACCACGCCCAGTGGCTCATGACTGTAATCCCAGCTCTGTGGGAGGCTGAGGCTGGCAGATCACCTAAGCAAAGGAGTTCCAGACCAGAGCTCAGGAGTTCAAGACCAGCCTGGCCAACATGGTGAAACTACGTCTCTACTAAAACTACAAAAATTAGCCGAATGCAGTGGCGGGAGCCTGTAATCCCAGCTACTCAGAAGGCTGAGGCAGAAGAATCGCTTGAACCCAGGAGGCAGCGGTTGCAGTGAGCCAAGATTGCATCATTGTGCTCCAGCCCGGGCAACAGAGCAAGATTCTGTCTCAAGAAAAAAGAAAAAGAATCATTATCTCCACCTCTTTTAATCTTTCTTCAAATCTTGCCTATTTTCCTTGGAGAGGTTTTTCTTCTCCTTTCAACTGTCACCTTAAATCCTTAGCTCAAGTTCTCAACACCTCACATCCAAACTGTCATCCACGTCCTCAAACCCACTCCCTCCAGTCCAAGGCCAGCTTTCTGACATGGGACCTGCACAGTCGCACAAGGCCCATGCTTATAGTTGTTTGGCTTAAAACTCTGCTATTGGCCGGGCGCAGTGGCTCACGCCTGCAATCCCAGCACTTTGGGAGGCCGG
>NW_012118154.1:3715230-3717669 GCF_000951035.1 Colobus angolensis palliatus | reverse complement strand
GGGAGACTCCGTCTCAAAAAAAAAAAAAAAAAAAAATTAGTCAGGCATTTTAGCCAGGTTAGACTAGTAGCCACCTCTAGTCCCAGCTACTTAGGAGGCTGAGCTGGGAGGATTGGATGGCTATGATCACGCCACTGCACTCCAGCCTAGGTGACAGAGCAAGAGACTATCTCAAAAGAAAGAAAAAAGAAAAATAATTCTATTTTGGTTGCAGTGAGCCAAGATCGCACCATTGCACTCCAGCCTGGGCGACAGAGGGAGTCTCAAAAACAAACAAACAAACGAACAAAAAACATTTAAACATTAAATAGCAAAGAAAAAAACACCATGAGAAAGCCAGGCATGATGATATGCGCCTGCAGCCCCAGCTACCCAGAGGCTGAGACTGGAAGGTCGTTCATGGACATGCTGGGTACTGTGGCTCGCACCTGTAATTTCAGCACTTTGGGAGGCTGATGTGGGTGGATCCCTTAAGTCCAGGAGTTCAACACCAGCCTGGCCAACATGGCAAAACCCTGTCTCTAGTAAAAATACAAAAATTAGCCAGGCATGATGGCCCATGCCTGTAATCCCAGCTACTCAGGAGGCTGAGGCAGAAGAATTGCTTGAACCCGGGAAGTGGAGGTTGCAGTGAGCCAAGATCACGTCACTGCACTCCAGTCTGGGTGACATAGCCCGATCCTGTCTCTAAAACAAAAAACCATGAGAAGCTGAAAGAACTATGGATGAAAGGAAAATAGTTTAGGCCGGGTGCGGTTGTTCACACCTGTAATCCCAGCAGTTTGGGAGGCCAAGGTGGGTAGATCATTTGAGGTCAGGAGTTCAAAACTAGCCTGGCCAACAAGGTGAAATCCAGTCTCTACAAAGAAATACAAAAGTTAGCTAGGCGTGGTGGTAGTCCCAGCTACCCGGGAGATTGAGGGAGGAATCGCTTGAACCCTGGAGGCAGAGGCTGCAGTGAGCAGAAATCATGCCACTGCACTCCAGCCTGAGTGACACAGTGAGACTCTGTCTCAAAAAAAAAAAAAAAAAAAAAAAAATTTATATTTTAGTGCCTCTAAGGGTACTTTTTTCCCTAGGTTTTGAACAAGGGCCCCTGTATCTCCATTTTGCAATGGGTCCTGACAATTATGCAGCTGGCCCTGCTTCAGTCTATTCTGCAGCAGACTCAGGACTAATTTTCTCAAAATACAGCTTTAATTAGGCCACTCCTCAGCTGAAAGTTCTTCAGTGGCTTCTTATTACCCTGCAGGATAGAGTCCTGATTCTCCAGTCTAACCTGCAGGATACTCTGCAATCTACTCCCATCCTGTGTCCCCAGCCTCCTTTCCCACTAGTCCCTGACTAGTCCTCTCCTGGAGCCAAGTCAGACACTCCTGGGGTAGACTGTGCTTACTCCTGACTTCACACCTCTGTGCATTTCATTCCTTTGTCCTGGAAGACTACCTACCCTTCAGAGGCCAGTCCCAACTCCCATTCATGCATTCGATGCATACCATTTTTTTTTTTTTTTGAGATGAAGTTTCGCTCTTGTCATCCAGACTGGAGTGCAATGGCACAATCTCAGCTCACTGCAACCTCTGCCTCCTGGGTTCAAGCGATTCTCCTGCCTCAACCTCCTGAATAGCTGAGATTACAGGCACCTGCCACCGCGCCTGGCTAATTTTTGTATTTTTAGTAGACACGGGGTTTTGCCATGTTGGTCAGGCTGGTCTTGAACTCCTGACCTTAGGTGATCCACCCACCTTGGCCTCCCAAAGTGCTGGAATTGTGGTGTAAGCCACCATGCCCATGCCTGGCGCACTCAATGCATATCTAGTGAGCATTTGCTTAGAGCCAGGTGCTATTGCTATTCTGGTCCCTGTGTTCCTGGGGCTGCCACTCCAGTAGACAATTAACAAAAGCAAACAAATATAATAATTTTATTATTATTATTACTATTTTGAGATAAAGTCTCATTCTGTCGCCCGGGCTGGAGGGCAGTGGTACAGTCTCGGCTTACTGCAACCTCCGCCTCCCGGGTTCAAGCAATTTTCCTGCCTCAGCCTCCCGAGTAACTGGGATTACAGGCATGCACCAACACGCCTAGCTAACTTTTGTATTTTAGTAGAGACCGGTTTCACCATGTTGGCCAGGCTGATCTCCAACTCACGATCTCAGGTGATCCGCCTGCCTTGGCCTCCCAAAGTGCTGGGATTACAGGCATGAGCCGCCGTACCTGGCCTAATAATGTTAATACTATGCAGGAAAGATAGAACAGGCTAATGTACCAGAGAGTGCCTGGATGGTCAGGAGCGGTCTTACTGACACGATAACTTTTTTTTTTTTTTTTTGAGACAGAGTCTCGCTCTGTTGCCCGGGCTGGAGTGCAGTGGCCGGATCTCAGCTCACTGCAAGCTCTGCCTCCCGGGTTCACGCCATTCTCCTGCCTCAGCCTCC
>NW_012118154.1:3713699-3714669 GCF_000951035.1 Colobus angolensis palliatus | reverse complement strand
TATGGTGGTGCAACTGTGGCTTACTGCAGCCTTGAACTCCTGTGAGGGAAATGACTATTCATGTAAGACTTATACACCCAAAAGGAGGTCTGAGAGGCAAGGGAAGAGATTTCCAGGAAGAAGGAAGTGGAAATGCAAAGGCTAGGCTTTAATGAGCAAAGGCAAGATGAATAGAGTAAGAGATTAAAGAGCTAGGCAGGGGCCAGACCATAAAGGGTCCTTGTAGGCCTAAGAAAATGGTTGGATATTTTTGACCTCATATCCCATGTAGTGGCTGTAGTTTGGATTTTAATCCAACCATGAAAACAATTCTGTGGTTTCAGGAAGGAGAGTGACATAATTATATTTAATGAAAATCAGCTGGGCGCAGGGGCTCATGCCTATAATCTCGGCACTTTGGGAGGGCCAGGCAGGCAGATCATTTGAGGTCAGGAGTTCAAGACCAGACTGGCCAACATGACGAAACCCCATCTATACTAAAAATAGAAAAATGATCATGCCTGTAATCCCAGCACTTTGGGAGGCCTAGGCGGGCGGATCACTTGAGGTTAGGAGTTCCAGACCAGCCTGGCCAACATGTGAAACCCTGTCTCTACTAAAAATACAACACTAGCTGGGCAGCTGGGTGCAGTGGCTCACGTCTGTGATCCCAGCACTTTGGGAGGCCAAAGCAGGCAGATCATGTGGTCAGGAGTTCGAGAGCAGCCTGACCAACATAGTGAAACCCCATCTCTACTAAAAATACAAAACATCAGCCGGGAGTGGTGGTGGGCACTTGTAATCCCAGCTACTCTGGAGGCTAAGACAGGAGAATCACTTGAACCCAGGAGGCAGAGGTTGCAGTGAGCCAAGGTTGTGCCATTACACTCCAGCCTTGGCAACACTGCGAGACTCTGTCTCAAAAAAAAAAGACTTGGGCCGGGCGCGGTGGCTCAAGCCTGTAATCCCAGCACTTTGGGAGGCCAAGACG
>NW_012118154.1:3711170-3712479 GCF_000951035.1 Colobus angolensis palliatus | reverse complement strand
AAACCCCTTCTCTACTAAATATACAAAAAAAATTAGCCGGGTGTGGTGGCGGGCGCCTGAAATCCCAGCTACTCAGGAGGCTGAGGCAAGAGAATCACTTGAACCTGGGAGGCAGAGGTTACAGTGAGCCGAGATCCCGTCACTGCGCTCCAGCCTGGGCAACAACAGTGAAACTTTGTCTCAAAAAAAAAAATTAATGAAAATCACCATGGCTGGCTCACGCCTGTAATCCCAGCATTTTGGGAGGCCGAGGCAGGTAGATCACGAGGTCAGGGGATCGAGACCATCCCGGCTAACACGGTGAAACCCCGTCTCTACTAAAAATACAAAAAACTAGCCAGGCGTGGTAGCAGGCGCCTGCAGTCCCAGCTACTCGGGAGGCTGAGGCAGGAGAATGGCATGAACCTAGGAGGTGGAGCTTGCAGTGAACCGAGATCGTGCCACTGCACTCCAGCCTGGACAACAGAGCGAGACTCCGTCTCAAAAAAAAATAATAAATAAATAAATAAATAAATAAAAAAGAAAATCACCATGGCTACTGTGTCGAGAGCAGACCACGCAAATCAAGGAAACAGTTTGGAAAGCTTTTCAGCAAGCAGTCCAGGTGGGAGATGTGGCTATCTTAGGCCAGAGTAGCAGGTTGCAGATGGAGACAAGAGGATGGGTTCAGGACCTATTTTGGAAGTAGAGTGAACAGTGGGGATGAAGAAGAATCAAGGCTGATGTCTGAGTTTCTGTCTTGAGTAACTTGTTGAAAACTCTTGGCCGGGCACGGTGGCTCACACCTGTAATCCCAGCACTCTGGGAGGCCGAGGCAGGTGGATCACCTGAGGCCAGGAGTTCGAGACCAGCCTGGCCAACATGGTGAAACCTTGTCTCTACTAAAAATACAAAATTAGCTGGGTGTAGTGGCGTGCGCCTGTAATCCCAGCTACTCAGGAGGACGAGGCAGGAGAATCACTTGAATCCCATAGGTGGAGGTTGCAGTGAGTTGAGATCGCACCATTGCACTCCAGCCTGGGTGACAGAGCGAGACTCTGTCTCAAAAAATAGAAAAGAAAAGAAAAGAAAACTCTTGCGTGTGTTTCATCTCTTAAACTAGACTCTAAGCACTCTAAGCTCTTTGAGAACAGGTCTTTGTCTTAGACTATTTACACTTTCTTCAAACTCAAGAAACCCATAGAGGCTGGGCGCGGTGGCTCATGCCTGTAATCCCAGCATTTTGGGAGGCCGAGACGGGCAGATCACGAGGTCAGGAGATCAAGACCATCCTGGCTAACATGGTGAAACCCCATCTCTACTAAAAAAA
>NW_012118154.1:3697546-3705685 GCF_000951035.1 Colobus angolensis palliatus | reverse complement strand
CAGGCTGGAGTGCAGTGGCCGGATCTGGGCTCACTGCAAGCTCCGCCTCCCGGGTTTACGCCATTCTCCTGCCTCAGCCTCCTGAGTAGCCCGGACTATAGGCGCCGGCCACCTCGCCCGGCTAGTTTTTTGTATTTTTTGTGGTAGAGACGGGGTTTCACCATGTTAGCCAAGATGGTCTCGATCTCCTGACCTCGTGATCTGCCCGTCTCGACCTCCCAAAGTGCTGGGATTACAGGCTTGAGCCACCGTGCCTGGCACCTCCCTCATCTTTCATACCCAGCAGGCTCAGACTAATATGTCAAGAACTATGTGTGAGATTAATAAGAATGACATTTCTCATATATATTGAGATAGATATATATATATTGAGATATATATATCATATATTGAGCACTTTCTGTATGCCAAACACTATGCTAGACATTAAAATGTCTACATGATTTCATAAAATCTTCACAGCAACCTTCTAAGATAGAGAAACTTCCCATTTTATAGATGGGGAAACAGAGTAATAGAGGTTTAGTCATTTGTTCAACTTCACACATCTAACAACTCACTCATTTCGGTTTTTTTATTTTTTTGTTTTCTTGTTTCAGAGTCTCACTCTGTTGCCCAGGCTGGAGTGCAGTGGTGCAGTCTCAGCTCACTGCAACCTCCGCCTCCCGGGTTCAAGGGATTCTCCTGCCTCAGCCTTCCCAGTAGCTGGGATTACAGGAGCCTGCCACCACGCCCAGCTAATTTTTTGTATTTTTAGTAGAGATGGGGTTTCACCATGCTGGCCAGGCCGGTCTTAAGCTCCTGACTTCAGGTGATCCGTTCACCTTGGCCTCCCAAAGTGCTGGGATTAAAGGCATGAGCCACCTCGTCCAGTCATAACTCATTTCTTTGATGGTCCATAGTAGAACTAGCAACCAGGTTCCTTGGCATCTCAGATACCTCTGCTAAAGCATTTCACATATGTCTCTCTCTCAAGACCCTGGTTCTGCCCAGGCATGGTGGCTCATGCCTGTAATCCCAGTACTTTGGGAGGCCAAGGTAGGCGGATCACCTGAGGTCAGGAGTTTGAGACCAGCCCGGCCAACATGGTGAAATCTTGTCTCTACTAAAAATACAAAATTAGCCAGGCGTGTTGGTGCATGCCTATAATCTCAGCTACTTGAGAGGCTGAGCAGGAGAATCACTTGAACCCAGGAAGCAGAAGTTGCAGTGAGCCAAGATCGTGCCATCGCACTCCAGTCTGGGCAACAGAGCAAGACTCTGTCTCAAAAGAAAAAAAATGGCCGGGCACGGTGGCTCACGCCTGTAATCCCAGCACTTTGGGAGGCCGAGGCGGGCTGATTACCTGAGGTCAGGAGTTCGAGACCAGCCTGGTCAACATGGTGAAACCCCGTCTCTACTAAAAATACAAAAATTAGCCAGGTGTGGTGGCACATGCCTGTAGTCCCGTGTACTTGGGAGGCTGAGGCAGGAGAATTGCTTGAGCCTGGGAGATGGAGGTTTCAGTGAGCTGAGATCGTGCTACTGTACTCCAGCCTGACCAAAACAGCGAGACTCTGTCTCAAAAGAAAAAAAAAGACCCTAGTTCTCCAGGGCCAGTACCAAGTTTTATTCATCTTTAGATTCCCTGTGGTGGACTACACAGTGTTTGGCCAATGTATCAGCAGCCAATACATGTTAATTGAAAGAAAGTTCGGTGGGGGAGGTGGGCAGCAAGGAGGGGGAAAGAGAGAGAGAGAGAGAAGCAGTGGGTAGGATGGAGTGAGTGGGTAGATCAGGCCCAGAGGCTTCAGGGTGTGCTGCCAAGCTCTGAAAAGTTTTTGGGGGTGTGGGGAAGGCAGAGGACACTGGGCAGGCATCGTAGGTGCCCTTGGTGGGGGCCTGGCAAAGTCGATGTCAAAGCGAAGTCGGTCTTAATGAAAGAGTGTAGACAGCTCTGGATGGTAATCAGGAATCCTGGAATCTAGGGCAGGCTGGGGAAAGAGAGGTTGGGGGCCCAGTGTCCTGGAGAGGGTGGGGTGGAGGGAGGAGAGAAAAGCCAGCTCCGGGGAGATTCCAGGGACAAAAGGTCAGGATGTTGGCACTTGGAACAATCGCCTTGGTGGGTACCCAGGTGCATCCGGGCTCTCTAACCCCCCTCCCTGCTGGCTCACACTCCACAGGCCTCCACAGGATGACTTCTTTTCATTATTCAGGTCTCTGCTCAAGTGACTTCCCTGACCACCCAGCTAATGTTGCCCCTCCCCTCCCCCTCCTATTATATTACAGGATTTTATTCCCTTTATTGCTCTGAGCGCTATCTGAAATAATCCTGCTTATTTATTGGTGTTCTTGTTTGTGTCTACTTCCCCTCTACTATATTATAAGTTCCATCAGAGCGGGAATGGTATTTGTCCTTTTCTTTTTCTTTTTCTTTTTTTTTTGAGATGGAGTCTCATTCTGTCACCCAGGCTGGTGTGCAGTGATGTGATCTCTGCTCACTGCAAGCTCCGCCTCCCGGGTTTACGCCATTCTCCTGCCTCAACCTCCCAAGTAGCTGGGACTACAGGTGCCCGCCACCACGCCCAGCTAATTTTTTGTATTTTTAGTAGAGATGGGGTTTCACCGCGTTAGCCAGGATGGTCTCGATCACTCGACCTCGTGATCTGCCTGCCTCGGCCTCCCAAAGTGCTGGGATTACAGGCATGAGCTACAGCTCCCAGCCAGTCCCCATGTTTTCACAACTCTCCGATTCTCCTTTATCAGTGCTTCCAACTATCCACTTATTAGTTAGTCCTTGATGGATGTCTGCTTCCCTATGGGACTGTGGGCACCAAGAGGGTAGGAACCAGAGTGTTTTTGCTCATCAAGACAACTCAATGCTTGGCACAGTGCCTGGTACATTGCTAGTGCACAGTGAATATTTGTTGAATAAATGAATAATAAGTAACTTTCAAAGGGAGTTCTTAGGTGGAGCTTTAATGGGAAGCGTCAGTGCCATTGCCTGGGCTCTGGGGGCAGCTGTGAGTCCAGATCTCATGGCTTCTGTTCAGGGCCCGGTCCACATCCAGCCTCTGACCTTGTGCCCAAAGGCCATGCAGGCAAAAAGAAGTGGAAGAGTCTTCTCCTAGAGGGAGGTAGTGCAAAGGTGGTATTAGAAGAGTAAGGTGGCTCAGATCCAGAATCTTCTCCCTACTTTTCCACTCCTCCAACCTGAGTTTTCAGAAGCCCTACCTCCCACTGCCCGCTATCTTCTTCTTGTGGCCGATTCTTCTTCCCTCCCAGAGGTTTCCTTCCTCTCAAAATGTGCCCCCTCCCTTGAACTGTTTCCAATGGTGTGCTCATGAACTTGAACATCATTCTCTCTTACCTGGTAAAGCCCCCAGGAAGAGACGCCCTTGAGGCTTGGCCCAGACGTTAAGGAGGGAAGCCAAGCCTAAGGGAGGCAGGGCAAGGACCTCCATCTTTGGTCCTTGGCTCAAGACCACCCTGGACATACTCAGCTTCAGCTGAAGAGGGAGTCCCAAGACCAGGGGCAGATCCATCCCTGGGCCCGACCCAGAAGACAGCACCACCTTCTGCAGAGTGTGTGGGAAAGGGACGATAGAGAGGGAGGGAAGAATGAGCAGGGACTACTGCCTGTGGCCTCACCCCTCACTGCCTGAATTCTGCCTCTTCGCTATGCCTCCACCTACTGGCCATTCTCACCACTTAAATCCTGCCCTAATTTTGTTTGGCTTAACTCTTTTTGAAACCACACCTACCCCAAGTAAATAAGCACTCTAAGTCAAAACTGTTTGCTTGCTGTGGGCAGCTTCAAGATACGTCCCTCGCCCCTACCACCCACCTGAGTGCCATCCGTAAACCTTATTTTTATTTTTTTTGAGACGGGGTCTCACTGTGGCCCAGGTCAGAGTGCAGTGGCACCACCATAGCTCACTGCAGCCTCAAACTCCTGGGCTCAAGTAAACCTCCTGCCTCAGGCTCCTAAGTAGCCAGGGCAGCAGACATGTGCCTGGCTGATTTTTTTTTTTTTTTTTTTTTTTTTTTTTTTGACAGAGGTCTCTGCTATGTTGCCCAGGCTGATGTCAAACTCCTGGCCTCAAGTGATCCTCTGGTCTTGGCCTCCAGCACCTGGGATTACAGGCATGCACCACCATGCCTGGCTAATTATTAATGAAAAACAATTTTGTGGAGCCAGAGTCTCGCTATGTTCCCTGGGCTGGAAGTCTTCCTAATATTGACATTTTGGACTCCCCTCTTCCCTCATTGCTCCAGGCTCCACTGAATACAAGCAGCACCCCATTGTCCCCCTTTACTTGATCTTGGAGGTGGAGACTGAGCCAAGATGGGTTCTCCAGTGTCCCAAGAGAAAGGAGGTGGCCTGAGCCTGCTGCCTGCTTGAGTCCCAGGTCCAAAGAGAAGGCCCAGGGCTCTGCATGAGGCTGGGGAATGTCTGTGGGGAGAAATGATTATCCTGAGGCCTCAAAGCTGGAGCTTCAAGGAGGAAAGGGGCCAGTGGTGGAGGGAGACAGAGGCAGGCTGAGATGGCCAGGGTGGGAAAAACACACTCCAAGGAAATCTACCTCGGAGACTGAATTCTGCATGAGTCCCTGGAGGGAGAAATATCCCAGGATTTGATTCTACATCACAGCTTCTGAGGCTAGTCGGGGCAGATGCTGAGATCTCGGCCTGTTTGTCCAGCCAGGAATCCCGGCGCAGGCAGCCATCCAGGGCAGGAACCAGCTGGAGTGTGACAGAGGTAAGATATGGGGATGTAGAAATCAGGGCATCGGAGCCCCAGTCCTGGCCACTCTGCCCTCAGTTTACTCTCTTCCGAGCATTTGGCCTCCCCCTTGCAGCTCTCAACCCATCCCCTCTCCCTAAAATCTTGGACTTAGATTCCCATGGCCACCCACCCAGCAGTGCTTTACGGAGCCTTGGCTAGGGTTCCACCCCTGGGATGTAGTTACCGGCAACCGAAGATTGGAAGCGGGGAAGAGCAGCCCCCCAAGCGCAATCCTCATGATGGGATGGCGTTTGCTGGTCAGGGGCCCAGAGACCTGTCTCAGGCGCAGCACCTCCTCCCCATCTACCTTCAGTAGCACAGAGTCCCCATCCATCTTGACTTCCACCTGCAGGAAGGTGGGAAGCAGAATCAGAGGCCCCTGGGATCTGTCTCTGCCACCTTCCTGTGAGGCAGCCTAGTACTATAGTGGAAAGAACATGCCTTGAAGAAGCAGCTAGCATCCTTGGCCGTGGGTCAGTCAGGTCTTGTCACTTATGTATTAACTGAGCCTTAGAATTCCCATCAGAAAAGATGGGGCCAAGAATAGCTACTTTGTGGGAGTTCGTGTGGATTAAATGAGATGACAGTGGTAAAGGGATGCCCAATAACTTGGTTTTGTTCCCTTTCCTCAGACCAGCTCCAGACATCCCTCCCCTGAGGACCAGAGCTAGCTTACCTGGTGCCATCTCCCGTCATCCAGTCGTGGTCCAGCACCCACCGTAAGTTGGGCCCAATAATTGTGCAGTTGGATCTCAGGCCTGCCGTCCCGAAGTCCCAGCATAAACCAGTCGTCCTTAGGGTTGGTATCCCCATAAAAAATCACTCCCTCTGGGTCCCAGGTTCGAACCTCAAAGGAGGAGGAGGTTCTGGAAGGACTCAGAAGAGGAAAAGATTGTGTATGTCATGTGCCCTCTGAGAGCCAGTGTGGGTTTGGGGGACATGGTGTTCACAGATAAGGAAAGGAAGACAGGGAAAAGAGAACAGCTGATGGAGACGGGGCAGAGCCAGGGGACTGGGTCAAGGGCTAGGTCAACCCCATACTTTGTGATCTTGGTGAGGTCAAAGGTCATGACAGCGGCAGGCTCCTGTCCTGGGCCATTGCTGAGGTGGACAGCCGGAGGGTCCTGGGCCCTCTATCAGAAAGAGAAAACAAACAAGGCTGAGTAGGGACATGTCAGAGACAGACAGAGGGAGAGGCCCTGCTACAGGGCCAGAGGAGGAGAGAAGGGAAGACTGCATGAACTGAGAGCCCTGTCCCGCTCCTGCACCTGGGTGGGGAGAACAGGTCTCAGGGCCCATCCCTGGTGGGTGTGATGCAGTAGTAGCAACAGCAACAACAGCAGCCGGCGCGAGGTGGCCACTGGGCCTCTGCTCTCCATAATCAGCCACTGTCCACTCGGCGGCTCAGACAACTCTTGGGAGAATGTGTAGAGGCAGGCAGCCTTGTATGTAGGCGGTGGAGGGTTAAAGGTTGCCCGGGGGGAGGGGGTAAAGGAAACAGGGGCACTGACCCTTGACCCCTGCGCAGGGGCCCAGTCACAAGACCCAGCTGCCACCCCTCTGGGGATCAATGGGGTGAAGGACAGAGTCCCCTCCACTATCATCCTCCACTGCCTAGAAAATTTCTGAACTGGAAGAGGATATTCCATCTCCCCTCTCCTCCTCCAGGGCCTGGTCTAGGTCCTCCAAGATTTCCGTCCACGTGGGGAGGCTGCATTCACAGGCCTGTGGTCTAGAAAGAGTCCTGCCCTGCGTCCCAAGTAGCATCCTGTATCAGGACTAGAAATGAGATCATGGAATCCTAAATTTCTAGCTGAGTGACCTTGGGCAAGTCCCTTCACCTTTGTGCTTCAGCGTTCTTGTCTGTAAAATGAGGAAAATAATATTTTACAGGGTGACTGTGAAAGAAGGTTGGTTCATTGAGAAAATGCAGGCACAGTGCCTGGCATCTGGTATGAACTCCTCCCCCCGTCTTTTCCCAGGCCTCTGAGGCCTGTCTGCCAGGAAGGTATTGTCTGTGTGTATGATTCAGTGAATATTAAGAAGGGACCTACCCCCCGCCTCTCAGTTATCTTCCCTTATCCATTTATTACAGGGCCTGAACAGTCTAGCAGTAGACATTCATCACCCACTCCCTGACCCATTTTATTTTATTTTATTTTATTTTATTTTATTTTATTTTATTTTATTTTATTTTAGACAGAGTCTTGTTCTGTCACTCAGGCTGGAGTGCAGTGGCATGATCTCGGCTCACTGCTGCCTCTGCCTCTTGAGTTCAAGCGACCCTCCTATCTCAGCCTCCTGAGTAGTTGGGACTACAGGTGCACGCACCACCACGCCCAGTTAATTTTTTTGTATTTTTAGTAGAGACGGGGATTTCACCATGTTGGCCAGGGTGGTCTCGAACCTCTGACCTCAAATGATCCACCCACCTCAGCCTCCCAAAGTACTTGGATTACAGGCGTTAGCCACAAGGCCCAACCCTCCCTGACCTATTTTATTTTATTTATTTATTTTGAGATGGAGTTTCGCTCTTGTTGCCCAGGCTGGAGTGCAATGGCACAATCTCAGCTCACTGTAACCTCCACCTCCCAGGTTCAACCAATTATCCTGTCTCAGGATCCCGAGTAGCTAGGATTAAAGGCATACGCCATCACACCTGGCTAATTTTTGTATTTTTAGTAGAGAGGGGATTTCACCATGTTGGTCAGTTTGGTCTCAAACTCCTGATCTCAGGTGATCCACCTGCCTCTGCCTCCCAAAATGCTGGGATTACAGGCGTGAGCCACTGCGCCACCCCGTGACCCATTTTAAAATGCAAAGGACAGACCGGGCTCGGTGGCTCACATCTGTAATCCCAGTACCTTGGGAGGCTGAGGCAGGCAGATCACTTGAGGTCAAGAGTTCCAGACCAGCCTGGCCAACATGGTGAAACCCCATCTCTACTAAAAATACAAAACTTAGCCAAGTGTGGTTGCCCATGCCTGTAATCCCAGCTACTCCGCGAGTGAGGCAGGAGAATCGCTTGAACCCCGGAGGGAGAGGTTGCAGTGAACCGATATCACGCCACTGCACTCCAGCCTGAGTGACAGAGTGAGAATCCGTCGAAAGAAAGAAAGAAAGAGGCCGGGCGCGGTGGTTCAAGCCTGTAATACCAGCACTTTGGGAGGCCGAGACGGGCGGATCACGAGGTCAGGAGATGGAGACCATCCTGGCTAACACGGGGAAACCCCATCTCTACTAAAAATACAAAAAACTAGCCGGGCGAGGTGGCAGGCGCCTGTAGTCCCAGCTACTCGGGAGGCTGAGGCAGGGGAATGGCATAAACCCAGGAGGGGGAACTTGCAGTGAACTGAGATCTGGCCACTGCA
>NW_012118154.1:3693486-3697028 GCF_000951035.1 Colobus angolensis palliatus | reverse complement strand
CCCACACAACCGCAAGGAAGCCGCCGCACTCCAACCTTGACCTCTACCCAGGGGCCCAGTCACAAGATCCAGCTGTCGGGGGTGGGACTTGGGGGGCGGGGCTGCGCCTATTCTTCAAGCTTATTGGCTGACGGTTGTGCCCCCTGCTGCGACAGAATTCGAGGGGGTGGGGCTTTGCCCGGCCGTGAGGACCGCCTCGCTGGCCCACTCTCTCCGCCTGGACGGCACCGGAATCCCAGCCCTACTTCCCAGGCCGCGGCTACCCCGCCGCCCCCGCCACTCCCTCTGGAACCAGAGGGCCATGGACTTGTACAAGGCCCTAGGAGCCCGAGATCTGACAGAAGCTGAGGGCTGGCATTTCTTCCGCTTTGAAGGAGAGGCGACCAGAAAGTTGGCAGGAAAGTGAGGCCATCCCCAGGGGGATCTCTCTCTTGAGTTTCTCCTTCCCCACCAGCTCAAGCGCTCTTCAGAAACTATTTCCACAGACACTGACGCTGAGGTCTCCCTGGAGGAAGGAGGGTTGGGGGTGCCTATCCTCAAGTACTGGAAGAGCAGAATTGAAGGAGAGACCTTTCTTCCTTGTTGAGGGTGAAAAATAAGAATTGCATGACCTGATGTGGTGTTGGGTCGATAAGGTGATAAGCCTCAGCCACTCCAAGACCCTTCATGAGTGTTCTGGTCAGCAGAAGTTGCTTCTTGGGGAACGGGTGGGCCCAAGATAACCTTTACCCTCAGTGGACTGGAGTCTTGGCTCTACCCTGTGGAATACAGGGAAAAGAAGAGCAAGGGACAACCTTGTGGGTCACATTTGGGACCCAGACAAAGACCTCAAATGTCTGAACTGAGCTGTACCAGATCCAAGACTGAGGCAGGCTTATCCCTCAGCCGACAGAACAAGTTGCCACCTCGTGTTGGCATTGCAAGGGGTGCTGGGAGGCCAGGCGCAGTGGCTCATGCCTATAATCCTGACACTTTGGGAGGCTGAGGTGGGAGGATTGCTTGAGGCCAGGAGTTTAAGACCACCTGGCAACATGGCGTGATCCTATATCTACAAAAAAAAAAAAAAAAATTAGCCAGGCATAGTGGTGCTCACCTGTAGTCCTAGGAGGCTGAGGGGAAGAGGATCGCTTGAGCCTAGGAAGTTAAGGCTATAAAGAGCTATGATCAGGCCACTGTGTTACTTGGGCAACAGAGTGAGACCGTGTCTAAAAAAGAAAAAAAAAAATTAGCCGGGAGTGCCGGTGCGCGATTGTAGTCCCAGCTACTCCAGAGGCTAAGGCAGGAGGATCGCTTGAACTCGGGAGGTGGAGGCTGCAGTGAGCGGAGATCGCGCCACTACACTCCAGCCTGGGAAACAAAGCAAGACTCAATCTCCAAAAACAAACAAACAAACGAACAAATAAATAAATAAACAAATAAAACATTTTAAAAAATGCAAATGCCCCAGAGAGGTAACACTTCATCCTACTCAAGAGCTGCAGGAAACAGCTTTCAGAGCTGGGGTTCTTAAGGCTTACCCAGGGTCTGAGGGGGTGAGTGAGCCTGAGGCTAAAGCAGGTTATCACCGCATACGTCAATTTAAAAAGCACTGCCGGGGAGCCTTTGAACCGCGGGGTAACTCGATCGAGGTTAGGACACCCACACAACCGCAAGGAAGCCGCCGCACTCCAACCTTGACCTCTACCCAGGGGCCCAGTCACAAGATCCAGCTGTCGGGGGTGGGACTTGGGGGCGGGGCTGCGCCTGTTCTCCAAGCTTATTGGCTGACGGTTGTGCCCCCTGCTGCAACAGGATTCGAGGGGGTGGGGCTTTGCCCCGCAGTGAGGACCTCCTCGCTGGCCCACTCTCTCCGCCCTGACGGCACCTGAATCCCAGCCCCACTTCGCAGGCCGCCGCTACCCCGCCGTCCCAGTCACTCCCGCCACCCCGCTCTCCCAGGCTCTTCAGGATCCAAGCTTGCAGGCCCTTTAAAGGGTCTTGTTGCCGTTTGCGGGGCTGTGAGACTTTGGTCCCAGACAGTGGGGATCCGGATGGCTTCCGTGCGGATCCGAGAGGCCAAGGAGGGAGACTGTGGAGATATCCTGAGGCTGATTCGGGTGAAGAGAGGAGAGAGGGGAGAGGGCCGGAAACCAGGGGGTCAGAGTGACCCGGCCAGAGCGGGGGCGCAGGAGGCGGAGGCGGGGGAGGGGCTCGCCTTGGGACCCTGCTCGGGGAGCAGCGGGGCCCTTCTGCCCAAATCTAGCCTCCGTACCCACGCCTTAGGAACTAGCCGAGTTCGAAAACCTCTCGGATCAGGTGAAGATCAGTGAAGAAGGTGGGGACTCAGCGCCCAGGTTCTGGCGGAGGCTGGGGAGGAAATGAGGGATGGGTTCCCCAGGCGACAGCTTCAGGCTGGGCATAGACCCAGGTTCTCTGTCTCTATCTCTTTGTCACAACTCCAATCTCGGCAGCCCTGAGAGCAGATGGCTTTGGAGAGAATCCTTTCTATCACTGTTTGGTAGCAGAGATTCTTCCAGCGTCTGGGGAGCTACTGGGTAAGAGCAGCTGGGCCTTAGAAGTCCACCTCTCCAGTCGGCCTCAGAGGTCTCCCCACAGGCTCCCAGAAGCGGTACTCCTCTTTTCTCTCTCTCAGGGCCCTGCGTGGTGGGCTATGGAATATACTACTTCATCTACAGTACATGGAAGGGACGCACCATTTATCTGGAGGATATCTATGTGATGCCGGAATATCGGGGTACTGGGCAGAAGCTGAGGCGGGGGTGGGAGCAAAGCACCCCACACACCCCACCATCATCCCCGGTCCCCAGATCCCAGCCTGTGTCCTTTTCTGATTCCCTTCAGCTCAAACAATAGATATTTTTTGCCTCTTTCTCTCCATAACAGGTCAAGGGATTGGTTCCAAAATAATCAAAAAGGTGGCTGAGGTGAGGAGAGGGGTGGGGGTGACAAGTGAGGACCTAAAGAAGCAAGGGTATATGGAGGGGGGGACCCGGGTTGAATGAGGGAGTGAGAAAACCTTTTCCTTTTTTGACCCCAGAAAAGTTAGTGATGTCTTCTCCCACAGGTGGCCTTGGATAAGGGCTGCTCCCAATTCCGCCTGGCTGTCCTGGACTGGAACCAGAGGGCCATGGACTTGTATAAGGCCCTAGGAGCCCGAGATCTGACAGAAGCTGAGGGCTGGCATTTCTTCTGCTTTGAAGGAGAGGCGATGAGAAAGTTGGCAGGAAAATGACACCATCCCTAGGGGGATCTCTCTGTTGAGTTTCTCCTTACCCACCAGCTCAAGCACTCTTCAGAAACTATTTCCACAAACACTGACGCTGAGGCCTCCCTGGAGGAAGGAGGGTTGGGGATGCCTATCCTCAAGTACCAGAAGAGCAGAATTGAGGGAGAGACCTTTCTTCCTTGTTGAGGGTGAAAAATAAATAAGAATTGCATGACCTGATGTGGCGTTGGGTCTTTTCTTCTCTTTTCTTTTTTTCTTTTCTCCTTCCTTCCTTCCTTCCTTCCTTCCTTCCTTCCTTCCTTCCTTCCTTCCTTCC
>NW_012118154.1:3685578-3686346 GCF_000951035.1 Colobus angolensis palliatus | reverse complement strand
AAACAAACAAACAAACAAACAAAAAACCCCAAAGGAAACAAAAACTAAATAAATAAAATTTGCCCAGGTCAGTAGCAAATGCCTGTAGTCCCAACTACTCAGGAGGCTGAGGTGGGAGGATCACCTGAACCCTAGAGGTCGAGGCTGAAGTGAGTCATGTTTGCACCACTGCACTACAGCCTGGGTGACAGAGTGAGATCCTGTCTCAAAACAAAAACAATAATAGGTTGGGTACAGTGGCTCACGCCTGTAATCCCAGCATTTTGGAAAGCCAAGGTGGGTAGATGATTATAATAGAGTCCAATAGTTCAAGACTAACCTGCGCAACAGGGCAAAACCCTGTCTCTGCAAAAAATACAAAAACAGTAGCTGAGCGTGGTGGCAAATGCCTGTAGTTCCAGCTACTGGGGGGTTGAGATGGGAGGATGGCTTGAGCTCAGGAGTTTGAGGCTACAGTGAACTGAAAACCTGCCAATGCACTCCAGCCTGGGTGACAGAGCAAAGCCCGGTCTCAAAAAGCAAATTTTAATCACTAATGCAAAAGATAAAAGAGTATAAACTAGTAAACTTAATACTCCCAACATCTTTTTTGTTTGTTTGAGATGATGTTTCGCTCTTGTTGCCCAGGCTGGAGTGCAATGGTGCCATCTCACTCACCACAACCTTCGCCTCCTGGGTCCAAGCAGTTCTCCTGCCTTAGCCTCCTGAGTAGCTGGGATTACAGATACACGCCACCACACCCAGCTAATTTTGTATTTTTAATAGAGA
>NW_012118154.1:3679734-3683688 GCF_000951035.1 Colobus angolensis palliatus | reverse complement strand
AAAAAGTATTAAGCTGGGCACCGTAGCTCACACCTGTAATCCCAGCACTTTGGAAGGCTGAGGCGGGCGGATGGCTTGAGGTCACGAGGTCGAGACCAACCTGGCTAACATGGTGAAACCCCGCCTGTCTCTACTAAAAATAGAAAAATTAGCCGGATGTGGTGGTGAATGCCTGTAATCCCAGCTACTTGGGAGGCTTAGGCAGGAGGATCTCTTGAACCTGGGAGGCGGGGGTTGCAGTGAGCCAACATCGTGCCACCGCACTCTAGCCTAGGCAACAGAGTGAGACTCTGTCTCAAAAAAAAAACAAAACAAAACAAAAAGCAAAACAAACAAACAAACAAAAAAACACATTTTTTAATCGAGGCTAGGTCTCACTATTTTGCCCAGGCTAGAATTGCACTCCAGAGCTCAAGCAATCCTCCCACTTTGGCCTCCCAAAAAGGGAGGATTACAGGTATGAGCCACCACACCTGGCCAGTATTACTACTTCTTGATGTCTCTTTTTCTTTTTCAATTTCTTCAATTTTTTTTTTTTTTTTTTTTGAGAGGGATAAGGGATCTTTCGTTTTTTAGAGACAGGGTCTTTTTCTGTTGCCTGGACTGGAGTACAGTGGCACGATCCTAGCTCACTGTAACAATGAACTCCTGGTCTTAACTGATCCTCTTGCCATGACCTCCCAAACGGCTGGGATTACAGGTGCGTGCCACTGCTCTTGGCCTCACTTCTTGAGGTTGAGGCTGAAGTGAGGCATGTTTGCACCACCGCACGTCAAGGTTTTTTGTTTAGGCATTAGCTATTGGCTTTGCACTGTGGAAGATGAGAAGCTAGCCCATCAGAACAAGGATCATTGAGGTTTAAAAAAAAAAAAGAGAGAAGCCCTTTTTTTCCAGTCGACCTGTCACCCCACCTCCACTTCCCATCCTCCTGTGTTTAGTGTTTACTTTTTTTTTTTTTGAGACAAAGTTTCATTCTTGTTGCCCAGGCTGGAGTGCAGTGGCATGATCTCGGCTCACTGCAACCTCTGCCTCTCGGGTTCAAGCAATTCTCTTGCCTCAGTCTCCCGAGTAGCTGGGACTACAGGCACCCACCACCACGCCTGGCTAATTTTTGTATTTTTAGTAGAGACGGGGTTTCACCATGCTGTTCAGGCCGGTCTTGAACTCCTGACCTCAGGTGATCTGCCTGCCTTGGCCTCCCAAAGTGCTGGGATTACAGGCGTGAGCCACCGTGCCCAGCCTCATTATTATGATTATTATGGTTATATGAATACACATATGATCCATGTGGATAGTTAAAATTCTTTTTCTTTGTTGTACCATTTTTGTTTTCCCTGGAATTTATAGCTGCCTTGTCCTCTCTGTTTGCTTAGTTTCCTGTGTACTCTAATTTATTCCCAAATTCTCCCTTAATTAATCTCTCATAAAGATATACAAACACTTAGAAATTTCAATCTACTTCATTTTGAAGCATTTCTCAAAAAGCCCTTCGACCTGCTCCAGTCCAAAGAGGCAATCTTGAGGCTGCGCTGTTGGGATCTCCCTTCACCTTCATCCTGGGGATCCCCTTTGCCTCTCTCTTGTGTTGACGTTCTGTTGCCTGGAACCTGTGTTTCCTCTTTCTAGGTTTACTCTTATTTTGATGGAGCTTTTTGAGAAAGGGTACCAGGAGGTAAATTTGTTGGGACCTTAAAAGTCTGAAAATGTCTGTTCTATTCCTGCACTTAATTGAGAGTGGGGGCCAGGTGCAGTGGCTCATGCCTATTATCCCAACTCTTTGGGTGGCTGAGGTGAGCGCCTCACCTGAGGTGAGGAGTTCGAGACCAGCCTGGCGAACATGGTGAAACTGCATCTCTACTAAAAATACAACAACAACAAAAAACCAAGCCAGCTGTTGCGGTGGGCGCCTATAATCCCAGCTAGTCAGGAGGCTGAGGCAGGAAAATCGCTGGAACCTGGGAGGCAGAAGTTGCAGTGAGCTGAGATCACACCACTGCACTCCAGTCTGAGTGACAGAGCAAGACTCTGTCTCAACAACAACAAAAAAAATGGAGAGTGTGGCTAGGTATAGGAAACGAGGTTGGAAATAATTTTCTTTTTTTTTTTTTTTTTTTTTTTTTTGAGACAGAGTCTTGCTCTGTCACCCAGGCTGTATGTAGTGCAATGGTGTGATCTCGGCTCACTGCAACCTCTGCCTCCTGGGTTCAAGAGATTCTCCTCCCTCAGCCTCCTGAGTAGTTGGGATTATAGGCACACGCTACCATGTGTGGCTGATTTTTGTATTTTTGAGACCAGGCTGGTCTCAGTCTCCTGACCTCAGGTGATCCACCCACCTCAGTATCCCAAAGTGCTGGGATTACAGGCGTGAGCCACCACACCCAGCTAATTTTTGTATTTTTGGTAGAGACAGGGTTTCACCATGCTGCCCAGGCTGCTCCTGAACACCCGAGCTCAAGTGATCTGCCTGCTTCAGCCTCCCAAAGTGCCAGGATTACAGGCGTGAGCCACCGCACCTGGCCTTGGGAAATTTTCTTGCATAATTATTACTATTGATCTGAGATGATTTTATCCTTCCCAGATAATTATATCTGTTATCACTTTCTGGAATTCTGGTTGTTCAGATGTTGTATCCCATGGACTAATCCTTTAATTTTCTTATATTTTATTTTTCTTTCTTGTATTGCCTTTATTTTTATTTTTAATTTTTATTTTTTCAGATGGAGTCTTGCTCTGTCACCCAAACTGGAGTACAGTGGCGCAATCTTGGCTCATTGTAACCTCTGCCTCCTGAGTTCAAGTGATTCTCCTGCCTCAGTCTCCTGAGTAGTTGGGACTACAAGTGCATGCCACCATGCCCAGCTAATTTTTGTATTTTTAGTAGAGATGGAATTTCAACAGACTGGTCTTGAACTCCTGACCTCAGGTGACCTCAGGTGATCCACCTGCCTCAGCCTCCCAAACTGCTGGGATTACAGGTATGAGCCCTGTGCCTGGCCATGGCTGCAATATTAATAATTATTAAAAATATTAATAATTTTTCCAGTGTCTTTCTTCTGCCATCACACTATGAAGTAAGAGACTTCCAGGTCTGTTTGTCCCCACCATTAAATACAAAAATTTAAAAATTAGCCAGATGTGGTGGCTAAGTTCAAAGGCCAAAAAAAAAAAATACTTAGTATAATTCATCACCTTATTTTCTAAACCTTTATCTCCTATGTTATGTCCTCCATGATTGGCATTACCATTTACTCTAATCCAAGAAGTGAATGGAACATAGGACAACTCCCATAATGTGAATTTTTCCTGCTACTACCATTATTTCATTACAATTTTTCCTATTTTGTATTTCCCCAGAATTATTTATTATTATTTATTATTATTATATTACTATTTTTGAGACAGAATGTCACTCTTGTTGCCCAGACTGGAGTGCAATGGCACAATCTTGGCTCACTGCAACCTCTGCCTCCAGGGTTCAAGGAATTCTCCTGCCTCAGCCTCCGAGTAGCTGGGTTTACAGGCATGGGCCATCGTGCCCAGCTAATTTTTGTATTTTTAGTAGAGACGGGGTTTCTCCGTGTTGGTTAGGCTGGTCTCAAACTCCCAATCTTAGGTGATCTACCCGCTTCGGCCTCCCAAAGTGGTGGGATTACAGGTGTGAGCCACCGCGCCCGGGCACTATTATTATTATTATTTGTCATTGTTGTTGTTGAGATGGAGTCTCGCTCTGTCGCCCAGGCTGGAGTGCAGTGGCGCGATCTCCACTCACGCAACCTCCTCCTCCTGGGTTCACGCCATTCTCCTGCCTCAGCCTCCAGAGTAGCTGGGACTACAGGCGCCCGCCACCGCGCCTGGTTATTTTTCATTTTTTTAATTTTTTGTATTTTTAGTTGAGATGGGGTTTCACCGTGTTAGCCAGGATGGTCTCGATCTCCTGACCTCGTGATCCGCCCG
>NW_012118154.1:3675735-3677504 GCF_000951035.1 Colobus angolensis palliatus | reverse complement strand
CGGGGGAGTCGGAGGCGGTGGCGGCGCCATGGGCGGCCTGGCCTCTGGGGGGGATGTGGAGCCGGGACTGCCCGTCGAGGTGCGCGGCTCCAACGGGGCCTTCTACAAGGTGAGACGGCGCGCCGACTGGGGACGCCGGTCCTTAGCCCCCTCCCCCGGCCGAAGCAGGAACGCGTGGGGCGGGATCGAGCTTCTGGAGCTGAGTCCTGGCCCTTAGAATCTTAGACCCTTGCTCCCACCCGCAGCCTTCCCTGAGAGACCTCTTGGAGTGAACCCTGTTCCTTTTATTTTTGACCCCTTTAATGCACCTGCTTCTACCCCCATCTCAGGGAGAATGAACTTCAGGTCATTATTGTCCCTGGCTTGGCGCTCCCCGCCCCCCAGGAGGGACCCCTTTACCCAGCTTCTAATTGACTGTTTCCGTTGTGTGATGGAAGACATACCTTAGACCTTAATCACATCTTCCCCACGGTCCAGGCACATGGAGAATTGTCTTTCTTCCTCACGGTCCCCTTGGGAAGGCCCTCTGTCCCATATCGGATCCTTTCATCTTCCTCAGAGAGGCCTCTGCCTACTGACTCTGGAACACTCACCCCACTTTCATCTTATATTCAGGTTCCTAAGCCAAGGAGAAATGGTCAGATCCATTTACGACGTTTGGCATCTTTGACCTCAGGAACCCTGGGTTGGATCAGTCAAGCTGCTTCTCAGCCAGCCATAAGGTGGCATCTTTCGCAAGTCTCTCACCTCACCACACCTTGATCTCAAGGCCTTCTGGTCTACCATTCTGCTCAGAATGGATTTGAGGTCTCACTTAGACCTCAGATACCTTCAGGTCATTCTTAGAGTTTCTTCGTCTTGAGGCATATAAGCTTCATAGTCATGATCTCTAAAAGGATCTCTAAAAGGAAGCTCATGGGGTTCCCTTCTGTTTTTCTTAAGATTTCCACTTCTTGAAGACTCTTGGCCAACTATCCCAGTTCGGGAATCTGACAACCTTTTTTGGAAGAAGGGATCATCTTTCCAAGACCCTTCCTTATTTGACCTCCCCCTTTGCCCAGGATTTGGCTCCTTAGAACTCCTTATAATACCACCTTCCTTGTCTGCTCTGAATCCATTTTCTAGGACATTTTTTTCCCATTTAGATTAAGCCAGAGAGAACCCTTTCTTGCCTCCCAAGAGTTTTTCTTTGACTGTTGCTATTCTGAACCTCTTTTGGATTGGATGCCTGGAATTGTCCCAGAGACTCTCCTGATTTCTGTCTCATTCTTTGATTTCACCTTGGGGAGCTGTAGAAGAGATACCTTCCCATGGCATTACTTGTTAAGAGTAGATCCCTCTTCCCCCTTTCCTTCGGTTCCCCTCAGGCCTTTCCCCCCTACAGTAGCCCTCTCTGGTTTCTCATGCCCTTGGAAGTGTCTTTCTTTGACTCCTTCCCTAAGTCATGTTTTCTGTAACTGTAGAGGGTCTTGTAATTTCCCTTGGGTGGTTTCTGCCTCTACTTCAGTTGCTAAGTTCATTGTAGTCTTTTTTTTTTTTTTTTGAGAGGGAGTCTGGCTCTGTCGCCCAGGCTGGAGTGCAGTGGCGCGATCTCAGCTCACTGCAAGCTCCGCCTCCCGGGTTCAGGCCATTCTCCAGTCTCAGCCTCCTGAGTAGCTGGGACTACAGGCACACACCACCACGCCTGGCTAGTTTTTTGTATTTTTAGTAGAGACGAGGCTTCACCATGTTAGCCAGGATGGTCTTGATCTCCTGACCTCGTGATCCGC
>NW_012118154.1:3662121-3675425 GCF_000951035.1 Colobus angolensis palliatus | reverse complement strand
TTTTTTTAGTAGAGACGGGGTTTCACCGTGTTAGCCAGGATGGTCTCGATCTCCTGACCTCGTGATCCGCCTGTCTCGGCCTCCCAAAGTGCTGGGTTTACAGGTTTGAGCCACCGCGCCCGGCCTGTAGTCATTTTTTACTTACTCTTCATACTTACCCATTTTTGCCTTACTTCCCTCATCAGATTTCTTTCTGTGTGGTGACTTTGGGTACCCATGTCTAACTTACTGTCTCAATTCAAGTTTTTGGCTTTTTCTCCTAATATTTCTGTATTCCTGTGTAATCCCCAGGAATCACCTAATTCCCTGTCTAGCTGAAAGAAGCTCCCTGCTGATCTCTTTTGTCATTTTCTGCATACTTGCCTAACTCTTGGGACTTTTTCTTCTAGCCTGCCTCCATAGCATTTCTGTTTCTTTTGGCAAAAGTCTCTAATTCCTTTCTGCTTTTGATAGAGCACATTTGTCTCTCATATCCTTTTCCCCAAACTTGCACTACCTTTGTTAAAATACGCTTCCTAAAGTGGTCCTACCTGTTTCCCTCGGTGTCTTTTCCTTCATCTGGGTCCTTACCACCCCAAAATTCTGAGTTCCAAGAAAAGTGATTCTTAAGTTGAGTCCAAGATCAAGATATGATGTTTGCTTTGTTCTAGGAAGCATAGGAGCCCTGCACAGCTGGGAAAGATTGGTATCCAGTTCAAGTGAACTGTATGAGATGGCTGGGAAGGGACACGTTTTCTGTTCCACATATAAGTGTCCACCAGAAAGTCTCTCTGAATCTTTTCCCTTTCTCCTGTGCACTGTGGGCAATGATAGACTTGAGTACATGGGGACCAGGATACTCTGATTCAGAGAGTGGAGTCTGGGGTTGAGCTGAAAGCCAGGTAATGTGGTAATGTGGATCTGGGCAGGTTAGCATTTTCTGCCCCGTTCCTGAGTTAAAAACCACAAATCCCTAAATTCAGGCTAATCTTCCACTCTCAGTACCCTATAGATACTTATCCGTTTTGACCTTGCTGCTGATTTAATATTCATGACTCAGCAAACTTGGGATGGGTCAGGGAGTATTTACACTGCTTCTGGAATTGTACATTGGGAAGGTCCCTTTCTTCTCTCTCAGAATTGGGCCCTGTTGTCAGTTTTCTTTTCTTTCTTTTCTTTTTTTTTTTTAATTTGAGACAGGGTCTCCTTTTGTCATCCAGGCTGGAGTACAGTGGCATGATGTCATCTCACTGCAGCCTCTGCCTCCTGGGTTCAAGCGATTCTCCAGCCTCAGCCTCCCAAGTAGCTGGGATTACAGGTGTGCAACACCATGCCTGGCTAATTTTTGTATTTTCAGTAGAGATGGGGTTTCGCCATGTTGGCCAGGCTGATTTCTGACTCCTGACCTCAAGTGATTCGCCCGCCTTGCCCTCCCAAGTGCTGGGATTACAGGTGTGAACCACCATGTCCTCCCATCAGTTAGTTTTCTTAAAGGATAAAATGTTAGATCTGGGATCCAAGTTATTTTGTAGCTATCCCAACATTAAGTTTGTCAGAACTTACTCTTTTTTTCTGTTTTTTTTCGTGTTAGACTGGCATCCGTAACAAGGTTTGAGGGAGGCACACATCACACGTGAGCTTGAAACCTCAGTCATCATGCTTAAGATGTACAAAATGATCTAATGTATTTTATTCTTTAAGTTGTACTCTCCCAAATGAAGTATTCACCTTCCAGCGTGCAATCATCCTACTCCGAACCTCACCTGGATATCTTAATCCCCATTCCTTTCTTAATCAATGTGGCATCCTCAGCTTCAGTACTTGGTTTTTACTCAGACTGTTCCTGCTCTTCTCCTAGAACCCCCTCCTTTGCTTTGGGAGTCTAGAACTAGATGACAGTCAAAGTGGGGACCCATTTTATATCTTCTAATTTGAGGAAACCAAAGTACCTAGGAACCTGGGGCTCGCTCTTGCTCTACTGGCTTGGTGCCAGGCTCCAGAAGCCAAAGCCAGGTGATGCTGTGGCCACTGAATCAAGTCATCCTTTGGATCTAGGTGGCTCCCTGACACATTCCACCCATCTGCTTTTGCCTTCCCCTGCTTATTTTCACAATGAGCATAGACTGAGCAGAACTTGGGGCTCACTTTCCACCACTGATACCCTTGGAGAAAAAAACTAGTATGGGATGAATGGGTGGAATTTAGGAGCAGAGACAGGATTGGAATATGAAGTTGGGAACAGAGCTAGTTTTGGAGACTAATTGAAGGGAAAAGACCCTGGAAGTATAAGGGTTAAGTGAGATTTGGTTGAACTACCGAGTGATGTGAGAGATTACTCCATTCTGAGCTTTGCATTTCTGCCTTGGAAGTCATGGTAGCTGGAGAAGCTAGGGTAGTATTGCTCCTCGCCCTGGGGCCAAGCCGAACATGGTGGAGGATAATTGGATTACACCATAGGCATAGCCTTTGTGAATATATCTAGGAGTAGAAATCTCTTCACAAAAGCAGTAGGTTAGTGATTGTCATCTGTCTCTTTTCCACTTCTTTCTGTCAGTGTAACTCCTGCCTTGATAAACTACTTCTAAGACTTGGAGTAGACATTTTGGGTAAAGAATTGGATAAAGTCAGCTGAAGAGGCTGGTCGGAATAATTCTAGAAATCCAGACGACCCTACAGCCTCTGCCTCTTGGCTTCAAGTGATACTCATGTCTCAGCCACCGTGAATAGCTGAGGTTACAGCCATGTGCCACCACGCTTGGCTAATTTATATTTGTGTGTGTGTGTGTGTGTGTGTGTATATATATATATAGAGAGAGAGAGAGAGAGAGAGAGAGAGTGAGAGTTTGTTTTTTTTTTGTAGCGATGGAGTTTTGCCATATTGGCCAGACTGGTCTCGAACGCCTGACCTCAGCTGATCTGCCGGCCTCAGCCTCCCAGTGTTGGGATTACAGGGAAAAGAAGAGGGAATGGTTAAAATATTAGTGGTTGTGGGAGGAGGGAGGACACCTGAGCAGGAGCTAAGGGAAGAACCCAAAAGAGAAGAGGGACCCAGGCAAGTAGAAGTAAAAGTGCCTCAGAAGACTTGAATGGAGAACAGTAGGAGTTGGCATTAAACCTGAATGAATATGTTCATAACTCAGGTTCTTTTTTTAAAAAAGGAAAAAAATCTGAATGAAGAGTAGAAAAAACATTTCTGGAGAAGAGAATGTCACAGAAAGAGAAAGCATGGGTAAAAAAAGAGGCCAGGAAGTACCAGTAGTAATTAAAG
This sequence comes from Colobus angolensis palliatus, assembly GCF_000951035.1. Classification (NCBI taxonomy): domain Eukaryota; kingdom Metazoa; phylum Chordata; class Mammalia; order Primates; family Cercopithecidae; genus Colobus; species Colobus angolensis. The sequence goes on along the minus strand of NW_012118154.1, from coordinate 3,672,178 downwards.
CCTTGGGCAGTAGTAAGGCTCTAAGAAAGAACATTCAGTCAAGAATGATCTTGACTGACTGCAGCCTCTATAGCAAGACATATCCCTAAAGACGAGAAAGGTGGCTTGTATGAAGAGCAAAATGCAGGCTTAGATTTTCCCATCATAAGGAAATAGCAATCTGGTAAGTGTTTATGATTGATTAGTTCTGTGAGGTGGGAGCTGTGCATTTGCCAAGGGCATTTTTGGTGTTTTCTCTTCTAAGCTTAGCCTTTATCCCTCGCAGCAAAGCTCATGAATAGTTCTTGTGTATTAGCCTTTTGAAACCTCTACTTCTTTTATTTATTTATTTTTATTTATTTATTTATTTTTTGAGTCAGGGTCTTGCTCTGTTGCCCAAGCTGTGGACTGCAGTGGTGTGATCACAGCTCACTACAGCCTCAACGTCCCTGGCTCAAGTGATCCTCCCACCTCAGCCTCCTGAATAGCTGGGACTACAGGCACAAGCCATCATACCCTGCTAATTTTTAAATTTTTTGCAGTGATGGGTTCTCCCTGTGTTGTCCAGGCTCTCTTATTTTTTAAAAAAACATGTTTATTGAGGTGAAATTGACATACAACAAGGTGGACATATTTGAAGTGTGCCATTTGTTAAGTTTTGACATATATATAACTGAAACCATCACTGCAATCAAAAGAATGAACATTTCTGTCCCTCCCAAAAGTCCTCCATCAACTACCAATCTTCTTTCTGTCATTATACATTAAATTGCGCTTCCTGATTTTTGACAGAAATGAAAAGGCAGTTCAATTCAGCTGAGAAAGGATAGTCTTTTCTTCTTTTCTTTTTTTTTTAAAGGCAGAGTTTTGCTCTGTTGTCTAGGCTGCAGTGTGATGGCATGATCTTGACTGACTTCAGCCTCTGCCTTCTGGCTTCAAGTGATTTTCATGCCTCAACCACCCTGAATAGCTGAGATTATAGCCATGTGCCACCACGCCTGGCTAATTTATATATTAGTGGTAGCAGTAGTAGTAGTAGCAGCAGCAGCTATGGGGTTTTGCCATATTGGCCAGACTAGTCTCGAACTCCTGGCCTCAGCTGATCTGTCAGCCTTGGCCTCCCAGTGTTGGGATTACAGGTGTGAGCTACCACCCCCGGCCAGAAAGAACTGTTTGTCTTTTCAACAAACAGTGCTGGAACAAGATATCTGTAGTTAAAAAAATGGGCTGGGCACAGTGGTCATGCCTGTAATTCCAACATTCTTGGAGGCTAAGGTGGGTGTGTTGCTTGAGTCCAGGAGTTTAAGACCAGCCTGGGCAACACAGCGAAACCCCGTCTCTATTAAAAAAATTTTTTTTAATTTAAAAATATGTTTTAGGCTCAAGCCTGTAATCTCAGCACTTTGGGAGGCCAAGATGGGCGGATCACGAGGTCAGGAGATCGAGACCATCCTGGCTAACATGGTGAAACCCTGTCTCTACTAAAAAATACAAAAAACTAGCAGGGCGAGGTGGCGGACGCCTGTAGTCCCAGCTACTCAGGAGGCGGAGGCAGGAGAGTGGCGTAAACCTGGGAGGCGGAGCTTGCAGTGAGCTGAGATCCGGCCACTGCACTCCAGCCTGGGCGACACAGCGAGACTCTGTCTCAAAAAAAAAATAAATAAATAAAAATATGTTTTAAAAAAAGAGGCCAGGCACAGTGATTCATACCTGTAATCCCAGCACTTTGGAAGGCTGAGGCAGGTGGATCACCAGAGGTCAGGAGTTTGAGACCAATCTGACCAGTGTGGAGAAACCCTGTCTCTACTAAAAATACAAAATTAGCCAAGCTTGGTGGCAGATGCCTGTAATCCCAGCTACTTGGGAGGCCGAGGCAGAATTGCTTGAACCTGGGAGGCAGAGGTTGCGGTGAGCCAAAGTTGCACCATTGCACTCCATCCTGGGCGACAAGAGCGAAACTCTGTCTCAAAAAAAAAAAATACAAATTTAAAAATTTAAAAAACATTGATCAATACCTCATCTTATATATAAAACTTAATTCAAAATGGATTATAGGGCTGGGCACAGTGGCTCACACCTGTAATCCCAGCTTTGGGAGGCCGAGGCGGGTGGATCAACTGAGGTCAGGAGTTCGAGACCAGCCTGGCCAACATGGTAAAACCCCATCTCTACTAAAAATATGAAAAATTAGCCTGGTATGGTGGCGGTTGCCTGTAACCTCAGCTACTTGAGAGGCTGAGTCAGGAGAATTGCTTGAACCTGGAGGGGTGGATGTTGCAGTGGGCCAAGAGATTGTGCCGTTGCACTCCAGCCTGGGTGACAGAGCGAGACTCTGTCTAAAAATAAAGGAGTATAGATGTAAATGTAAAACAAAAAACTAAAAGTTTAAGAAGAAGACATAAGAGAAAAATCTTTGTGGCCTTGGATTAGGCAAAGATTTCTTTCTCTTTTTTCTTTTTTTTGAGATGGAGTTTTGCTCTTGTCGCTCAGCTGGAGTACAATGGCACGATCTTGGTTCACTGCAACCTCTGACTCTCAGGTTCAGGTGATTCTCTTTCCTCAGCCTCCCAAGTAGCTGGGATTACAGGCATGCACTACCATGCCTGGCTAAGTTTTGTATTTTTAGTAGAGATGGGGTTTCACCATGTTGGCCAGGCTGGTCTCGAACTCCTGACCTCAGATGATCTGCCTGCCTCGTCCTCCCAAAGTGCTGGGATTACAGGTGTGAGCCACTGTGCCTAGCCTGGGCAAAGATTTCTTAGATATGAAACCAAAAGCACAGTTGATAAAATAATAAATTCATAAGCTAGACCTTTTTCAAAATTAGAAATCCCTAATTGTATGTGACAAATAGGGAGAAGGTAGAAAAATTGGGAGCACAGGGGTGAACGCATGGCTTTGGCCTCCTTAGTGAGGACATAGACCACAGGAGATGGATCAGCTGTTCAGTCATCCCTGTTACTCTTGTCATAATATCAAGTTTGGAGTCTTCCATAAATTTTGTTATCCTTTATAAATTTTCAGTGTCATTCTAGATTCAGTTCTAGTATTAAGAAACTCTGATGTATTTTAAGTCTTAATTTTTCCTTCTGTAAATTGTGTTCATCACAATTTTGAACTTGTCTAGTGTTCTGATTATTGTCTTAGGACCCATGCATCAGGGCAGCGAGTCTGCTCAGATCTCTTGCTGTATTACGGAGGTAGGCCCTTCTCTCTCTTGACAGATCCTCATGTCCTCTAGGTGTTCCAGGACAGCCTCACACTGTCTCATGGGATATTCTTAGCCTTGCTGAATGTTGTTGGTATTTTAATTGAACTCTGGCAGGCTGCTCAGCACAACAGGAGGCAGACAGATAGGGAGGCCCCTGTGGGAGCCTGAGTAGATCACTGGTTTCCAGGCTGTTCTGATGCAGGTGGTACATACACTTCTCCATGACATTATAATTTCCTTTCTCTGTCTGACTGCCCATATTCTTTCCCCAGTGCAGCCTTTCAGGCTCCTTCATTACACCACTTATGTCCGTATCTAAAACTTAAGTTTAAGGGTTTGTGGTGTCTCTGTTCCCTTGGTGGCTAAGGTGGAAGTAAAAGGTCATTTTATATTTTTTACTTTTTTCTAAAATCCATTCTAGGGCTTTGTGAAGGATGTCCATGAAGACTCTGTCACCATCTTCTTTGAAAACAAGTAAGACCTTGGGAATAGAGAATCCAGCATACTAGGTCCTAGAAGGAGAGTGGAGAAGAGGGGGCGGCTGAGTCCTATGAGGCATGTAATAGGTGGGGAGAGCTGAGGGTTTGGGTGGGAAACTTACATGGATCCCAGGAGAGGAAAGGGCTGAGAATTTGGTGAGGGTGGGGGCGTTTGGCCCAGTATTTAGAGTCTAGAAAGAGATGGATGGCACCACTATGGAGCAGGGCCTGGGGGTTAGCCTCTAATTATCCAGATAAGTGGGAATCGCCCAGCTGAGGCAATAACCCTATTGTAAAGAAATGGGCAACCATATCAGTCAGAGTAGCTTTTTCATGTTCTTGTTTCTCTTACAGCTGGCAGAGTGAGAGACAAATTCCTTTTGGAGATGTCCGACTACCACCTCCAGCTGACTATAATAAGGAGATCACAGAAGGGGATGAAGTGGAGGTAAGGGCTGTGGAGTACACCCTTTCTAAATGTCACTTTTTCCCAGGATTCTAGGCTTTTCTCTGGTTGATTCATATTCCTTCCTCCCCAACTAAGCCATATCCAGCCACTAAGCCATTTCCATAGGCTACATGCCTGTGGAAATGTAAAATGCAGCAGTTCCCCTTTCATCACTGTTATGATCAGCCAAACTCTCAGGGACATCCCCAGTTTCAGGGGATTTGCCTTCCATTTGTGGTAACAGCATCTAAAATCCAGTGTGCTCTCTTTTTTTTTTTTTTTTTTGAGATGGAGTCTTGCTCTGTTGCCCAGGCTGGAGTGCAGTGGTGCGATCTCGGCTTACTGCAACCTCCGCCTCTCGGTTTCAAGCAATTCTTCCACCTCAGCCTCCCAAGTAGCTGGGATTACAGGCACTCGCCATCATGCCTGGCTAATTTTTGTATTTTTGCAGAGATGAGGTTTTACCATGTTGGCCAGGCTAGTCTTGAACTTCTGACCTCGGGTTATCCACCCACCTCGGCCTCCCAAAGTGCTGGGATTACAGTGATGAGCCACTATGCCCTGCCATCCTCTGATTTTTAATTAGTTCCTTCCTCTGGTTTCCTGTATCCTTGGTTTAAGATGCATCCCAGGCTGGATGCAGTGGCTCACACCTGAAATCCCAGCACTTTGAGACCAAGGAGGGCAGATCACCTGAGGTTGGGAGTTCAAGACCAGCCTGGCCAATATGGTGAAATCCCATCTCTACTAAAAATACAAGAAACTAGCTGGGCGTGGTGGCGGGCGCCTGTAATCCCAGCTACTTGGGAGGCTGAGGGAGGAGAATCGCTTAAAACTGGGAAGTGAAGGTTGCAGTGAGCTGAGATTACGCCATTACACTCCAGCCTGAGCACCAAGAGCAAAACTTCGTCTCAAAAAAAAAAAAAGAAAGAAAGAAAGAAAAAGATGCATCCCAAATAATCTTTTTTTTTTTTTTTTTTTTTTTGAGATGGAGTCTTGCTCTGTCGCCCAGGCTGGAGTGCAGTGACCGGATCTCAGCTCACTGCAAGCTCCGCCTCCCGGGTTTACGCCATTCTCCTGCCTCAGCCTCCCGAGTAGCTGGGACTACAGGCGCCCTCCACCATGCCCAGCTAATTTTTTTTTGGTATTTTTAGTGGAGACAGGGTTTCATCATGTTAGCCAGGATGGTCTCGATCTCCTGATCCACCCGCCTCAGCCTCCCAAAGTGCTGGGATTACAGGCGTGAGCCACCGCGCCTGGCCAATTTTTATGTTTTTAGTAGAGATGGGGTTTCACTCTGTTGGCCAGGCTGGTCTTGAACTCCTGACCTTGTGATCTGCCTGCATTGGCCTCCCAAGGTGCTGGGATTACAGGTGTGAACCACCACGCCTGGCCATCCCAAATATCTTGTTGGTTTTTTTTTTTTTTGAGACAAGTTTTCATTCTGTTGCCCGTGCTGAAGTGCAGTGGTGCAATCATAGCTCACTGCTCACTGCTCAGGCTCAACCTCCCAGGCTCAAGTGATCCTCCCATTTTGGCCTCCTGAGTAGTTAGGACTGCAGGAGTGCACCACCACAACTGCCTCTTTTTTGTTTTCTTTTTGGGACAGTGTCTTGCTCTGTCGCCCAGTGCAGTGGTAAGGTCTTGGCTCACTGCAACCTCCGCCTCCCGGGTTCAAGCAATTCTCCTGCCTCAGCCTCCCAAGTAGCTGGGATTACAGGCACCTGCCACCATGCCTGGCTAATTTTTGTATTTTTAGTAAGAGATGGGGTTTCACTCTGTTGGCCAGGCTGGTCTTGAACTCCTGACCTTGTGATCTGCCTGCATTGGCCTCCCAAGGTGCTGGGATTACAGGTGTGAACCACCACGCCTGGCCATCCCAAATATCTTGTTGGTTTTTTTTTTTTTGAGACAAGTTTTCATTCTGTTGCCCGTGCTGAAGTGCAGTGGTGCAATCATAGCTCACTGCTCACTGCTCAGGCTCAACCTCCCAGGCTCAAGTGATCCTCCCATTTTGGCCTCCTGAGTAGTTAGGACTGCAGGAGTGCACCACCACAACTGCCTCTTTTTTGTTTTCTTTTTGGGACAGTGTCTTGCTCTATCACCTAGGCTGGAGTGCAGTGCTACGATCTCAGCTCACTACAACCTCTGCCTCCTAGGTTCAAGTGATTCTCTTGCCTCAGCCTCTTGAGTAGCTGGAAGTACAGGCATGTGCCACCACACCTGGCTAATTTTTGTATTTTTAGTAGAGGTGGGGTTCTACTATTTTGGCCAGGCTGGTCTTGAACTCCTGACCTCAGGTGATCAGCCCACCTCAGCCAAAGTGCTGGGATTGTGGGCGTAAGCCACTATGCTTGGCCTCTTGTTTTTTTGTTGTTTTTTTTTTGGTGGAGATGGGGTCTCACTATGTTGCCGTTGCCCAGACCATTCTTGAGAACTCGTGTGCTCAAGAGATCCTCCTACCTTGGCCTCCCAAAGTGCTGGGATTATAGGCGTGAGCCACTGTGTCTAGTAACCCCAAATATCTTAATGGTTATTCTATTGTTTACGTTGCCTAAGCTGGTCTTGAACTCCTGGGCATAAGCATTCCTTTTGCCTCAGCCTCCCAAAGCACTGAGATTACGGGTGTGAGCCCCACCATGCCTGGCCTCCTCCTCCCTTTCTTGATACTTTTGGGTGGTCTTCAATATCTCTTTGATTCTCTACTTTTCTTTAGGTTTATTCTCGAGCCAATGAACAGGAACCTTGTGGCTGGTGGCTGGCCCGGGTGCGGATGATGAAGGGAGATGTGAGTGACTGGGAATGCCTTTGGAGAACTACTGAAACAAATATTTTATTCTTAGAAAGTTGCTCAGGTCATCCACAACTTCTCCTTTTTTACCATATGCCAGTTCTATGTTATTGAATATGCTGCCTGTGATGCCACCTACAATGAAATTGTTACCCTGGAGCGACTTCGGCCAGTTAATCCCAATCCCCTTGCAACCAAAGGCAGCTTCTTCAAGGTTACCATGGCTGTGCCCGAGGATCTGAGAGAAGCGTGAGTGTTAAGGATGGTGGGAATGAGGGCCCTCTTTACAGCCCTAATCTCTGGCTTTATTTCTTCCAGGCATCACTCCCACTTTGCAGTTTTCTCTGTTGTTCCCCTGGCCCTCTAGAGCCCTTCTTGCTAAGAAGACACTCCTTTTATTTTCCCATCCTTGTTCTTTAACTGTGGTCCCTCTTCTTTTCTTATGCACTCAGCCCTGCTCCTCTGATTTTTTTTTTTTTTAATAGAGACAGGGTCTCACTATGTTGCTCATGCTAATCTTGAACTCCTGACCTCAAGTGATCATCTTGCCCTAGCCTCCCAGAGTGCTGGGATTACAGGTGCAAACCACCATGCTCGGCCTCCCCAGAGCCCTTCACTGTACTCTCTGTATTCTGCCCTCTGAGTACTTTTTTCCTCTGCAGCTGCTCCAATGAAAACGTCCATAAAGAGTTCAAGAAAGCCCTGGGAGCCAACTGCATCTTTCTCAACATCACAAACAGTGAGCTCTTCATTCTGGTGAGTTTATTCTGCCTGAATTTCACATAAGCCCTTTGAACATTTTTTCTTTTTCCTCTTTTAACCCCTTTGCAGAAAGGAAAGGGCTTAAATGTGCTTATATTTATTTGTCAGAGAGGACTGTGTTGCTGCTGACTCCTACAGGCCGAGGTAGCCCTACCTTTTTTTTTCTTTTTTTTGAAACGGAGTCTCACTCTTGTTGCCCAGGCTGGAGAACAATGGCACAATCTCGGCTCACTGCAACCTCCGCCTCCCGGGTTCAAGCAATTCTCCTGCCTCAGCCTCCCGAGTAGCTGGGATTACAGGCGTGTGCCACCACACCCGGCTAGTTTTTTGTATTTTTTAGTAGAGACGGGGTTTCACTGTGTTAGCCAGGATGGTCTCGATCTCCTGACCTCGTGATCCGCCCATCTCGGCCTCCCAAAGTGCTGGGATTACAGGCTTGAGCCACCGCGCCCGGCCTTTTTTTTTGTATTTTTAGTAGAGACAGGATTTCACCATCTTGGCCAGGCTGGTCTTGAACTCCTGATCTTGTGATCCACCCGTCTCGGCCTCCCAAGTTCTTGGATTACAGGCATAAGCCACCGCACCCGACATGCCCAGCTAATTTTTGTATTTTTAGTAGAAACAAGGTTTCGCCATATTGGTCAGGCTAGTCTTGAACTCCTGACCTCATGATCCGCCCACCTCAGCCTCTCAAAGTGCTGGGATTACAGGCGTGAGTTACCATGCCTGGCCTCTGACCTTTTTTTTTAAACCTGATAATCATGTTGCCATCTGGGTTGGAGACCCTCTCTTGATACTTGGACTTTCAGTAATAGAGTATGTAGCTCTCACCTTATGCTTGCTGTTTGCTTTCTCTCTAAACCATTGTCCTTCAGTACCCGGATGGTCAGCCTTTGTGGGACTGACAATGAGTCTCCTCCTTCCTAGCGTCATTTCTTTTTTTTTTTTTTTGAAGACGGAGTATTGCTCTGTCACCAGGCTAGAATGCAGTGGCACAGTCTCAACTCACTGCAACCTCCGACTCCTGGGTTCAAGCGATTCTACTGCCTCAGCCTCTGGAGTAGCTGGAATTATAGGCATGCACCACCACGCCTGGCTAATTTTTGTATTTTTAGTAGATACAGGGTCTCACCCTGTTGGCCAGTCTGGTCTTGAACTCCTGACCTCGTGATCCGCCTCCCTCAGCCTCCCAAAGTGCTGGCATGAGCCACCGCGCCCGGCCTGCTAGCTTCATTTCTCAACCCTTTTACCGGGATTTAGGCATCCTGATTTCTAGTCCCTGGCTCTCCCTCAGTGTTTATTCCAAGCCAGTTTTAATGACTTTCCCACTGGTTTTCTCGCAGTCAACCACAGAAGCCCCTGTGAAGCGAGCATCTCTGCTGGGTGATATGCATTTCCGAAGCCTGCGCACCAAACTGCTACTTATGTCCCGCAATGAAGAAGCTACCAAGCACCTAGAGGTAACTTTTAGCTCCTTTTCCTCCTGCTGAAGGTATTGCCTTCCTCCCTTCCTACCCTGTCCTCCATCCATGCTCTTGTGTTTACAGAACAAAGACTAAGGCTTTTTCTGGGCAATTAAACCTGGTTCAGCTATTTTATCTCAGACTACTCCAGATGACAGAGCTCTATCATGTTATAGTGCAATTATTTTCAAATTTCTTTTCACCAATTTTTTTAAATTTTTTTGAGACAGAGTCTCGCTCTGTCGCCTAGGCTGGAGTGCAGTGACACGATCTCTGCTCACTGCAACCCCCACCTCCTGTGTTTAAGCAATTCTCATGCCTCAGCCTTCTGAGTAGCTGGGATTACAGGCGTGCGCCACCACACCCGGCTAAGTTTTGTATGATTAGTGGAAATGGGATTTTGCCATGTTGCCCAAGCTGGTCTCGAACTCCTGACCTCATGTGATCCACCCACCTCGGCCTCCCAAAGTGCTGGGATTACAGGCGTGAGCCACCACACCTAGCCGATGGCATCCTTTTTGATGAAATTAAATGTTACTTGGAACCACAGTGCATAAAATAATCACTCAGAGCAGCTCTGTCTGAAAGTGGAAAGTGGACATGGCTCTTACCTCCACCAACACCCCCAAATCACCTGTGGAAACCAAACTACTTTGCAGGATATATTTGAGAACCATTTGGACACTGGGCATACCACTGGACTTGGAATGCTAAGTCTTGTCAAATAATTGTCTTTTGGCGAATAATTTCATTACGCTGAGATTTATCTTCATCTGTGCCAGTGAGGTCGGTAGGCTAGAGTGTTTATTTTTTTATTTTTTTTTATTTTTTATTTTTTTTTTGAGGCAGAGTCTTGCTCTGTCGCCCGGACTGGAGTGCAGTGGCCGGATCTCAGCTCACTGCAAGCTCCGCCTCCCGGGTTTA
>NW_012118154.1:3656100-3659436 GCF_000951035.1 Colobus angolensis palliatus | reverse complement strand
AAAAAAGGATATTTCTTTTTTTGTTGTTTTTTTGTTTGTTTGTTTGTTTGTTTTTTGAGATAGCGTCTCTGTCGCCCAGGCTGGAGTGCAGTGGCACTATCTTGGCTTACTGCAACCTCCAACTCCCAGATTGAAGCAATTCTCCTGCCTCATCCTCCCGAGTAGCTGGGATAACAGGTGTGTGCCATCACACCTGGCTAATTTTTGTCTTTTTTAGTAGAGATAGGGTTTCACCATGTTGGCCAGGCCGATCTCGAACTATGGACCTCAAGTGATCCGCCCGCCTCAGCCTCCCAAAGTGTTGGGATTACAGGTGTGAGCCACCACGCCTAGCCTGACTAGAGTATTTCCATGAGATCTTTTTGAATTCTGACATCCTATAATTGTCAGATTCCCTTTCCTTGATAGTATAACATTCTAAGTGAGTAGGGTGTGTGTGTTTGAGTACCCATTTCCATTTATCAAGTGAATTGATCTTTTTGGGAGGCTTTTTTCTGTGGCTGTGCAATTTCTGGGTCATGATAATCTTTGACTTCTTCAGGGATCCTGCTCAGGGCACTGGCAGGAAAAATTCACCATTACCTTCAGATGATACAAACTTTATTTTTTGTTTTTGTTTTTTGTTTTGAGATGGAATCTCAGTCTGTTGTCCAGGCTGGAGTGTATGTAGTGGGGGGATCTCAACTCACTGCAGTCTCTACGCCCCAGGATCAAGTGATCCTCTCACATCAGCCTTTGGGTGGGTGGGATTAGAGGTGCACGCCACCATACTTGGCTAATTCTTTCTTTCTTTTTTCTTTTTCTGAGACAGAGTTTCCCTCCTTTACCCAGGCTGGAGTGCAATGGCGCAATCTCTGCTCCCTGCAACCTCTGCCTCCTAGGTTCAAGTGATTCTTGTGCCTCGGCCTCCTGAGTAGCTCAGATAGCAGGCATGTGCCCCCACATCCGGCTAATTGTTGTTTTGTTAGTAGAGATGGTGTTTCACCATGTTGCCTAGGCTGGTTTTGAACTCCTGACCACAGGTGATCCACCTGCCTTGGCCTCCCAAAGTATTGGGATTACAGGCATAAGCCACTATACACAACCCTAATTTTAGTATTTTTAGTAGAGACGGAGTTTCACCATGTTGGCTAGGCTGGTGACGAACCCCTGGCCTCAAGGGATCCACTTGCTTTGGCCTCCCAGAGTGCTGGGATTATAGGCATGAGCCATCGTACTGGCCTATTTTATTTTATTTTTTAATTTTTTGAGATGGAGTCTCGCTCTGTTGTCCAGGCAGGAGTGCAGTAGTGCGATCTCAGTTCACTGCAACCTGTGTAGTTAGCGCAGAGTGAGCAAAGGTAGACTGATACAAAATTTTGTCAGACAGTAAGTAGATCATGTAAGACATGTACGGTAGGCTGAGGGGGATTTTATTGTGCATATACTGAGAAGCCATTGAGTTAACAGTGCCTTCTGTCTTTTTTTTTGGAGATGAAGTCTTGCTCTGTCGCCCAGGCTGGAGTGCAGTGGTGCAATCTCGGCTCACTGCAAGCTCCGCCTCCCGGATTCAACTGATTCTCCTGTCTCAGCCTCCCAAGAAGCTGGGACTACAGGCACCGGCCACCTCACCCGGCTGATTTTTTTGTATTTTTTAGTAGAGACGGGGTTTCACCGTGTTAGCCAGGATGGTCTCGATCTCCTGACCTCGTGATCCGCCCGCCTCGGCCTCCCAAAGTGCTGGGATTATAGGCATGAGCCATCGTACTGGCCTATTTTATTTTATTTTTTAATTTTTTGAGATGGAGTCTCGCTCTGTTGTCCAGGCAGGAGTGCAGTAGTGCGATCTCAGTTCACTGCAACCTGTGTAGTTAGCGCAGAGTGAGCAAAGGTAGACTGATACAAAATTTTGTCAGACAGTAAGTAGATCATGTAAGACATGTACGGTAGGCTGAGGGGGATTTTATTGTGCATATACTGAGAAGCCATTGAGTTAACAGTGCCTTCTGTCTTTTTTTTTGGAGATGAAGTCTTGCTCTGTCGCCCAGGCTGGAGTGCAGTGGTGTAATCATGGCTCACTGCAGCCTCGAATTCCTGAGCTCAAGAGATCCTCCCACTGTAGCCTCCCAAGTAGCTGAGACTACAGGTGTGTACTATCAGGCTCAGCTGATTTTTTTGTGTTTTTTTGTAGAGACGGGGTTTCACCATGTTAGCCAGGATGGTCTCGATCCCCTGACTTCGTGATCCACCCGCCTTGGCCTCCCAAAGTGCTAGGATTACAGGCGTGAGCCACCGTGCTCGGCCAAAAGTGCCGTGTTTTAAACTCTTGTTTCAGTGATAGATTGAAAGGGGAGCAAGATCGGAAGCAGGAACAGAGCACAGAAGTCCAGGTGAGAAACTTGAACTGGAGTGCTAAAGGAAGAGAGAGAGAGTAGTTTTATGTAGGATACATTTTACAAGTAAAACCAGTAGGACTGACAGGCTCTGTGATACTGAGAGATACATATTTGGTCTCCTGACCAGGCTCCTGGCATTCCACTTGTAAAATCCTTGGAATCTCCAGTGATGTGTGTTTTGTATGCTGATGAGTTGATTCATGGCTAGCCCCTCTAGGTGGCTTCATGATTAGAGGGTTGGGACATTCAGCCTCACCCCCACCAGCTTCCTGGGAGGGGAAAGGGGCTGAAGGTTAAGGCAATCACTGATGGTCAGTGATTTAATCAGTCATGCCTAGTAGTGAAGCCTCTGTAAAAACCTGAAAGCGGCCGGGCGGGGTGGCTCACACCTGTAATCCCATCACTTTGGAAGGCCGAGGTGGGCAGATCACGAGGTCCAGAGTTCAAGACCAGCCTGGTCAGCATGGTGAAACCCTTTCTCCACTAAAAAAAACCAAAAAAAGGGAGGCAGAAGTTGCAACAAGCAGAGATCACGCCACTGCACTCCAGCCTGGGTGACAGACCCCAAATAAAAAGAAAAAAAAAAAGAAAACCCAGCTGTTCTGCAGGCTTATCTAGAAGACTCTTATAAGTCATTGTAGATCACTTCCTCTCCCTTCCTAATGTAGTGATTTTGAACACCCAACTTAGTTTCTTTTTCCAACTTTCTCTTCTTGCCTGGTGTAAATCCTTGCTATAATTCAGTCCTATCCAACTTGGAAGTGGGAAGTAGTGTATTGCAATCAAGGAATATCTCCTTTCAGGTATTATTTCTATTTGGCGCTTACAACATGGGATTTACTCTTCTAAAACCTTTCTGTCTTCCTGCCCCTGAACCCAGGGGTTCCTCTAGGACTGATTGAGAAATGAAGTGAAAGCCTGGTGTTCTTTTTTTTTTTGTATTTTTTAGTAGAGACGGGGT
>NW_012118154.1:3632008-3655984 GCF_000951035.1 Colobus angolensis palliatus | reverse complement strand
CTGACCTCGTGATCCGCCCGCCTCGGCCTCCCAAAGTGCTGAGATTACAGGCTTGAGCCACCGCGCCCGGCCCGAGCCTGGTGTTCTATAGGCACGTTTTCTGTTTTTCTTAACCCTTCACTTTTTTTTTTTTTTGAGACGGAGTCTTGCTCTGTCACCAGGCTGGAGTGCAGTGGCATGATCTTGGCTCATTGTAACCTCTGACTCCCTGATTCGAGCGATTCTCCTGCCTCAGCCTCCCAAGTAGCTGGGATTATAGGTGCACCCCACCACGCCCAGCTAATTTTTGTATTTTTAATAGAGATGGGGTTTCACCATGCAATCTCCTGACCTCGTGATCTGCCCGCCTCAGCCTTCCGAAGTGCTGGGATTATAGGCATGAGCCACTGTGCACGGCCTACCCCTCACTTTTTACTTAAGTTGTTGGGTTTTATGTGGGTTTGAGTTGATATCCGTTTGGTTAAGGTAAGAGTTCCTTACACTTGCATGTACCTTGTGAGAAGTACTTTCACACCAGCCTTGTCTAATCCTCTTGCTAGTCTTGAGAATAAGATAAGTTGGATATAATCACTTAGCAGATGACACAAGAGGCAGCGTGTGTTTTAAGATCACACAGATAGATACTGTTAGGGACAGATACTTTTAGGGCCAAATCCAGAACTTCGGTGGGTCTCAGTCCAAACTCTACCCTCTTTACCTTTCCTCCCCCACAAACCATTGGTATTTGGAAGGTAGGGGTGGAATTAAAAGTTCTTGACCTTGGCCAGGCATGGTAGCTCACGCCGGTAATCCCAGCACTTTGGGAGGCTGAGACGGGTGGATCACCTGAGGTCAGGAGTTTGAGACCAGCCTAGTCAACATGGTGAAACCTTGTCTCTACTAAAAATACAAAAATTAGCCAGGAGTGGTGGTGGACATCTGTAGTCGCAGCTACTCAGGAGGCTGAGGCATGAGAATCACTTGAACTCTGAGAGGCGGAGGTTGCGGTGAGCCAAGATCGCGCCACTGCACTCCAGCCTGGGCGACAGAGCGAAACTCCATCTCAAAGGAAAAACAAAAAGTTCCTGACCTTTCCACATAAGTCCTGGTGGTCAGCAGACCCCAGCGTGGTTCTAGCTTTATATTAATATCACATAGTTTTCCTTATTTAAGTTATGCTAAGGGTCATGTGCCTGGGACTGTGTTCTGAGATTCTACCACCATGATTCCTACAGTGACTTTTCCTTTCAGACAAGCAAGCAGTTGGCAGCAGCCTTCCAAGAGGAGTTCACAGTGCGAGAGGACCTGATGGGACTGGCAATTGGGACTCACGGTGCCAACATCCAGCAGGCCCGAAAAGTACCTGGGGTGACTGCCATTGAGTTGGGCGAAGAGACCTGCACTTTCCGCATCTATGGGGAGGTCAGCAAAGGATGTCTTTCTTCTGGGTCTCTTAGGGGATAGAGGGAAGAGAGGCCGAAGTAGAAAATAAGCCTCAGGCTGGGCACAGTGGCTCACACTTGTAATCTCAGCACCTTGGGAGGTTGAAGTGGGAGGATCACTTGAGCCTAGGAGTTTGAGACCAGCCTATGCAATATAGTGAGACCCAATCTCTACAAATATTTAAAAATTAGCTGAAAGTGGTGGTGCGTACCTATAGTCCCAGGTACTTGGGAGGCTGAAGTGGGAAGATGGAGGGGTGGATTGCTTGAGCCTGGGAGTTTGAGACCAACCTGGGCAACATAGAGAGACCCTGTCTTTACCCCCAAAGAAAACCAAAAAACAAAAAAACGTTAGTGTGGTGGCATGCATCTGTGGCCCCAGCTACTTGGCTACTTGGGAGGCTGAGGCAGGAGGATCACTTGAGCCTAGAAAGTCGAGGCTGCAATACACCATGATGGTGCCACTGAGCCAACCTGGGCAACACAGTCAATAGAGTGAGACCAAAAAATAACAAAAATAGACCAGATCTCTGTCGCCCAAGCTTGTCTGTTATTAACTCCTGGCCTCAAGGAGTCCTCCCTTAGCCTCCCAAACTGTTGAGATTACAGGTGTGAGCCACTGTGGCTGGCCAAGGTCCTCTGTTTTTTTTTTTTTAAGTTATTTGTTTAATTTATTTTTTTATGAGACGGAGTCTAACTCACTCTGTTGCCCGGGCTGGAGTGTAGTGGCATAATCTCAGCTTATTGCAATGTCCACCTCCTGGGTTCAAGAAATTCTTCTGCTTCAGCCTCCTGAGTAGCTGGGATTACAGACGTGAGCCACCATGCTTGGCTGATTTTTTGTATTTTTAGTAGAGATAGCGTTTCACCATATCGCCCAGGCTAGTCTTGAACTCCTGACCTCAAGTTATCCACCTGCCTCAGCCTCCTAAAGTGCTGGGATTACAGGCATGAGCCACCTCACCCAGCTGGTCTTCTGTTTTAGTAACAACTCCCCACTGTTCTTCCTTTAGACTCCCGAGGCTTGCCGACAGGCCCGAAGCTACCTTGAGTTTTCTGAGGACTCAGTGCAAGTGCCCAGGAACCTGGTTGGTGAGTTGGTGGCGTGTATATACAGTTAGAGATCAGAATCAAGATTCTCTACAGTGATTCTGAGCTTGTATCCAGGATTGGCACCTCCCTGTGGACTTTCAGTTTCACAAGGACAGAGAAACAGTCTGTAATGGGAGTGATAAAAATGAAAGAATAAATTTCTAGGGATTGTAGCATTTTGTCCTGTAAAAACACATCAGAAACCTAGAAGCAGGAGAATGAAGTAAATGGAATCTATATAAAGAAAATGCGGCTGGAAGATCGTTTATCAGCTTTATTCCTATTTCCTTAAAAAAAAAAAAAAAGGCTTAATTCCTCCTTTACTTATTCCAGGCAAAGTGATTGGGAAGAATGGGAAAGTGATCCAGGAGATTGTGGATAAATCTGGTGTGGTGAGGGTTCGAGTGGAAGGGGATAATGACAAGAAGAACCCCAGGGAGGAGGTACGGGTACGGGGCAAGTGGGCATAGAGATTGGTTTCCAGAAGTAAATGGGATTGTCCTCTGAGGGCTGGGATTGTCCTTTGAGAGGGTGGAGTACGGAAACTTGTTTAACCCTAGTAGATTTAGAGCCCAGAATGATCCCACTGGGCAGGTTCCCCTAGGACACTGGGCAGGGTTAATCCTTCCATTTCATTTTCCTTTCTGATCCATCATTTCTGCTCTCTGCTCTCCAGGGAATGGTTCCCTTCATTTTTGTTGGCACCCGAGAGAACATCAGCAATGCCCAGGCTTTGCTGGAGTATCACCTTTCCTACCTGCAGGTACCCAGGCTGGGAGAGGACAGAGCTGGGTGTGGAAAGGGTTTGAACTAAGACTGCTGTGGGGGTCAGCTCAGGAATTTTGGTGCTCTGTTTGTCTCTCCATGTAGAACAGAAAACATTTGTGGAAATTTGGGGCTATAGGGTTGGGTCCCAGAATTTTCCTTGTTTAGCCAGTGTCTTCCTTCTCCTTGCATTCCTAAGAGATTAGATATAGAGGGACAGTCAGGGTGGAGAAGCATGAAGAAAGGCACTGATCTTATTTCTCCTTTCGCTTCTTCTTCCGTCTTTTACCCAACCAGGAGGTAGAGCAGCTTCGCTTGGAGAGGTTGCAAATTGATGAGCAGCTTCGGCAGATTGGGCTGGGCTTTCGCCCTCCTGGGAGTGGGCGGGGCAGCGGTGGCAGCGACAAGGCTGGATATAGCACTGATGAGAGCTCCTCCTCCTCCCTCCATGCGACTCGAACCTATGGGGGCAGCTATGGGGGCCGTGGCCGTGGCCGGAGGACAGGCGGTCCTGCCTATGGTGAGACAGCTTGGGAACAGGAGGCAAGGAGTGGCAGGGCTTGTGGGTAGAGGCAGAGGTCTGGATGGAAGTTTGGGGAAATCTGGGATGGAGATGATGAAGAAGTGATTGATTGGCTGGGGGACTTGTGAGTGAGAGGGAGAATTCTTCCAGTCTGGGGGATGTGATGGATCCCGGGGTAGGATGAACGGCCGTGAATAAATCCCACTGTGTTCTTCAGGCCCCAGCTCAGATGTGTCTACAGCTTCAGAGACTGAGTCAGAGAAGAGAGAGGAACCCAACCGAGCTGGGCCTGGCGACAGGGATCCCCCAACCCGAGGGGAAGAAAGCCGGAGGCGGCCGACTGGGGGCCGGGGTAGGGGACCCCCACCTACCCCCCGGCCCACTTCGAGATATAATTCTTCATCTATTAGCTCAGGTACCAGACAGCTGGGTTCATGAATATGGGCCAAAAGAAAAGATGATGGGCACCTGAGTGCCAACTTCTCCTCTTCTTCCTCTGACCAGTGCTGAAGGATCCAGACAGTAATCCCTACAGCCTATTGGACACATCTGAACCAGAGCCCCCGGTTGATTCAGAACCTGGGGAACCACCCCCAGCAAGTGCCAGGCGCCGTCGCTCCCGCCGCCGCCGCACTGATGAAGACAGGACCGTCATGGATGGAGGCCTGGAATCAGATGGGCCCAACATGACAGAGAATGGCCTGGGTGAGGGTGTGCTTGGGGTCTGGAAAGTTAGACATGGGTAGGAATCAAGGCTGAGAGGTTAGATGTGTGACTCTGGTTTTTTCCTGCCCTACAGAAGATGAATCAAGACCTCAACGTCGTAATCGCAGCCGCCGCCGCCGTAACCGTGGTAATCGGACTGATGGTTCTATCAGTGGAGACCGCCAGCCAGGTCAGCCAACTCTGGACACCAGAATCCTTCCTCAGAGCTGAGAGAATGGGATGCTTCCTACCCTGTGAAAATCAGGGGTTCGGGTTCAGTGGGTGTCTTGGGCTGGCTACCAGAATTCCATCTGAAAGTCTTAATCTCCTGCCTTCCCCAGTGACTGTGGCTGACTATATCTCACGAGCAGAGTCTCAGAGCCGCCAGCGGCCACCCCTGGAACGCACTAAACCCTCAGAGGACTCTCTTTCAGGACAGAAGGTAAGCAGGCAAGATGTGATTTACCCCATCCCTTTTTTGTTGTTACTCTGGGGCAGGGGGCACAACAAATTTCACAAAGAAATCTCTTACTAAATTGCAGAGGCAGCTGTGTCTGATGGAGTTTAGACTAGTGTAAACTTTGAATAGGATAGAGAGGAAAGTGTGGTTCACATTTTGTGGATCCCAAGTAAGAGAGACTGGATCATGAGGGAACCAACCTCTGGATCACCAAATGCTAGGAGGGCTTGGATGGTAGAAATGTCTCCCACCTGAATTTCTACTCACCGCCTCTTGCTTGTCTGTTTTCTTTCCCACTTTCCCCTCAGGGTGACTCTGTCAGCAAGCTTCCTAAGGGCCCCTCGGAGAATGGGGAGCTCTCCGCCCCCTTGGAGTTGGGTAGTATGGTGAATGGGGTTTCATAAAACCTCTAGCCTGCACCCCTCCCTTCTCCATCTCGCTTGCTGCCCAACACCATGGCCCTCACAGGCCCAACTGACCTGCGCTGGAGCTGCTCTTATCTAGGGGGGAGGGGGGTGGCACAGCAGCTTGGGTACCCCCCAACCTCCAGGAGCTAGTGGAGGGGTGTGTAACAGGGTCATACCCCCTCCCTCTTGTCCACCCTACCCCCAGGGTAAGGGGAGCCTCTCTCCTTCCCCATCAGACTGGATGTGCCTTTATCCTCTAATGCCCCAATCTCTCTCTGAACACCCCCATTCTCCACCTGTTGGTGGGGGGTGCTCCTTGACCCACCCAGATTTGACCGTTCAGGGGGCCTCCCCTGCTATCCCTCCTCCCATCCTGTACCCCCCATTTCTGGGGCCTCATCACTGTGGAAGACGGGGATAGTAAGAGATAAGTGGGTGGGAGGCACGGGGAAGGTTTTGGAGTAGAACCAGGGGTGTGTATGAAGGGGGGTGACAAGGTCCCCCGGGGGAGGGGACCAACCTTGTCTGGTGGATGAGAAGGCGTATTTATTTTTCACTGTACAGTATTTAAAAAGAGAATAAAAAAATCCAAATGGCTCTCTGGCTCCTGTGCCACCTTTGTCCCCAGTTTGGTCCATTTGTTTCTCTAGGACTGACCTGCCCTGACCCCTGGCTCTTGTTTTCTGTTCTTCCACACCTGACTTCTCATTGTCTCTCGTCCCAAAGATGGTGTTACTTCTGGGAATTCCTGACATTCCTAAACTCCCCAGGCCCAGGTTCTCCCTCCTGGTCCAGAGGAGGGGGGCTTGTGCCTTATTGCTTCTCCCCTCCCCCAAGTTTGCTGATGGAGGGAGTTGGGCCACTCCTATACCCTGAGTCACGGCACAGGCTAGGCAGGGCTGCCCAGAGCTGGAGCTGTTCCTGGTAGAAGCTGAGAGCCAAGGCAGGCTGCTTAATCCGATTACCTGAGGCCTGGGGCTTGGGCTGGGCCGTTGGGCAGAGTGAGGAGCAGGGTTCCCTGATGGCAGCCTCTGGAGCCTGGGGCCCGGCCTTCTTGGTGGTGTTCTGCCTTCTGGCTCCAGGCTTTTCATCCGGCATGCACATCACAGACCTCTCAACTCTGGGGAGTTGTCCTAGGTTTCCTGGCTCCCCCCTCATGACTCGGAGGACTGAAGATAAAACTTGCCATAATTCAATGGCAGTCGAGAAATCTAGGTTTAGGGACTGGAGTTGGGAGGGCTTAAGTTTTCTCACTTGGGAAAGGGGTTGAATCACGGCCCAAGCACCTGCTGGAATGACTCAGGAAACAAAAATGGCCTCTCTCCTCGGCCGTTCTTGCCCCAGGGGCAGGTCTGGGATTTGAGGAGCAACAGGCGCCAGGAAAGGGTTTGGGTTGGTGGTCCGGGATGCTCCCAAGCTCCTCTCAGCACAACTCAGGCCCTGAGGGCACTTGATCCGCCTGTGCTTGATCCCATTGTGGAAAGAATTGGCTTTAAATTGCCTGTGCTCAGGGAGGGGAGGCAATCAGCAACGGGCTGGAAGGCCTGACATCAGGTCTTGGGTGGGGGGGGCGTGGCACCCTGAGGGTGTTGGGGGCTGGGACAAACAGGACACCTGGGTTTACCTACGGGCAGCGGATGTTGGCGCCCTTAAGGAGGTGCAGGCTTCTGGGAGGGCCAGGGGCGGAGTCAGTCTTTAAAGGCTGTTCCCAGGGCTGGCCCGCCTGCCACAAACGCTGAGCCCAGGTGGGAGAGTTCTGGGTCATCCGAGCCCGGCAGCTGTGGGAACTCCGGAGACCACAAAGCGGTTTATGGTTTACCCCCTCCACGGAAGGTCGGTCTGATCGCAGCTGCGGGTCGGGGAGAAGGACCGGGGGTCCCCCCAGTCAGTAGGCCTCAGAGCAGCACCTTTTCAGTGCCGGGGCATCAGCGGATTTTGCATTCGACTCTCCCCAAAGTGTGCCGAACTGGTTGGAAGCAAGGGCTCTAGTTTAAGCTCTGGGCTTGGGGATAAAATATACTTTTTAAGGACCCAAGTTCCTCGGCAACGACTCCAGACTGGGAAGACCCCTCCATTTTCAGGATCGACGCTTCACGTTGAGGGGAGGGCATTCAGGACGCCCCCTTAAGGCTTCTCCCAACCCATGGCGCTACCGGGCTCCTCACAGGACCAGGCCTGGAGCCTGCAGCCTCCTGTTCCCACAGCTTCTGCGTCTTCATCTTCGGGACCCCAGGAGCGGGAGGGCGCTGGGAGCCCCGCGGTCCCCGGGGCGCTGCCCCTGGAGAAGGTGAAGCGGCCCATGAACGCGTTCATGGTGTGGAGCTCCGCTCAGCGCCGCCAGATGGCGCAGCAGAACCCCAAGATGCACAACTCTGAGATCTCCAAGCGCCTGGGCGCGCAGTGGAAGCTGCTGGACGAGGACGAGAAGCGGCCCTTCGTGGAGGAGGCCAAGCGGCTCCGCGCCCGGCACCTGCGCGACTACCCCGACTACAAGTACCGGCCTCGGCGCAAGGCCAAGAGCTCGGGCGCCGGACCTTCCCGCTGCGGACAGGGAAGAGGTAGCCTGGCCGGCGGCGGCGTGATCTGGGGGCCGGGGTACGCGACCACCCAACCTAGCAGAGGCTTTGGGTACAGACCCCCCAACTACTCGACAGCCTACCTACCCGGCAGCTATGGGTGAGTGCCTGGGAAGCGGGCTGAAGACGGAGGGCCCATGGATCCCTCTCCTGGAGCCTTGGTGGGGGCGGATGCCGGAGGACGGGAGCCCACCCAAGCAGAGGCCACTCTCGGCCAAGGTGTGGCGGGCACAGGCCCCAGTACCTCCGGGGCCTGTGTAGGGTGGGGCGGGTCAGGGTTCTCCCAGAGGGCGTTTCCATCTCAGTCTGAAGTTGGTGGCCCTGCAGGGCCCGGTGACGGACCCCAGGATGCGATTGTGTCCTTCTTAGATGCCCTGTTTCCCCGCTGCTTCTGGCCTGTGTGTGACCCAGCTTCCTCTCCCAGCCCCCAGGGCAAGGAGAGGCCAAGCCCATTCTGCCCCTTCCTGGCCTGACTCCCCAGCCCTAAGAGGAAAACAGCCCTGCAGCACGCAAGCCCGCCCGCTCCCGAGCGTGCCCCAACAGGGCCCCGGGCTCTCTATCTCCGGGTCGGCTTCCATGCCTGCTGCGCCCAGCGGGCTGGGTGGGTGACAAGCTCTACCCTGTCTGCCCAGAATTGGTCAGACTCATCTCCAACCCAGGGAAGTGCCCTCTAACCTCTTGTTTCTCTCTGCAGCTCTTCCCACTGCAAATTGGAGGCCCCCTCATCGTGCTCCCTCCCTCAGGGTGATCCTAGGCTTCAGGGGGAGCTGCTGCCCCCCTATACCCACTACCTGCCCCCTGGCTCTCCCACTCCATACAGTCCTCCCCTTTCTGGTGCCCCCATGCCCCTAACCCACCTCTAACTCTCATGGACTCAAGACCTCACCCGACGTGCCTCATCCTCCTTTTTTAATCCAGCAGCATCCCCTACCCCAGGCTGTCAACCCTTTCTCATGTTGGACTACAGTTCAGACGCGCCTGCAGTCCTCCCACGAAAGCCAGGGAGAGCCGCACAACATACAGTTATATTTTTGGTAGTATTAAACACAGTTTTGTATTATTCAACTGAGTCTCCAGTCTTTATTGTCCCATCTGTTCCCCTCACTGCAGCAGGAACCAGCCCCATCTCCACTCCCTTCCGCCTAGACCTGCCAGAGCAGGAACCTCCTCACCCCACCCTGGGGCCCTGCCTGAGTCATTCTCCGTCCCCCTTCCCCCACCTCAGCACTGGGGTCTGGGAGACAGTCCCAGCCAGGCTGAGGGAGGGAGGGAGCCACAGCCCCCCAGTCCCCTCCACTCCGCCTTCCAGGCTCCATCTTCTAGGGCCAGAAGGGAAGCAGGGAGGCTGGAGGACAGGGTAAAACATTTACCCAGGATAGAGTTAAACAGCTGGAAATTGCTGCTAGAGGAGGAGGCTTGGCTGAATGAGTTAGAAAACCACTCAAATGTCAAAATTTTGGCTTAGGAGACTCTACCCCCATCCTCTCCTTTTCTAAGGATCTGGATCCATCAACCATTTGTTTCCACTAAAGCCAACCCTGGCTCAGAAAGTCTGCAAATGTAGAGGAATGGAGGATGAGTAAGTCACACCAGCAGGCTGGCTCAGATGGGGAGAACCCTGAGGTTGGGTGAATGAGTGGAAACGGAATGACTCCAGTAGCTGGCTCTACTCCGCCTTTTTCTGCTTGTGGGGAGGCCTTGCATTCCAGTAGAAGAGCAGCTGGGCGGCGATGAGGCCGTTGCAGAGAGAGGAGACCACAAAGGTCCCAGCCATCAGGGGATCTCCAGTTTCCTGGTTTCAAGAGACAGAGCCAGTGTTACCCTTCAGCTTAGCTCAAGAAAGCTTCCCTTATGGACAAAGGATCCTGACGGGGCAGCTTTGGCCCTTAGCTGGGAGAAGAAAGATGAGGTTTTAGTGCCTTCTAGAAGGAAGATGTTGCACTCACCTGAATGGAAGTGAAGATTCGGGCCAGGGAGCCCCCAAACAGCAGGAAGACTGTGATGGCTGAGAGCTGGCCTGTGTGCCCATTGTGGTAATTGGTGGCTGCCTGGAGAAGCTAGGGGAGGAGTTGAGACCTTTGGCTCTGTCACCTGAGCTCCTCCCATACTCCCCCAAGTCCAACACCCCCACACGTTGACCTTCCACTCTTCCCCTCCACCCTGCGCCCCAACATCTTGTCCCTTGCTCCTGGTACCCACCCTCCCCACCACCACAGCAGGCACATTGGAGGCCTGGAGCAGGGTGACTACAGTCAAGGGCGTCAGAGGTGAGAGAAGCACCAGCAGGACCAGGCCGTAGCAAGCGAGGAAAGCGACACCTAGGGGTGGGGAGACAGGAGTCCTTGTCAATCTCCCAACATCATGTGGCTTTCCCAGGCCTGAGTTCCCAGCAGGGTTCCCAGGAATCACACAGCCTGCTCTTCGGGAAGTCCCCAGCACCTTTCACAGTCTGTCCTCTGTAGTGCATGACCAGGAAGCAGATGGTGATCGTCTGGAGCATCAGGAATAAGGCTTCACCCCAAGAGCTGCAGAGTCAAGAGTTGGGAGGAAGAAAGGCGGGCCTAGAAAGAGGCAGGGAAAGCCTCCATAGCCCATCCATCCAGGGACACCATGCTCTGATCACACTTCTCTACAGCCCCCACACGGGATTGGCTCATTCTCAATTGTGGCCATTCTTGGGATGCTCACCCCTTCTCAAGGACACCTCCACTGGTGACGATTAGGTTTCTAAAAAGGCTTAAAACTTTCCTGGCCCCTCATCCCTTTTTTTTTTGAGACAGAGTTTCAAAAAAAAACTCCAGATATTCTTGCACAGGCTGGAGTACAGTGGCACAATCTCAGCTCACTGCAGCCTCTGTCTCCCAGGTTCAAGTGATTCTCCTGCCTCAGCCTCCCAAGTAGCTGGCATCACAGGTGCCCACCATCACATCCGGCTAATTTTGTATTTTTAGTAGAGAC
Organism: Colobus angolensis palliatus; assembly: GCF_000951035.1. Lineage (NCBI taxonomy): Eukaryota > Metazoa > Chordata > Mammalia > Primates > Cercopithecidae > Colobus > Colobus angolensis. Next base: position 3,645,077 of record NW_012118154.1, on the reverse strand, counting down.
AGGGTTCCACCATGTTGGCCAGGCTGGTTTTGAACTCCTGACCTCAGGTGATCCACCCACCTTGGCCTCCCAAAGTGCTGGGGTTAAAGGCACGAGCCACCCAGCCTGGCCACTTTCCTGCCCTGGAACCTCCCTCACCTTAATCCCCATTAGAGTTGTGGGTATTAACCTTGGGGAGGAAGGGTGGGCCCCTCACCTGAATGGGAAGTTGTTAGTGATGCTGTAGACCATGGTCCCAGTCAATGCCACTAGCTCCAGCATTACAGACTGGAGACTCAATCCTTCGGCACTCTTGGCTCCCAGGATTTTAAACACCTGGGGCAGCTTTACTAGGGGAAAGATGAGAAAAGTAGGACTGAGGAGTCTCCATTCTTTAGGATGCAACACAACAGCTACAGAATGAACGCCCACACAGTTGACGGCCTCTCAGAACCTCCACCTCAACCCAACAGCAGGAAAGAAAGATAAGAGACATACCGAGAAGTGAGCCAGCCACAATGCCCAGCCCCAGGCCTTTGCTGAGGAGAATCTTGAGGCAGGGGACTGAGGAGAGAAAAAAGGGTAAGCAGACAGGAGATGTCTGAAACCGTGGCCAGGGCTTGAAGCTCCTGTGGGCTCTCCCCAACCCCTCTTACCCACACCACGGTCTTGCATTGTCTTGGGGGGAGGAGGGACGGAGGGCAGCGAAAAAGGCCTGGTCTTTCCTGCTCCAAACCACTATACCTTTTTTTTTTTTTTTTAAGACAGTCTTGCTCTGTCACCCAGGCTGGAGTGCAGTGGCCCGATCTCAGGCCACTGTAGCCTCTGCCTCTCAGATTCAAGCAATTCTCTTGTCTCAGCCTCCCAAGTAGCTAGGATTACAGGCGCACACCACCATGCCTGGCTAATTTTTGTGTTTTTAGTAGAGACGGGGTTTCACGATGTTGGCCAGGCTGGTCTCAAACTCCTGACCTCAGATGATCCACCTGCCTCAGCCTCCTAAAGTGCTGGGATTATAGGCTCGAGCTACCGCGCGCTGGGCCCCAGACTATTACTTTCCAAAACAGCTTTTCTCCAATGCCTACCACCTGCCACATCCAATCTTCCCTTCCCTATAAATTAACATCCAAACTTGGCTTGACCTCCACGGCTCTCCATTGCTTCCCCGTATAAAGCTGAGAAATGCCCAGGACTTTTTTAATCCTTTATCTCCCTTCTCTGGGCCAATGGGTGCCCCATTTCACATGTCTTCTCTCACCAAAGACAAGTATTCATAATTTTTTTTTTTTTTAATTTTGAGACGGAGTTTCACTCTTGTTGCCCAGGCTGGAGTGCAATGGCACGATCTCGGCTCACTGTAACCTCTGCCTCCTGGGTTCAAGAGATTCTCCTGCCTCAGCCTCCCAAGTAGCTGGGATTACAGGCGCCTGCCACAATGCCCAGCTAATTTTTTGTATTTTTAGTAGAGACGGGGTTTCACCCTGTTGGCCAGGCTGGTCTCAAACGCCTGACCTCAGGTGATCCACCCGCCTCGGCCTCCCAAAGTGCTGGGATTACAGGCGTGAGCCACCGTGCCCGCCCCATACCACTCTTTCTTAAACACTCTGACTGTCCCCGGCTCCTACTCAGGGACTAAACCTTACCCTTTCAGGACTTGCTTTTATGCCCTGGCCATCTACCACTTCTCTAGCCTTGAAGCCTTCCCCTCAAGGAGCTTGGTCCAGTGGAAGTCAGACTCTCACGGGTCATGAATGCGGCTAAAACAAAGTGCCCCACGAGTTCAAGAGAGGTACCATGAACTGACAGGGGCAGACTGACGCTTCCCAAATGGTCTGACGGTGGGCCTTGTTGTGGAGCTATCTCGCAATCAGAAAAAGGAAGGGAGGCAAATTATTCCGAAATCAGACTATGAGCAAACCTGGAGGCTGGAAAGAAAGCAATCAGGATGGCGGAGCCTCTGGGGGTGCAATGAAGGCCCAATTCATCAGGGGCTTTAGATTAAGCTTAACCCTGCTAGCGATCTAATAAAGGTTTGCATGATTTGACTTGACTTTTATTTTGTTTTATAAAAGTTGAGTCTTTTCGTCTTTCATTGTCGCTAAAGCACAAACCTCACAAAGAAGTAATTCCACCCGGTCACTTCCCCACTGGCACAAATATGGCGTCCTCCCTCTAAGGGGGCCGAGACACTTCCGCCCCTCTCAGAAGCGACTTCCGCTCAGTTCGGCGTGGCGGCAGTGACTGCCGTCACTTAGTGGCCGATCAAGCCTTGGACTAAGGGTCCACGGTCACTCGAGCAGGACTTGGATTGGATGCTGGATAAAACTCACCGTGAAGCAAGTCCCACTGAACGAAAAGTTGGTCGTAGCATTTCTCAGGTAAAAGAATCGGCACGAGCAGCCGTTTAAGCGGTCCATCTGCCTCGGCCGCCATATTGCAAAGCTAGCTTCCGCCAGTCTCTTCAGACCGCCATTGACTTTCGTTGCGCGTGCGCGCTGCGGACACTCCGCCTCCCGTTCTTTTCCCGCGGCAAAGCTGGCCCGCCCCCTGCTCCTCGTTCTTTCTGACGCTACCCACCCCCGCTCTAGTGGCGTAAAATAAGTCTCAGCCAGGGACCACGTTTTGGACGCGCCTGGCAGTTGGAATTCTAAAGCTTGCCGAAGCTGCACGCCTGCGCAGTTAGATCTCCCACGCCTTTGTTGACGCTTCCAGTTTGTAAGTCAGATTTACACCCCTGCCCTTCTCCGCTCCTCTTGCTGGGCGCCATCTTGTCTTCTCGTAGCACACTCTGTATTGTTCGAAGTTGAGAGAGAAGGAGCCCGAGTCTCCGAGGTGGCGTTGGGTGGGGGCGCCACTAGCTCCAGTTCTCTCGACGTCTCTAGAGGGAAGGGCGCCGGTGGGAGCAGGAGAGTCTGCACCGGGCAGGCCTACTTAGGTGCCGCGTTGCGCGCAGGGCCCCGTGCTTGCCTTGCCTCCGGTTGGCTCAGGCCTCGGAGCATGAGTGCGCCGGCAACTGTTGGGCCCGGGACAGTGAAGCAGAGGAGGTGGTGGGGGAGGCGAGCCCAGGGCAGGGAAGGGCAACCCTTGAATCACCGGTGGGGCACAGAGCTGGCCGTCTACGGGAAGCCGAGGCCTGGCGATGCGGCCCCGGGGTTCTCCCCCTCCCCGCTGGCCCGAGGGCGCACCACGTGCTGGGCAGAGACTTCGGCGAGGCCGAGTGGACCCTGCAGCTCCGCTTGGGAAAGGGCACCTTGGACTACCTGGTGGGGGCATTGTGCTTCGTTACCCAGCGCCGGGACGCCAACCCACGGTGCCCACCCGTGCGTCATTCCGCTGTGGATCAGCCCTTTGGCGGCCCCCTCCGAAGTCTGCAAGGTCACACGGATGTCTGCAGGCAGAGGTGGGGCTGCCCTTGTGGGGAAGTCTCTGGTTTTGGAGGCCGGAAGCCTCCTGGGGCTCGTAGGGCTGGGGGTTGCTGCTCATCCTGGCTCCCAGGGATTGCACAGCCTACTGTAACTGGCGGGACTGGCGCTCACTTGTGGTGCAGGCTGTGGCCATCTGGGAGGCCCTTTCTAGAATCTGGACCTTAGCTGTCCTGAGAATGACACTCCTCACCTCAAATACTGGGGGCATGAAGTTAGGCTTGGCGGGTGGCCCTGTCTAAGGGGCATGCTGTTCCCAGGAGCCCCCAGTGGAGGTCAGAGTACCTACTGCTCCTGCTTGATTCAACCCCTTGCAGGTGGGATAGGAGCATCCCAGGTGCTGCGAGGGTTTAATCGGGCTCTTCTGCTGGCCCTGAATACGGTGGACAGGACAGGACATTCTCATTGCTCAGGAGCCACTGGCGCTGCCTTTGGGAATGAAATTCCACAGCCTCCCACTCATCGCTTTGTCTGTCTGCTGCACCTGAAACTGTACCAGGGTTAGGAAAAAGGCTGCGGGGGTGAATGGCTCTACCGGCTTGCCAGGGATGGGGTACTGGAGCAGCCAGCGGCCCCAAGAGGAGGAAGGAAGGGAGGCACGGCAGACCCAACACCAGCTCTGCCAGGCTTTGGGGGGTAAACCCATGAGGCATCGTCACACATTGACATTTTCATCCCTCCTCAGCAGCTGCTTCCGGCTCCCTGAGACCCAGCCATGGAAAGCACAAAAAGGCATGTGACAAGAAACTCATAGCTTTTAATCCTGGCAGGACAAGGAAAACCCCAAGTCAAAGATATGCATATGTTTTGCTACTCTCCTGCTGGGGGGACAGTTCGTCACATTTAATAAAACACTCTCCCCTCCCTCCTCCCGACTGCATTATCTCTTATTTATTTATTTATTTGAGATAGTTTGGCTCTGTCGCCCAGTCTGGAGTGCAGTGGCGCGATCTTGGCTCAGTGGCGCGATGTCGGCTCACTGCAACCTCCGCCTCCTGGGTTCAGGCAACTCTGCCTCAGCCTCCCAAGTAGTTGGAATTACAGGCCAGCTGGGATTATGCCACCACACACACCGCTAATTTTTTTGTGTTTTTAGTAGAGATGGGGTTTCACCATGTTGGCCAGGCTGGTCTCTAAACTCCTGACCTCCAGTGATCCGCCTGCCTCAGCCTCCCAAAGTGCTGGGATTACAGGCATGAGCCATTGCGCCCGGCTCTCTTTTAGTCCTTCAAGAAAGGGAAGGAAAATAACTTTGTCTTTGAGACAGTTGCATGTCAAGGAAGTAAGGGACCCCCCCCCACCACACCCCAACCCCCTCAGTGCCCTGGGGTTTGAAGCAAATGCTCAGAGGGCCTGGTAGGCGGATGGGCGTCTCCGGACGATGCAGAAGGCAATAAGCACCAGGGCAAGGAGGCCAAGAAGGATCAGGCCGATGATGAGAGGCAGCAAGATGGACCGGTCACTGGGGCAGGAGAAACCTGGCGGAAGGATAGGGCAGGTAGGTATTACAGTGACATGGTGGTTGGGATAAAGGTGGGAGGAGGGAATGGGGGGATGCTAGGGAGTAGGAGATTGGTGAGGAGCTCACCGCAGTGACTCAGCAGTGACAAAAGGGGGAAACTGGCAGAGTCTTTTAGAGGATGGGAGGACAGCTGTCCTATAGCCACGACAAGCTGGGAGAGGGAGGAGATTTGGGGGGTTAAGAAGAGAGATGAGGGCTGGGCGCGGTGGCTCAAGCCTGTAATCCCAGCACTTTGGGAGGCCGAGATGGGTGGATCACGAGGTCAGGAGATCGAAACCATCCTGGCTAACACGGTGAAACCCCGTCTCTACTAAAAAAAAAATACAAAAAACTAGCCGGGCAAGGTGGCGGGCGCCTGTAGTCCCAGCTACTCGGGAGGCTGAGGCAAGAGAATGGCGGGAACCTGGGAGGCGGAGCTTGCAGTGAGCTGAGACCCGGCCACTGCACTCCAGCCTGGGTGACAGAGCCAGACTCCGTCTCAAAAAAAAAAAAAAAAAAAAGAGAGATGAGTGGCTTGTGGGCCTGGGGAAGGGGTTTTCAGTGCAGTGGGAGGATTCTAGGAGGGAAGGAGTAGGTAGGTCTTACTTTGCCCAAAGACCCCTGTGTGGGGCAGCTGAGCAGCCTGGATCCTCAGGGAGAGCAGGTTGAGGTGGACAGCTGGTGAAAGAATGATGCTCGAGTTGCTGCAACTGAAGCTCTGGCCCAGGGGTGCTTGGAGATCTCGAAGGGATGCATTCTGAGCCGAGAATGTCCACTCTGGAGGAGTGAGGAAGGGTTAGATCCTATCCGCCTCCCTGGCCCCAGCTTAGTCCTTTCAGGAACCCTGGTGTCTAGTGGTAGCAATGAGAAAGGGAAGGAAGTTACTTACGTGCTGCGTGGGGGAAAGACACGTTGTACTCCACCGCCATGTAGCTCAGGTAGACAACCCTCTGCTGGAGGTCCTGTGGGGCGAACAGGAAAGCAGGTGGCATCCCTCTTCACAGAGGAAGGAGTAGGGTGCGGGATTGGGAGGGGTGGGGCGCCGGGAAGGCCGAGGGAGGGGTGAGACTGAGGTCATGGCTATACCTGCATGAATCCAAAGCTGAGGTGTCCATAGGGGAATGAGAGAAGTAGGTGGGGATGGGCACCCTCACAGCTTCCCTGGACCTTGGTTTTGTTGGGGTTCAGTACAGAGATGCCCCAGGCCTGCGGAAGTTAGATCAGAAGGTCACAAGATTGCATGCGATGTCAGCCAAGGTTCCCTGTCCCGTCTTCCTTCTTCCCTCTGAGCCTATAGCCAGTCCTGCCTCCCTCCCCTGTCGTACCCATTTTCAGCTTTACCTCTCCTCCAGCCTGGGTTGTATACATGACCCGAATCTGAATCTGGGCTTGGAGGTGGACACAGGGCTGGGAACCATTGGTCCACGTGTAGTCTCCAATGGTCTCCTTGGAGGCCGGGCTAGGACTCGGAGAGGGCGGAGGTGGTCGTGGGTGGGCAGAACTGGTGAGTCCTGGGCTGGTGGCAGTGCTGTTGCTTGTTGGATGAACCGTGGCATTTCCATGACTAGTGGTGGCAGGCCTGTGAGTGGCAGTTGAGGGTCCCTGGCTGGTGGCAGTGCTGTTGCTTGTTGGATGAACCGTGGCGTTTCTGTGGCTGGTGGTGGTGGGGTTGTGCGTGGCCGTCGTGGGTCCGTGGCTGGTGGTGCCTGTGGTGGTTGTCCTGTGAGTGGTGGTTTTGTGGCTCCTGGTAGTCCTGTGGCTGGTTGTTCCAGTGCTCTCTGTAGCCGTGGGTGTCACCGTGAAGGATGGCAGCAGAGTGGCCGATTTTTTGTGAGGACAGTCATTCCCTGTCCCCTGGGCTTTTGGCAGAGAGGAGATGGTTAGCCACCCAGGGGCAGACTCCTTCCCAGGGGCCCCCTCCCCTCAGCCTCATTTCTCCTTACCTGTGAGTAGCCCCAGCAGGGCCCCCCAGAAAAGCACAGCCAGCCTCATGGCAGAACTACTTCACCCCAAGTCCAGCTAGGCTGTCTGCACCAGTTGCTCGGCTCTACTCCCTCAGCCCTCTCTTGGAAAGGAGGAAATGAAAGTCTCACTTCCTGTACTGGAGATGATCCCACCCACAGCCTGACTCAGGGGCCTCAGCTCTAGCCACCTCTCTCTTAGTCATTAGTTTTTGTAATTAAGGTAGGGCACTGTTGGCCCCTGCTTCATCAGGGCAGTCAACAGGGTCACATGGGTACAGGACAGGGAGTCCTAGGGCAGTTGATCCATAGGGATCCATGTGTCAAACTCAGCAAAACTTGCTTGGCAGTTGTGGCAGCTGGCTATGGGAACAGCTGAGACCCAGGCCCCTCCCTCAGTGGTGGGGAAATCAGTGTCTCCACTCCCCTTTCCCCTGGACCTCGGGGCTGACCCCTGTTACTTCCTCTTGGCTGAGGCACGTGAGGGACTTGTGATCATCCACACCCAGCCCTTTACAGAGGGGCAGCACTCCAGTCAGCATCACCGTTCTGAGCTGAGAACATGGCTTTCCAGTGTCTGGGAACTCTTAGATGGTGACAAGAAAGCAACACAGCCCAAAGGTAACTGGTAACTCTCTGCTGGCGAAGGGGGTAACGGAGATGCACCCAGTAGCAGGTGGGAGAGGGAAGGGGAGGTAAGAAATGAGAAGCCCAAACAGGCAGTTTCCAAGTCATTTTATTCAGAATTTTGTGTTTGCTTCCTGAATCAATAAATACTATACAAAACAATGTAAAAATGGCTACCATTTTCTCTCCCCTGCTTCCCCCCACCTGGGGACAACCCCCTGGGCAACCTCACTCAGGGGTTTTAGGGGTTATCCCTCCAGATTTGGTCCAGCAAATGAGGCTGAGTGACATAGTCCCCTGAATCACTTTCAAAGGAGCTCAGCTGGGGTGAGGAGAGCCTCTGGGATCTGGAGGTTACTGGGTTAGGGAAATGGATTAGTGTTTTTTCGGGAGAAGAGCCGGCGCCTGGGGCAAGAGCCTACCCCAAAGAAAAGGGTGTCTAAAATGTTCACGGTTCCTTCTTTTGCCTCAAAAAGTGACATTTATTCAAAGAAAAAAAATGACAAGATGTCCATCCCTTGGCTCCCTTCCCTCCCCCCTCCTGCTGCTCCTCAGCCCCCCGAGATTGAGCCCTGGCTGGGGCTGGGTGGCAGGACAACCCCTCAGATGAGGTCAGCAACATTGAGGGGCATTTCCTCAATGGAGGTGTTATAGAAGGTCTCGATGTCTCGAAGAGTCCTCTTGTCTTCTTCTGTCACCATGTTAATAGCCACACCTTTACGGCCAAACCGTCCACCTCGACCGATTCTGGAAAACAAGGAAAGGGATGAGGAACATCAGGAGCTTTAGCCCAGGGAGGGCCAGGCGTGAGGGGGTGGAGGAGTGTTCCAGATCTATGCTTACCTGTGGATATAGTTTTCCCTGTTGGTGGGAAGGTCATAGTTGATGACTAAAGAAACCTGCTGCACATCAATGCCTCTGGCCTATGTCAAGAAACACAACTCTTGAGCATGTGCATGAAAGAACACTATCCCGAAGAGACACTTAGGCATCCGTGTAGGCAGCCAAGGCAGGCAGAGGAAATGAGCATCCCTGTTCCCCAAAGACCTTAGGCATGCCACATTCTATTCCAAGCTGCTACTTTCCTGAGAGGGGCACTGGATGTCCCCTTGGAGAGGGAATCACCTTGGATCCTCCCTTCTGTCTTTCCTGTCAGTTCCCTCTACTCACCAGCAGGTCAGTGGTAATCAAAACTCTGCTAGAGCCAGAACGAAACTCCCTCATGATCACATCTCGTTCCTTTTGGTCCATATCTCCATGCTAGAAGAGAAAACAAACCAGGTAGGCACATGGGTTCTGAACCCTGGCTTCTAGTAGGACACTTCTGACCAGCAGACCCACAAGGGGCTGGCAGTGGGCAAACACACCATGGCAGACACAGTGAAATCTCGAGCATGCATCTTCTCGGTGAGCCAGTCCACCTTCCTCCGGGTGTTGATGAAGATGACTGCCTGGGTGATGGTCAGGGTTTCATACAAGTCACATAGTGTGTCCAGCTTCCACTCCTGCAGGTGAGGGGACAAAAATCAGTCAGGGGCTATACCCAACAACTCACTGCCAGGCCCGCCTCCTGCACTGGGCCCCACCTCTCGTTCCACGTTGATGTAGAATTGGCGGATACCCTCCAGGGTCAACTCTTCCTTCTTAACAAGAATCCGAATGGGGTCCCTCATGAACTTCTTGGTCACCTCAAGCACATCAGAAGGCATTGTAGCTGACAGCAAAACTACCTAGTGGAAAAAAAGGCCAGCCTTAAGAGCGGTGGATCCCTCCCAAGGCCTGCTCCCTTCCCTAGCCACACCTAAAACTGAAGTGGATGCATAAAAAGGCTCAAGACAAGCATCCAGAGTTTGGTTCCCCTGGCACTTGATATTTTTCTTCCAGAATCATGAGCGATTCGAGCAAGGCCGCCCTCACCTGGGTGTTGCTGTTGAGCTTTTGGAATATGTCATAGATCTGGTCCTTGAATCCACGGCTTAACATTTCGTCAGCTTCGTCCAGTACAAACATTTTGATGTATTTGGGGGCTAGAGAAGAAAAAAAAAAGCCAATACATAGCATATAATCAGGGAAATGTAGGAGAGAGATATCCAGCTTTGCTGATAAAAAACAGGGGCCGAGTAGTCTGCTCTCAGAGTACAAAGACTGATCCTTTGCCCAGGACGTTCCCGCCAAGCCAGAAAACAGCCCTGGGAAGTAGGACACTGCCTGGGCTGCCACTGGCAGGGAAGCCAGAGGCTCAGATGACACGCATGGGCTCCATCACAGAGCAGCTCTTCCCCAGGGAAACCAGCATCCGTGGGAATGACTTTGGCTTACGCTGAAAGACTGGAAAGCATGCGCAAGAGCGAAGTGACCCAAGGGATTGGAGAACTGAATTACTCACACAGGTATCTCCGGTTAAGCATATCAAACACTCGGCCAGGGGTCCCCACGATTATGTGGGGGGCTTCCATCTGCAGTTTCTGCACCTCAGCACGCACGTTGGTGCCCCCAATACAGGCATGACAGGAGGCACCCATGTAGTCTCCTAGTGCCATGACCACCTTCTGTATCTGAGCACAGAGAAAGATAGGTGCTCACATATTAGCTACAGCTGTGCCAGGCACCATTCTTAAATGTTTTTCATGTATTTATTCCTAACCAACAACTTTGGGGCATGCACTATTATTACACTCACATTCAGCTGAGAAACAGGCAGAGGCTAAAATCCACTTATGATCGTGCTGTCAATAGGTGGCAAAGACAGGATTTCAACTCAGTCTGGTTCCTGAGTGTACAGTGATTCACAGTAAGGCCGCTCAGATAATTCATTCAGTTTCTTACTCTAGATATTTAGAACCCGTAACTTTCTGAAAGCTAATTTGACCAACTGCCTCGTCATGCAGCAACCAGTTTTTTGTTTTGTTTTTTTTGAAACAGAGCTTTGCTCGTCGCCCAGACTGGAGTGCAATGGCACAATCTCAGCTCACTGCAACCTCCGCCTCCTGGGTTCAATTCTCCTGCCTGAGCCTCCCCCAAGTAGCTGGAATAACAGGCACATGCCACTACGCCCGGCTAGTTTTTCTATTTCTAGTAGAAATGGGGTTTCACTGTGTTGGCCAGGCTGGTCTCCAACTCCTGATCTCAAGTGATCTGCCTGCCTCGGCCTCCCAAAGTGTTGGGGTTACACGAGTGAGCCACCGCGCCTGGCCAGCAACCAGTTTTATAGAACAGGTGATGCATATCCATGTCCTATTGTACTCCTACCACAGGACCAAAGCTATGAGCCATGTTCACTCTGAGAAAACTGAGAGCCAAGTGCCTTAGAATGGAGCTCTGCTGTAACTTCTTACATTATCCACACCCAGAATAATCACTGCACCTGCCACAGAACATTTAAAAACATGCTCTGAGCCTCAATACTCCAGTTGAGATGTGTCGCAGCATGACCCAGAGTAAGTCCAGCGTTAGAACTGTGTATGCCCCAGGCATGAAACAGCTCTAGGCATTAAGCCAGGGTGAAAAAAGGACTGTCCGGCTGGGTGTGGTGGCTCACACCCGTAATCCTAGCACTTTGGGAGGCTGAGGTGGGTGGATCATGAGGTCAGGAGACCATCCTAGCTAACATGGTGAAACCCCATCTCTACTAAAAGATACAAAAAAATTAGCTGGGCGTGGTGGCAGACGCCTGTAGTCCCAGCTACTTGGGAGGCTGAGAGCGGGAGAAAGGCATGAACCCGGGAGGCGGAGCTTGCAGTAAGCTGAGATAGCGCCACTGCACTCCAGCCTGTCTCCCAAAAAAAACCCAAACAAAACAACAAAACTGTCCACTGTCCATCTGCTCTGACTACCATAAGATCACCCCCACCACTGAGGTGTCTCTTAGCCCACGGTGATGGTGCTTATTCAGAACACAGCCACCAAACTTGCCCAGCCAGCCAGGCTTGACCCAGGAGCCTTCCCATTTGACTCAGGAAATGGGTGGAGGAAGTGATGGTTACATTTGGGTAAGAAATAGCTTCTAATTAACCCAGTAGGTCTTGAGAGTGTTAGGGCACCCATCTCTCTTCCTCCCAAGGTGGTGATCACAGAACACTTCTCTGGTCCTTGGATTATGCCCATCATCCCTAAATCAGCCCTCAAGGAGGGAACAGAAACCACTCTTACCTGCTGAGCCAATTCTCGAGTGGGTGCCAGGACCAAGGCCTGGGTGGCTTTTAGATCTAATTCGATCTGCTGCAGAATCGATATGGCAAATGTGGCCGTTTTCCCAGTCCCAGATTGGGCTTGAGCGATCACATCATAACCTAAACAAACAAATTAGAAATTAAATGTGGTAAAGAGTATACACTTTGGGATATTCAAGTCATTAAGTGAATGAGACCAATAAACAACCAATGAACCAAGCATTTCATGGCTCACAAACTACCTTACCAGTCAACACAGTTACACAATGAGAACCAGATAGAAACAAGGACCAGTTATTAACTCGTCTAGTATTGCACACCAAGCTGGACTAGAAATATGGCTGCAGATACAAGTGTAAGCTGGCTACAAGATCACCTCTTTAAAGGAAACGTATGTGTCCAAGGCATGAACCAGGCATGGGCACAGATCAGAAGCCAAGCTGGGATGAACAAGGAGTTGCTTTGTCCCTGGCTGATATGAGATGGGCACCACCAACCAGATGCCACTCTACCCAGGTCAGGGACAGTCCAGAATGTCTTCTGGGACTGAGAGTTCTCACCCTTGATACAAGGTAGAATGGCTCGCTGCTGGATGGCAGACGGCTTCTCAAAACCATAGGCGTAGATGCCACGGAGAAGGGACTCTGAGAGGTTCATGTCATCAAAGCTGTCAACAATCTCATTCCAGTTACTCTATGGGATGCAAAGAATTAAAGTTTGAGTCGTGGAAAAGGCGGGGCTGAGCTGTAGTCCCAGAGCGAACAGGATCTGGTGCCTACTAACCAAAGCCTCAAAGCTTACAACCCCTCCTCCCTTTAGGAAAACCAGCTGCTTCTAGATGGGTCTGGGAAATCAATCTAAGAGGCCACTCTAACTCTATACAACTGTAAAGCTGAGAGTTGTAATGGGGGAGGACAGAATTTCATTTGTCCAGTCTCACCTCGATGACGCCTTCGGGCTCCATCCCATCGGGGCCATTGTCTCTGGATCTGTTGGTTTAAAGCACAAATTTTGTCCCCTGCCAGACCGAAGCACTCAGAAATCCTGACAGCCGGGCTCTGTCAGGAGTGGCCTGCATGATGCCATCAACCGGCTCTTCCAGATCCAACTGCCACCGGTTCCCAAAAGGTACCCAGAGGAGGAGTATCTATAAAACTGCTTGAGGCCTTTGCCCCATGCAGGCAGCGGCTCAGGCCAGGCCACCCCCGACATAAGGGGGTGACCCTTTCTGAAGACAGGTTGGCAGGCGTGCCGCCGCGCTCACGGTGCCCAGAGGTGGTGCTTGCCGCCAGGTCCACGTGGGCCCGACCCAGCCGCTTAAAGCCCCAGCGCGTGCACCTCCCACCAGAGCACCAGCGCGCCGGAAGTCCCGCCCTTCACCTCCCAGATCGGAGGGTAGGACATCCCCTT
>NW_012118154.1:3614451-3630883 GCF_000951035.1 Colobus angolensis palliatus | reverse complement strand
CTTGCAAATGCCTTTCTTACCGGGAATCCTGGCTCGCAGACATGATCCTTAGAAACTAGGGCGGAGTGCCCGCCTATCGACAACTTATAGAGCGCCCGACTCCGCCCCGGCCATCGCATTGGCTTGGCTGCCCCGGCCCCGCCTGCCGGCGCTCAGCAACTCGGCGTGACGTTAGTTCCTAGGCGCTCTGGCATGCAGCCACCATTGGATAACTTGAACGCCTATCAAGGTGAAGGTCCGCCCCGCAGCCTCATTGGCTGGAGGGCCCGCCTTTCTCGCCGGTACGGAAGTGACATACGGGAGTCAGGCCTCGAGGCCTGGCAGCCATCTTGGGGCCCTGAACTCTCACACGTGCGGAGGCGACAGTGCCTTGGTCATGTGGCTCCGTAGGCCCTATCACGCAAGGGGGGCGAGGTCTCAGCCTCCAGAGGCTTCCGGGCTCTGGGGGTTATCACTTCCCTTTACTTCTGCTCCCGGTCCCCACTGGACTCAAATGTTAATTTGTTTTCCCCTGTAGCAAAGATGGATTCGACACCGCCTGGACGTGTGCCAAGGATGAAGGAATCAAGAGCGATATCCTAGGGACAGGAGGATTCCCCTGGCTGGAGGGTGGAGGGATGAAAGAAAACTGTAAAGGGCTTTGGGGTACTGTCTTGAATGCTGGCTGGTCCCCTCCCCAGTCCCTTGTGTCCAGTTCCCCAGCTTCCCTCTCGGACGCCCTTATTCTTGAGGCTTACCTACTTTCCCTCCTTCCTGCGCTCTGCTCCTATCTGGGGGATTTGTTTGGGTGAAGACATGGTGTTGGCAGTGTCTGAGCCAGGGATGGAAAGCTGACCCCTTTAGTCTCAAAGGCCTGGCTGGAAGGTCTGAGCTAAGTATATCCACTAATTTGAGGCCCCTTAAGGAAGACCACCACTTAAGTATCAACAAAGGATCCTTTATTGACCAGAGCAGGACCGTGGCATTTATATATATATAAAGTTTGAAGATCTGGCAGGCAGTGATGCTATTGCCCGCCCACCACCCCCAGCACTGATTTCCTGCTCCCTGCACGGGGAAAGGGGAGGATGACTACTCCACCCAGGCCACAGGGCCACACTCCCCTGCAAACAGAGGAAGAAAGGGGCTTTTCTGTAGCCACCCCCTGCCCATCAAAAATCAACAAGTATTCTCTCAAAGAAAAAAAAAATACAGAAATTTAAACATTTAAATATGAAAAACCAAAGGGAACTGAGTGGGAAGAGGCAAGAGAGGAAAGGGACTGGAGTTTCCTGGGAAGGGACTCCCATGTCCCCCTTCCCATTAATGGGCTTGGGGTCTGGGGTACGAGGCTCACACAGTGAGTTTGCAGTGACACAGCTCCTTGTAGATCTGCCGACGAAGTTTGGGCATGTCCTGCTGGGTGAAGCTGAATGGCTGAGACAGGGCCAGATGCTTGCAGTACTGGGTGTTAACAAAGCAGGCCATGAGAAACCCCGTGTCAGGACCTGTGCTACACATTTCATATGAGATGTGTCTCCATCTTTCAGAGAACATGCCCACTTCACATACAAAGGGAGTCAGGGTCCCATAGCCTGGGGTTCAAAAACAGCCTGACTCTAAAGCTAATGTTCTTACTTGGTACATGACAGAATGTTTTAGATAGAGAAAATACACTGAGTGGGAGGTTAGCAGGGAGCTCTATCAAGGCCAGAGGCCCAAGACCAGACACTCAGTCCCAATGGGGGATGAAGAAGCCAAGAGGACCAGTGAAGCCAGGGTCTTGGTGTTCTAAAACAGATTACTTCCTGCTCCACAACTGACTATGAGCCAAATGAGGGGATACAGAACAACCTCCCAACCCTATAACCCAACTGACTTCAGAGCTAGAGGAGGTGGCCCCATCATCTGCTTACCTGCAACACAAAAGCACCACAGTCACTGTCATTATTCTGCCTGGCCACATTCTAGAGGAGAGACAAAAAGCAGGCCCTTCACATGGAGACTCCCAGGGGTAGGGGCTTCAATTTCTGCCTTCTACCACTATCCCCAACAACACCCTATACCCCTTCCTCAGGAAACTCACCATTTTGAAGTAACCTTTCCAGCCCTGGTGGAAATCCAGTCGGTCTTTCTTTACCGCCTCTGCCTGCAGATACTTGGCAATATGCTATGTGGGTGGGGAAAAAGAGAACGTGATGCCCTAAATCTCCCAAATGAACACAGTATGGTGGGTAGTGGTGGCAGACACCATGCCCAGGTCGCCCCTCAAAGGCCCAAAGCCCACCCTTCTTCCTGCAATGCCTTGCCACTGCACCTCCCCACGTTTTGCCCATCTCTCTCCTACCCCCTCAAACCTTAGGGCAGCGGCGGTTTAGGGTACGCTGCGAGTCAAAATAGGTGATGGTGCGTCGCCTCACATCGACAGAGATGAGGGACCAATGCACCTCCAGGTGGATGGGGATTAGCAGTAGCTCCTTATTGAAGATGTCCACCTAAAGAGACAGTACCACAAGTCAGGTACAACACACAGAAGTCTTGCCTTTTGCCATGAAGGTTCTAGAGAGGAACAGAGACACAGGCAAGGGAGCCAAGTGAAAGAATAGAAGACCCAGGCCCTAGATCGTGGGCAAACTCAGGGTCTGCATGTTTCAGCTCTTCGGGGTAAGGGAGGAAGGTCGGACAATGGAGGTGACATCAGAACGAACACTTGAGAATCCATGATGGGCAGGCACTTTTCACACTTTAAAGGGAGAAGCACTTAGCAGCTAAGAACCCAGGCCCAGGATTCTGCAGCCTGCCAGAATTCAACTCCAGCTCCTCTCCATTTACTGGCTGATGACTGGGCAACCTACTTAATAACCTTCTATACCTCAGTTTCCTTATCTGTCAGAGAGTGAAAATAGTAGTACCTACACCTCATCCATTTGTTATGAGGATTAAACTAGTGAATATCCATAATACACTTAGAACAAGATACAGCACAAAGTAAACACTCAGTTAATGCTCATAACAATCCTACCAGGAAGTTCTCACATTCAACCTAAGAGATGAGGAAATTGCAGCTTGGAAAGTAGTGACTTGCAAAAGGTCATAAAAGAAATGACAGAAGTGGGACTCAAACTCAGTATGAAGAAGGCCAACATGTTTTTCACTGTGTGTCACCACCCTTCCCTCTACTGGGAGAAGAGGAAGAAGATCCCTGAGGGTATAAGCTCTTGAATTTGAGGACTGAAATTAAGCAATGCTAGAGCCAATCATCCTGCCTAGCTGTAGAAATGTCCTGGCCTTTGAATGGGAGGGCAGGGAAACCAGAGAACTCTTGACTTTTCTCCCGCAACCTGTTCCTCTCCCACTTTTCCCGTTACATAGGCCAAGAACCTAGGCATCATCCTCCACTTCTATCTTTTTCTTCGTTTCCCACATCCAACCTGTGGAGGAAAAAACAAATCTTTCCTACTATACTCTCACAACACAAAATACTTCTGTAACCTGTGGTCACCAAGAAGTGTGTGCGGCTTTCTCTCCACCAATGACCAAGCAAGCAATTTTGCAGTGGACACAGCTGGGTATCCCCCAATTCAATTCCAACGCTATCTACCTGGAGATAATGTGTCACAGGTTTAGGGCTCAGTCTCACAAGGCTGCCCCCAATTCTGATGTCAGTCCTAAGCCCCAGGTTGTTTTATCTATGCTTCTCACCAACTGGTTAGATCAGCGTTCCCATGACCCGCTCCTTGAATTTGATTAATTTGCTAGAGTAGCTCACAGAACTCATGGAAACACATTTACCAGTTTATTACAAAGGGTAGTACAAAGAGTACAGATGAAAAGATGCACAGGGCAAGGTACTGGGAAGAGGCCTGGAGGCCATCCTGTGGGAACCTCCATGCCTTCAGTTATCTAGAATGTCTCCAAACTCCTCCTCTCGGGTTTTTTTTGTTGTTGTTCTTTTTTGAGAAAGAGTCTCACTCTGTCACCCAGGCTGGAGTGCAGCAGCACTATCTTGGCTCACTGCAACCTCTGCCTCGGGGGTTCAAGCGATTCTCCTGCCTCAGCCTCCTGGAGACTACAGGCACCCACCACCACGCCCAGCTAATTTTCATATTTTTAGTAGAGTTGGGGTTTCACCATGTTGGCCAGGCTGGTCTCAATCTCTTGACCTTGCAATCTGCCCGCGTCGGCCTCCCAAAGTATGGGATTACAGGCCTGAGCCACCGCACCTGGCCGCTTTCAGGTTTTTACAGAGGCTTCACTACTAGGCATGCCTGATTAAATCACTGACCATCAGTGATTGCCTTAACCTTCAGCCCCTTTCCCCTCCCAGGAAGCTGGTGGGGGTGAGGCTGAACGTTCCAACCCTCTAATCATGAAGCCACCTAGAGGGGCTAGCCATGAATCAACTCATCAGCATACAAAACACACATCACTGGAGATTCCAAGGATTTTACAAGTGGAATGCCAGGAGCCTGGTCAGGAGACCAAATATGTATCTCTCAGTATCACAGAGCCTGTCAGTCCTACTGGTTTTCCTTGTAAAATGTATCCTACATAAAACTACTCTCTCTCTCTCCCTTTAGCGCTCCAGTTCAAGTTTCTCACCTGGACTACTGTGCTCTGTTCCTGCTTCCGTTCTTGTCCCCCTTTCAATCTATCATTGAAACAGGAGTTTAAAGCAGAAAACTCAATGGCTTCTCAGTATACGCGCAATACAATCCCCCCTCCTCAGCCTACTGTATATGTCCTATGTCCTACATGATCTACTCTCTGACCGAATTTTGTATCGGTCTCCCTTTGCTCACTCTGTGCCAACTACACAGGTCACCCCCACAAGCCCTCTGTTCTTCAGTCATGGTTTTTCACTATGGGTCTTGTGTACTTGCTGTTCCCTTTGCCTGAACACTCCTCTCCCAGACCTGCAAATGGCTGGCTGCTCATCATTCAAGTCTCAGCTATGAGAGGCCTTCCTAGACCACCCAATCTAAAGCACCCACTGTCCACACTATCACAGTACTCTGGGTTTGTTTGTTTTTTTTTTGAGACAGTTTTGCTCTTGTTGCCCCAGGCTGGAGTGCAATGGCGGGGGTCTCAGCTCACTGCAACCTCTGCCTCTCAGGTTCATGCGATTCTTTTGCCTCAGCCTCCCGGAATAGCTGGGCTTATTAAGAGGCCATCTGCCACCACAAAGGGCTAATTTTTGTATTTTTAATAGAGACAGGGTTTCTCAATGTTGGCCAGACTAGTCTCGAACTCCTGACCTCAGGTGATCCACCCAAGTTGGCCTCCCAAAGTGCTGGGATTACAGGCGTGAGCCACTGCACCCGGCCTCACATTACTCTGTTTTGATCTGCCCACAGCACTTATCGCTAGCTGCAGTTTAACTGTATTCTCACTCCACAAGGGCAAGTTTTCCTTATTTAATACTGTATCCTTAGTGCCTACACACACAGGAGACATTTAATCTTTGACAGACTGAATGAACACAGTCAGGGAAAGGGCTCATAGAAAACAAGACTCTCATTCTTTAGAGGCAAAGGCATTACACAAGTAGATGTCAATTCAAAACTCACGTTTTTGGTCCACCTTTTCACCCCATCATAACCCTTGGTACGGAGTTTATCATAGAAGAAACTATTGAAGAAATGCACCTGTGCCAATGACACAAAAAAGCTCAATGGAATTAAAAGACCTCAGTCTCTCCCTCAGTCCCCTCCTCAGTCCACTGACAGTAAAAACAAATTCTGGGTTTTTGGGTTTTTTTCCTTTTTTTTTTGGTAGAGACAGGGTCTCACTATGTTGCCCAGGTTGGTCTCAAACTCCTGGCCTCAAGCAATCTGTCTGTCCACCTGCATCGGCCTCCCAGAGCATTGAGATTATAGGCATGAGTCAACAAACCAGGCCTTTTTTTTTTTTTTTTTTTTTTTTTTCTTGCTCTGTCGCCCAGGCTGGAGTGCAGTGGCATGATTTCGACTGTCTGCAACCTCCGCCTCCTGGGTTCAAGCAATTCTCCCGCCTCACCCTCCCGAGTAGCTGGCACTACAGGCACCTGCCACTACACCCAGCTAACTTTTTCATATTTTTAGTAGAGACAAGGTTTCACCATGTTGGCCAGGCTGGTCTCGAACTCCTGACCTCAGGTGATCCATCTGCCTTGGCCTCCCAAAGTGCTGGGATTACTGGGATGAGTCATTACACTCAAAGTTGTTTTTTTTGTCTTTTTTTTTTTTTTTTTGAGACAGAATTCTGCTCTTGTTGCCCAGGTATGAGTGCAATGGCGTGAGCTCGACTCACTGCAACCTCCGCCTCCCCGGTTCAAGCAATTCTCCTCCCTCAGCCTCCCGAGTAACTGGGATTACAGGCATGCGCCACCATGCCCAGCTAATTTTGTATTTTTAGTCGAGACGGGGTTTCTCCATGTTGGTCAGTCTGGTCTTGAACTTCTAACCTCAGGTGATCTGCCCACCTTAGCCTCCGAAAGTGCTGGGATTACAGGCACGAGCCACCATGCCTGGTGGCCTTTTTTGTTTTTTTTAAACCTTGTTTTACAATAGGATCCCATGTCGATTCTTGGGGCTGGCCATAGGGAAAAAAAACTAAATACCGGCAGAAAGGAAAACAACTGATAAATCCACGGCCAAGATTACAGATTTGAAATTAATACACTACCACTACCACCTCTCTCCCTGAAACAGAGACCCTCTCTATGTAAAATGAAAAGGATGAAAGGAGCTTAAAAAGCTGCTTAAAACTGCAGAAGTTCTTCTGGGTACTGACCTATCTGGTTGGGCCTACCTTTTCAGGGACTGTGTCCATGACCAGGTCTCCATACATGTTCATCACCTGGGGAGAAGATGGGAGGCAGCTTGCCATGGAGGGTGCAGCATGGGTACAGGGCTCCCCCATGCAGAGGGCCCCAGACACCCTGCTCCCTGAATCCCCTCTCAGGCCTGTTTCTCCACCCTTTCTCACCTGGTCATTGAGCCAGTTCTGTCCATACAAGGTCCCCAAGTCATCCATGGTCAGCACATGCCGCTTATAGGCCACTCGGAAGCCCCTCACCATGGCATTGCCTGGCATCCGCTGGTATGACTGGATCAGCTGCAACACCAGGCCCTTCCTGAGTAGGCCAAGGGTGGAAGGGTGGAGTCACACAAAAGGTGATGCAGCTGGGGCACACAGAAATACCTACTACTGCCTAGAATACAAATTCTAATGACCCCCTTTTTTTGGGCTCATGATGGGTCCTTCCGAGGACCTGCGAAAGGCCCACTCCCCGGAAAGATGAACGTGACTACTCAAGTAGAACATGTCAGGGTCCCAGGTAAAGACTCTCCCATCAGCTTCCAAGGACTCGGCACCTTGCCTGCAGAGTCCTCCCCTTCAGCTCTAGCTTCGTCCTCCCCCAAGTACAGCCCTAAAAGGCAGCAGTATTCTCTCTATGTCCCTGAGGCCCCAGCCCTCCTTTGAAGGAGGGCTTTCAAGCCTCACCTGGAAGGTGTGGAAAACTCCTGCTGGAAAATGTCCTCCAATTTCTCCACTACCTCATCGGTGCTGAGGGGTATGAGGCTGCCATACGTTTGAAGGAATTCGTCCAAGATGCCTGATGGAAAGGGAGAGAGGAGGGGTAAGGCCTCCAGACTCTACTTTAGGAGTCGGTGGAGGGAGAGGCTAGTTGCTCAAGCGCTCCTTACTCTGTACGCAGGTCACATGCTCCTCTCGCAGGGGGCTGTGCTGGCCGGCTTTCTCCCCAGGCCTCTCTGCCTCTTCTGCCATGCCCAAATCTGAGCCCTGAAAAAGCTCCTGGGCCACATGGTCCCCGATGCTGCACACATTGCTGATGAGGATGCTGGCATCAGGGGGTGCCAAGCTGCGCTCCCCTTCTGGCCCAGATGGTCCCCCAAAACCGTTGGGCAGAGTACATGAAAGGAGGCCTATAGGGCAGGGGAAATGGAATGGGCATGAGAGACTGGCCTGGGGGAAAGGACAATGGGATGCACACAGTTAACTCATGCATGCAAAGAAGACCACAAGAAGGATACACTGAAGCAGAATCCACCAATGTCAATCCCACTCCATGAAACGGGGACCCCATAAGCATGAGATAAACATGTCCAAGAGATTCTACAGGGACAGAGAGAGTTCCTACTCATAGACAGAAGAAAGAAAAAGGATTAGCAATTAGACATAAAAACTTCAGGGATATTTGTCACCACTATATGCCAAACACCTAGCATAGTACCCAGCATATTGTAAAGGCTCAATGAATACTTGAATATGTCACAAAGACGTAGAGAGCCTGAAATTGTTTGGCTGGAGTTCTCCGAAAGGGAAATATTATTTCACAACTGTAAGATGATGTACTCCACTACCGGGAGAGATCCCATCCCACCACTGTGGGAGTGGTACCCTCTGGAGATGTACACACAGGGGTTCTTATACTGAGAGGCCGACGAGGGATTTCGCGTGGACAGGATTTTTCTAAACCACAGCTCCCCTTTCTCATCTGCGCTCAAGACCACAGAATACCTACTTAGGGAATCTGTTTCCTAGTTCTGACTGGGAAACAGCCAGGCTCACTCCCAAGCTTACTTTCTGCTCAAAGTGGGGCTTAATGGAGACACTTTGCAGCTCTTCCGGAGCTGTCCCTCTGCCATCTTACTTTCCTTAAGCCCAACTCTCACCATGGCAACAGGCTCCTGGTGCTCCAGGCTCTTATCCCTCCCTAACCCCTTTCCCCCCACCCTCACCCCACACCCCTTTCCCACCTTACCCGAGTCAGGGTCCAGAGGAGACTTTGGAGTCCACCTGAGTCCATCTTCCTCCATGGGGGGCCCAGAGGGCACTGGTGGAGACCCTCTCACCCCATCCTCAGCCATGAGAGCACCTAGCAGACCCAGCCGGGGTGGAGGTGGCCCCCGGGGAGAGTCAAAACGACAACAGGGGGATGGCACCTGTGGCGTCGCACCCCCTTCCTGGGGTGAAAGATGGTTCTTGGGGTGTGCAAGGCCCCGCCGCCGGCCCCGGTGGCGCCCCCAAAGCTTCCAGTGGAATGTCAGCGAGGTGCTTTTTGAGTAGAGCAGCATCCGGAAGGCTCTCATGGCTCGACGGCGGCGCTGTGAGCAGGTTTTTCGATGAGTGGGGCGGGAAGGGCGGGGCCGCTGGGAGGTTCCCAGCTGACTCCATCTGGGGGGCAGCCTCCAAGCTGCCACTTCCTCCTCTTCATCTTCATCCTCCTCCTCCTCTTCTTCCTCCTCTTCACTTGCTGAGGCATCAAAAGAGGGCCGGGGGACAGGGAGGCGTCTGGCTGGCACTGTGGTCCCTGACCCAGGATCTGGCCCAAACCCTCCACCTGACTTGAGTCGGGGTTTGGGAGGTGGGGGCCAACGAAGACGCTCCCGCCTGGGACTTGAGTAAGCTGGGGGTATGCCGGGTCCAGGAGGCTCAGGCCCCCAGGACCCGGTCCCTTGTATAGTCTCTTTCATCTTCCAGTACCCTGAAAAACAAAGATCAAGAATATCAAAATCTAAGCATCACGCCAGCGCCGATCCTGCCTCTCTTCCTGGCCATGCCTCCTCTGGATTCAGATGCAAATGAAGAAAAGCGGAAAAAACGCAAAACTCCTAACTTAAGATCCTCCCAGTTAAGGCGATCCACAAGGGGCCCTTTAGGGTCTGTGCCATCATCTCTCCCCAGTTCAGAGACAAGGGAAAATGGCTAAGCACCAGGCCTCAGAAATCTTATTTCTAAGATCCCCAGGCCAAACCCAATAGCAATGCCTGGTTCTACGTCTTTATTTTAATACCACCAGGGCTGTCCTTTGAGGGCCCAATAAGGACAATTTCTTTCCTCAGGGACATGATAACCGTGGTACCTGAGGAGAATGCAACTTGCACGTGGAAACTGTGGGCTGGAGTGGGAGACAGTTCTCTAACACCCTGGATGAACGGGGGGCATGGGAAGGCTACGGTCATCTCAGGTGCGGATGCCAGGGCTATGGTTCAGGGGTAGAGGGGTTCAGGGGTAGAGGCTGATGAACCGGGAAGCACTTTGAAGGAAACTTAAAGAGAACCGAATCAAGGCGCTGGGACAGAACGGAGCGCACGAGCCAGGCCGGGCCTGCCCCCTCCTACTTCATCCTCGGGGACCAGAACGCAACCCGGCACCAGTCCGGTCCCACGGGCTTGGATGGCTGGGCGCACACGGGCCTTAAGAAGCCCCTTGACGGGCCTCTGGGCCCCGGTTGGGTGGAAGCGAGGCCCAGGAATGGGAGAGGCCAAGGCAGGGCTGGGGGGAGGGGAGGGGGCGTCCTCACCGCGAGCGGGGAAGCCGGGCAGACGGGCCCGAGGGCGGGCGTCTCCGGCCTCAAGCTTCCCGGCTCATCTCTCCGGCGACGGCGGCGGCCCCGCCACTCCTGCTGTCTTCAGGCGCAGCCGTCTCAATTCAGGATTCCAACGCTTCTGGGCCGCGTGCCGCGCCGCCGAACACCCCGCCGCGCCGCCTCTGGCTCTGCTTCAGCTTCAGCTTCCACCTCCACCTCCGCCACCGCCACCGCCACCACCAGCACCACCGCCACCACCAGCGCCACCGCCACTCCTCCCCCCGTCCTCCTCCTTCCCCTCCCGCGAGCCCCGGGCCCACCGGCAGTGGCGGCGCACGATTAGTACGTCACACCCGGCGAAGAGCGCCGGCGCGGCCACCAAGCGCCCAGTCCCGCCTACCCGGGGACGCCGGCGCCACGGGACCGGCCCGCCCACAGCGCTACACAGGGCTGCGCCTGCGCACATCTGCCTCCCGGCCGCGCGTGGCGTTCCAGCCACTTTCCCTTTTGCGCCGCGCTCTGTCTTCTCCGCTCTCGCCGGCCTGACCCTAGCGGCGCCCCCAGTACCTTGGTCCGGCGCGGGGCGCGCCACAGGAGAGCTAGGAGGGCGGGAGATCCCCGTATGAGGACCGGGCTGAGGCGAGGCATTGGGGGAAATGGAGCCGGGGTATCATTCATTCTCTTTTATTTAACTTTAAGCAGGGCTTGATGAGAAAGAAGAGCTCAGAGGAGTGAGGCAACACTAACACCAGGGCGTACGATACATCCGAGGCTCCCCCGACACCAGTTCCAGCCCGGAAGGGCTTGGAATGGCCTGTCACGCCGGGGCAATGGAGCGCATGAAAGCCAAACCTTGGGACCCGAAGAGGAATTTGACTGCGAAGGCACCGTCCTCGTCGGGCACCCCCTGTAGACGGGCGCATAATAGATACATCTTTGGAGAGAGTGATGGAAACTGAGGTCCGATATTTGGAGAGAATGACGTAGGATAAGGCATCTTGTGGGGTGAAGAGGCAGAGGGCACCTGGAGAGAGGTGTGGCATGGAGAACCAGGGGTTTTCCTTAGCAGAGGGCGGCTTCGTGGACTTCGGCCAACCGGCAGGTGCTTCCCTCGAGCGGCCGCTAGATGGTGGTGCTGTTCTGGATGCTTCCAGTGATCCCCGACCAGGTCTGGACAATGCCTGGCGCCCGTCCCCCGCCCCTCATCTACACACAGGCAAGAATTCGGAGCTCCATGGGGGACAGAAGCAAGATATCCGTAAAATCAAAGTGTAGGGGGTGGGAATGAAAAGGGAAAAGTGAGGAACCGGGAGCCAAACCCAGGAAGACGCCTCTGTTCCTGCACATTCCCTCTCTTTTATATACTCAGCTCTTGGCTGTCTCCAGTATGTACCCACCCTGGTCTTCCAAGCTGGGAGCCACTTTTTATAACACAATCACAGTTTCACAAACCCCAGGAAGGTTCCATGTGGAGAGAGGTTAAGTTTCGCCCTTGCCCGGGGAATTATGACACTCAAAATATCCCCTTGGTGTAAATGGAAGACACCTGAGAAAAAAGAGAAAGTAGATTCGCAGTGAAGCACAGCCATCCAGATGCCCTGTTTCCCGCTGCCTTTCCAGCTCCACCGTTCCTCTACCTCCTGTAAGGACCCAGGCATTCTGCACTTCACTCCTCAGAGTGAAGAGGCCCTGCCTCTGTTTAGGTTTCCAGCCTCCCTCCAATTGGTAGCTCCCTGCACTGCTACCCCCTGTCAGAGATGTCCTGCTTTCGGCTGCCCACACGGCTCTCACCTGCGCTATAGCAGCTGTTGTAGGCCCGGTCCGGGTGGGAGGGCATACTTCTTATACATCGGAATAGAGTCTCTTGCTTTCCTTGGCCTTCTCGAGACACCACCTGACCCATGGTGAAAGTCACGTCTTGAAACAGGACCTGGCAGGGAAGGGAGGTGTTGAAGAAAACAAGATGGCCTGGCTGAGTTCTGGGAGGCCTCAGGAGTGATAACGAGGGGAGAAAGAAGGGTCCGCTAGGTTTGGTATGAATAGAGGGATCAGGAACCCTCAGTATCGGGCCAAAGAGGCCCCCTGTGAAGCTCAGAGTGTGGCGGGGTTACCTGGCTATACAGCAGATAAACTCCAGCATCCCGGATTCGGACACCATATCCTTGGGCCTGTAGGCCTCTCCCACGCCTGAGAGCTGGTTGCCACATCACCTCGGTCACATCGGAGTCATCTGGCGGTGAGAAGTGTGTCGGTCAGGATTTCTTGGCACTCTCAGATGCTTTTCGGTTCTTCCCCTTTCACCTATAAGAACCCCTTGAGCCCAAGTGCCAGCCCGAGAGTTGCTGGTTATTGCCCCTCCCCAAAGCCATTATTTAAAATAGTGCTAACCCTTGGAGGTGGCGTTAATGGGAACCAGGTGCAGGACGGAGTGCTGCTCTGAGGAGAGAAGGAGGGAATCTCAGCCATGTCCACTTTTCCCCGTTGTGCTGTTGGCAGCCTCCACCCTCACCCTGACTCGGGCTTACAATCCCCACGCTGCTGCACACCTCCCACCCCTGCTGCACCCTGGAAGCCTCACTCTTCTGTTTTTGGGTGAGCACTGCTCTCCTTTTCCGGGATCTCTCCCCATTCTCCCAGGCTTCCAGGGCATCGGAGCTCTGCTCATGGAAAGAGGGTCAGGGTTAGATTAAGATGCACGAGTCCCAGCCAGCCTTCCTTCCCAGCCCTCCCCTGCCCCCGAAATGCCTCAAATCTCTCATGCACCTTTTCCCAGCAACCTGAGTGTTGGTGCTGGCTGCCCTCCAGGATTTGTTAGGTATGAGAAGCATTAACCTTTAACAGTTTCCTTTTCTGGAATGGCCGCGCCCCTGACTTCCAAACCGGAGACCCTCTCTTGCACCCCCTTGAAACTTTGCAGACCAGGAGGCCCAGAAACCCCCCACGCTAACCATCCTTCTCTCCCAGACACCCTCTTCCCCTCACTCACCTGCTCCGGGAGACTCTGCCAGGGATACCCTTCTCCCTTCTGGGAGGGCCCTCCTGTCCTCTGCAGCCGGCTCACCTCTCTCCTGAGGCTCTGCAGCTCTGTCTGTTGGGTCAGCAGAGCCATGGCACAAGCCACAGCCCCCAGAGCTGCACCCCAACTCAACCAGAGGGCAACTGAGAGTGCCGGCTCTCTGACCGGAACCCCCATGTTGCCTGGAGGCCCTTTGGGGGCTAGCGAGAAAAGAGATGAGGCTGGCATGAGCTGGGGACCCTGCCAACAGCTGTGGCTTCAAGAGTGGGGTAGCAAGGAGGTGGCGGGGCGGGTAGGGGTACGGGCAGTGGTGCAGAAGGGAAGAAGGTTGTTACGCAAGGAGAAATAAAAAGGAACTTGAGAATAAAAAGGAGGGAGGAGGAAAGCAAGCTAAGGGTACTGTTAGTGCTCCTGGCACTCCGTCGTGGGGCCAGTGTTGCCCTGAGACCCTCCACCCTCCCTCAGCCTCAGGAGAATTAGGTTCCAGTCCCTCTAGGAAGGACGGGGCTGCCAGTGACACCCAGGAGGAACAGCCAGTGCGCAGGAACCCTAGGGCGGCCCCAGGGTTGGGGGAGGGAAGGTTGGCTGGCTAGAGGGCATGGTGCCAGGAGCAGGATGGGGGGCCAAGCTGGGCAGTGGCCAGGGTCAGGGCAAGGGTGAAAGACCCTCTAGCTCAGGCACAACAGAGATCGCTGGGGCAGTTTACTAAGGGTGACTGAAGGTGGGAAAGGAAGGGTGGGCTCGGTGGGGAGGAGAACCAAGGGCACGGAAGCAAGAAACTGGCTGAGTTCTGGGGTTAAGGCTGGGCCGGGTGTGTTGGAATAAGGCCTGCACTACTCCCTGTGCTGAACTTGGCAAGCAGGACTTCCTGTTTCCCGAGAGAAGCTCTTACATAAGGCTCTGGACGGAGACAAAGCAGCAGCCCCAAGCCCCCCGGCCCCTGCAGGATTCCTCCCCGGCACACAGGGTTCCGGTTCCCGTGTGCTTGCTGACTCTGAGCCCCTCCTCCAGGCTGGCTCCTGCCCACCCCACCTCCCAGCAAGGGCCTGTGCCAGCACCTGCTGAATGTCCTGAAGCCACCAAGAGGAAGGGCCCCTGCTCCTCCCAGCCAGGGAGGGAATCCCCCGGAGGAGGAAGTCCGCCTCCTAGGGAAAGGAGGCCGCTTCTGCTGTACCTTGGGCGGACGATTGATTTTTTCCTGGGCAGTGCGCCTTTCTACCTCTGCTCCCACCTGGGGGTTGGAGGCATGGAGGTCCCTGCTCCCAAGCCTGAACATCATCCTGGAATTCCAGCTGTGCGGCTCTGCAACGACCCCCTTTCCATGGCCCCCCATCTACCCTAGGAGTGTCCCCTGAGCCCCAATAAAGAGAGAGACTATGACTTATTCTATTTAATATCCATTTATCAACATTTTGTCACAATAATAATAAAAATAATATCTGTTTTAAAAATCCACAGGGAATTCTCAAGGGAGGAGCTTGTCTTGTTTCTCGCCCCTCACATTTGGGAACTCCTGGCCTAGGCCCAGTCTCTTTGGCTTCCTGCCGCCAGGTCCAGCCCCTCTCAGTGCCTGAAGTGGGGTCTTCTGGACCCATCCTTGCCCACAGAGTACAGTGAACACAATGCCCTGGGGGTCTGTGGCCAGGGGGAGTCGAGATCACTGGGGGCCTCAAAGGGTCAGGGATTGGGGAGCTAGTGAGGTGGAGAGTGGGCGGTGGGGGGCGTTGTAAGATAAGAGTGGGAATACTGTATTTATGTGGGATGGAAAACATGTGAACAGGCCCAGGCAGCCTCTAGAGGGAGGGGCAGGTCTGGAGCAAAGAGCAGCTGAGGGTGGGGCACAAGGGACTGGGGTGCCCAGATAGCTGCCAAGGGGAGCCGGCAGCCTGGGAAGACTGCGGGGAGACCAGGGCCCCTCAGTGAACTTGGAAGAGTCCGAAGTAGGTGAGGAAGGGGGCAACCTTGAGATGGGCCCAGGGGAGGGTGCGGATTCGCAGGGAGGACCCTGGTCGCAGAGCCAACAGCCCAGACACCTGGCAGAGGCGAAGCTGGGGCCCGAGGGAACTCGCCGCAGTGGCTGAGAATTCCTCCAGGCAGCGCAGGGCCAGCACGCCATCCACCAGCAAGTCCAGCTTCAGGTAGACAGCCTTCCCCTCGTCAAAGTGCACCTGGGGTGGGGACAATAGGCCAAGTCCAGGCCTCTGCCTGCCCTCGCCTCAATTTCCAATTTCCTCAGTGACGCAGGCTTCCCATCCCACCCAAACCCCGACTCACCCTCCCAGCCTTGTAGCTGGTCCCCCACTCTCCTGGCAAACCCTTCGCCACTCCCTTACTGCATTACCAGTGCAACCAGGTGGGGCTTACCTGACAGTACAGGTAGTAGAGCCCAGCCCGGGTGACTATAAACTCCCCGATCTGACGGTTGTAGCGCAGAGGGCTGGAGCTGTTGATTCTGGCTTCCTCCCAGCCACTCACTGTCCCGTCCACACCTGAACACAGATGCTCAGAGATAAGGAAATGTCTCTCTACAGGACTCCCCCACACCCCCCAGGGATCCATTGAGCATATGAACGTTCAGTGCCCACTTTACCCAGAAGACACATAGATCACCCCGGGCAAGGGAGGATCCATCCCCTATGGCACCCACAGTTGACTAGGAAGTTATGTGAAAAAATCTAATGTATATGGCCAGAGACATTCAGGGCAGATTGTCACCTGCAGTCACTTCTGGGGAGAAGAGTAGAACTGAAGGAGAAGTATGAGGGGATTTAACGTTTGACTTCATGGATATCTATATATTTTTTTTTTTATGTGGAGGATGTAAACATACATTATTTGATTAGTACAACTAAAAATAATAAAATGACACCCAATGTCCATCAACAAAATGTCTATCCATATAATGGAATATTATTTGGCCATAAAAAGAGTGAAGTACTGATACACGCTATGGCACAGATGCACCTTGAAAACATCATGCTCAGCCAGGCACAGTGGCTCACGCCTGTAATCCCAGCATTTTGAGAGGCCAAGGCAGGCGGATCACCTGAGGTCGGGAATTCGAGACCAGCCTGGCCAACATGGTGAAACCCCGTCTCTACTAAAAATACAAAAACTAG
>NW_012118154.1:3613202-3613991 GCF_000951035.1 Colobus angolensis palliatus | reverse complement strand
CACCGATGGGTTCCCACAGCCTGTGCTCTGCAGAGTCTCCAGCACTGAAGTTTCCTTCCCTTCCTTACCCTGCCAACTGCGCCATCCGAATAGCAACAGCCCCTCAAACTCATCTTGACCAATGCTGAGCTGACTCCCCTCATCCCACACTTGCTTTACTGTCGTTTTCCACATTTGGCTTCTGGTTCTGCCACCAGGGGGATACTCAAGCCTCCCTCTCCTTTACCCACATCATTCATCGATCAACAGTTCCTATCAATCCTGCCTCCTAAATAGCTCTCTCCCCTGTCTCCCCCATCTGGTGCCTCCGTCTGCTTTTCACAGCATTCTCTGTTTCCATTCTGGCTTCCTCCAGTTTATTCCCTACACAAAGCCACAGAATGAGTCTCTAAGATGCAGATGTAAGCCCACCTCGCCTTCCTCCTTCCGATGGCTCACCTCAGAATAGTTCCCACATGCCGCTGTGTGGCCTGGCTTCTGTCTCCAGCCTTATCCCCATCTCGCTCCTCCAGCAATTTCTGCTTCTGCCATGCTGAACTTAAGAGTCCCCCAGCCTCATTATGCTCTGGTCAAACCCGGGGCTTTTGCCCCAGGGGCTGCTTCTGCTTCCACCCACCGTCCTTGACCCCTTGCCTGTCTTGTCTTACGCTCCTGCTTCAAGGCCCAGTGGCACCTTGCAATGTAGGGAGGGAATCCCTAACTCCACAGCCGTGTCTGTCTTCCCATGTGTTGCCCAGTATCTTTGGCCACTTTCATTATTGTTTTTGTCACATTCCACTGTAATTACAA
>NW_012118154.1:3610768-3612002 GCF_000951035.1 Colobus angolensis palliatus | reverse complement strand
AGGGGGGGGTCTGGATATTAGTTGCTGTGGGCACCTAGCCTGGCCCCTAGCAAACAGTAGGTCTTCAATGCATGTTGAGTCAATGAATGAATGAATGTCTGGATAACTGCCAAAATAAGTGGTCTATACAGAGGGGAGGAAGGCTGACCTGGGCATGAAGAGTAGGGAGGGCAGAGAAGACAGGACGTTCCTAGCTATGGAGCCAGTCTGAGCAAAGGCTGCTTGTAGCCAAAGGCCATGGTGTGCCAGAACCATGGAGGGCTTGCCTGGTATCATTTGTCTCCAGCCACAAACCTCACCTGGACCTTCTGTCCTGCCTGGCAATCTTACGTTCCCCCACGAAGCTTGCTTTCATAATCAGCAAGATGAGATTTTTTACCATTTCTCCTCAAATCTCCTGTCTCCATCTCCCTAGTTGTCCAGAGAACCTAGAAGTCATCGAGCAAAGGCTCCCTCATCTCCCCCCAGCAAATCTACAAACCCACCTGTTCTCTTGTGCTCCTTTGACCCTCTGGTAATGGTGGGAGATGTGTCCTCTCTTCTTTCTGGAAACTTCCCTTTCCCCTTTTTGGATGTGGCCCCTGCATGGACCCCTCACCCCTGCACCAGCCACCTCGCCTTTCATGCAGACCATGTCCAGTACACAGGCACATTCTAGCTGGGTTCAAATCTTGGCTCCACCACTTAGTATCTCATGGCCTCAGACAAGTTGTGTAACCTCCATCTGTAAAATGGAGGTAATTAGAGTATCTTCCTTTTAGGGCTGTTGTGAGGATTAGATAAGACCAAATACAAGTGCCAGACACAGTGCCTATCTCAAGAAAGCCCTCAGTATGTGTTAGTTCAGATAAAAATAGTATTATTCACAGAACTAAACTTTTCCTTGGTCCACACAACCCTCCACCTGCTGGCCTATTTCTCTGCTCCTTGTTACAGAGAAACATCTAAAAAGGCTTGTCCTAGGCCAGGTGCAGTGGCTCATGCTTGTAATCCCAGCACTTTGGGAGGCTGAGGAGGGTGAATCACCTGAGGTCGGGAGTTTGAGACCAGCCTGACCAACATGGAGAAACCCTATCTTACAAAATTAGCCGAGTATGGTGGCGCATGCCTGTAATCCCAGCTACTCAGGAGGCTAAGGCAGGAGAATTGCTTGAACCCGGGAGGCAGGGGTTGTGGTGAGCCGAGATTGCGCCACTGCACTCCAGCCTGGGCAACAAGAGCAAAACTCCGTCTA
>NW_012118154.1:3606971-3609654 GCF_000951035.1 Colobus angolensis palliatus | reverse complement strand
CACGCCTGTAATCCCAGCTACTTGGGAGGCTAAGGCAGGAGAATCTCTTGAACCTGGGAGGTGGAGGTTGCAGTGAGCTGAGATCACACCACTGCACTCCAGCCTGGGTGACAGAGTGAGACTCTGTCTTAAAAAAAATAAAAAATCTAGAAGTCATCTGTGATTCCTCCCTTTCTTTCATTCTTCACCTCCAACCCATAAGTCAGTAATATCTTCAGGTCACAGGCTGAACCCATCCACTTCTCACCATCTCTGCTGTGAACCCCTCGGCTGAGCACCCCTCATGCCCCCCTGCCTCACAGTGGAAGGGCGTTCTGGGTGAGGGGATGGTATGTGCAAAGTCCAGAAGAGGTACACCGGGAGCAGGGGTGTCAGCCCAGCACGCATGAAGACAGCATAAGAGTGCAGGGAAATTAGGTTGAGACCAGACCACGAAGAGACCGGAAGCCATGTAGAGAGCCAATACCATAACAAAAGTGAAGTTTAGGGGCTCAGCATGGCAGCACAGGTCGGATGGAGTGGAGGGGTGCGGAGGGTGTGGAGTGGGGAAGGAGCAAGGGGCTGCGTTTGAGGTCCTGAGGTCACGGTGCTGAAGTAGAGGGTGGGGTAGAAATGGAAAAGATGAGCAGACACTAGCAGCATTTTGAGAAAAAGATCATCAGGACATGGAATATGGAGGAGAAAAAAAAAAAAGAATGAAAAGTGCTTCCTGGAGAAGAAGGAGGGCTGAAGGAGAGAGCTGGGGCAGTGATTTGCTGGGGGACCTGGGCAGAGTTCCGGGGAAAGGCAGCGGTGTTTCGTGGGGTCACATGCCTGGGTCACAGAGAGAACCAAGACCTTCATGAACTGGCTTCTGTGGTTCTGAGACTGCTGGCAGGGAAAGGAGTGGGAGGCCAAAGGTTTTGAGGGGCCCTTTTCCCAGGAGGCCAGTCTGTTGGGAGGGGGGATGGGGTCTCACCCGCCTGCGCTCCATCCTGTCCAGGTCGTGGATGAACTGTAAAGCACAGGAAAGGGTTGATGAGACCTGCCCTGCCCCTCTGCCACCTGCCCCTCTTCTCCCGGGTATGGCTTACCCATCACCCACCTTCATAATGGGCTGCGATCGCTCTTCGAGCCCGTGTTTTCCGGCCTTTAGGTGCTGAGGATCAAGGAAAGACAGATGAACAAAGCGGGCCCTGCTGGGGGTCCCAGAGCCACTCTCCCAGCCCCGTTCCCCTCTCAGGGAGCCTGGCATCCTTATTCTTGTCCAGACTCCTGGTCTTAGAATCTCAGGCCTCATCTTCCTCGGTAAATAGAGTGACTATAATTTGTCATCCACACGGGGATACTTATGAGAGCAAAACAGGAAGCTGCTACTAATCACTGAGATAACAGGTGGGGGCCAGGACAGTTGCATGCCGACTTGGACACATGGTCATTAGGCCACCCCATCATCCCATTCCTAAATCTCTTTGCCTACTGGGGTCCAGGCCTCCGACTCCCCAGCCTAGTCTCCATCAGGATCCCAGTAGTTCTTCTAACTCATGGCCACCCCGCCTTCCTGTTTGGGGTAGGGTCTGAAGGAGTACATCCATGTGACAGAAGAAGCTTCACAGGAGGGCGAGAATCCCTAGGTTTGAGTCTTGGCTGCTTAGCCGCGTGACTCTGAGCCTCCTTTCACCCTCCGTGCCTCAGTTTCTCCCTGTGGATAATGGCTTTTGCTCTGCCCACTTCCTGAGGCTGGGACAGAGGGATACTCACCACTTCTGCGAGGCCGAACTAGTCGGTTCAGGAAAGGCACAGGATCCCGGCTTTCTTCTGTCTGGGGATTCAGTTCCTAGGGGAATTAGGGCAGGGTTCAACCAGGGACTCCCAAAGATAAAAAGTGAGACAGACGGGGCCTGCCAGGAGAGCCACCAGCCAGCAATAGGCACAGAAGTCTTAGGGACAGATTAAGCCCCTCAGCCCACTACAGCTGGGGCCCCGGGCAAAGGCGAGGTTGGGAGTCAGGCCCCAAGTCTCACCCTTTCCTCCAGACCAGCTACACTTTCCCACCCACACACAACCAATGCAGACCCTGCACTCAACTGACACATTGCACACACGCCCACACCCAGTCACCAAGCACAGAGGATACGCACCCTGTACACAACCACACCCCTCTTCCACGCAGACTCACATATCTCATACATCCAGGTCACCCCCAGCCAATCAACACCTCAGACTCAGGTGGCACAACCCCAGCACAAACCCCTCACACAGAGTTGTCACCACGCACACACACCCCTACAGACACACACCCATGCACGCACTGTGTTCACACACCTCGTGTGCGGCTGGCACAGCTGCACACACCTGCAGCCTCAGCTGTGCACACTTCCCATGGCCCAGCAGCCTGCAGACCGCGCCCACGCCCACTCACCGACGGGTCCTGGTCTTCCTCTGCCACCAGCTCCTCCTGGGCAGGCTCCTGCTGGGAAGGAGGCAGCGTCACCCTGTGCCTCTCCACCTGACATCTCGCCCTCCACCCATCCTCCCTTCCCCTTGCCTTCAGCCCACCCGGCCCCCAGCGGCCCCTCTGCAGTCTCAGCTCCTGATGTGCCCAAGAAAGGGTGCGCAGCGGGGCCTCACCTGGGCGGACAGCGATGCCCGGCTCCCCAGGCTGACCACGGCCAGCAGGAGGCCGAGGCAGGCCAGCGCCAGG
>NW_012118154.1:3602822-3604656 GCF_000951035.1 Colobus angolensis palliatus | reverse complement strand
AATAATAATAATAAATAAATAATAAAATAAAAATAAATAAATACAGGTTGGGTATCACAGCTCATGTCTGTACCCCTAGAGCTTTGAGAGGCTTAGACGAGAGGATCTCTTGAGGCCAGGAGTTCAAGACCAGCCTGGGCAACGTAGTGAGAACCCCTCTCCATCTCTACAAAAAATACAAGAAAAATTATCCAGGTGTGATGGCATGCCCCTGTAGTCCCAGCTGGAGGCTAAGTCAGGAGGATCACTTCAGCCCAGGAGTTTGAGGTTGCAGTGAGCTATGATCACCCCATTGAACCGAAGCCTGGGCAGCAGAGTGAGACCCTGTCTCTATAACAAATAAAATAAATAGGCCGGGCGCAGTGGCTCATGCCTGTAATCCCAGCACTTTGGGAGGCCAAAGTGGGTGGATCACCTGAGGTCAGGAGTTCAAGACTAGCCTGGCCAACATGTAGTGAAACGCCATCTCTACTAAAAAATACAAAAATTAGCTGGGCGTGGTGGCACACGCCTGTAGTCCCAGCTACTTGGGAAGCTGAGGCAGGAGAATTGCTCAAACCCAAGAGGTAGAGGTTGCAGTGAGGCGAGATTGTGCCATTGCACTCCAGCCTGGGTGACAGAGCGAGAGTTCATCTCTCAAAAAAATAAAAATAAAAAATAAAATAAAATAAATGAAACACAAGTTATAACATGACACAATTGTATTTAATTGATACAGTATCAATTTAGGGCCTTAGTGCTTGCTTGCCACATTGTCCTTTGAGTGACACATGGATTATGGGATTGAGAAACAATGTTCACGTGGCCATAATAATATAAATATCCTTGACTGGATTTCAACTTTCAGAGTCAACCTGTAGAAAAATCCAGAAGACTTAATGGCAGCAAAGACTGCAAAGGCCCACAATTTTAACTTTTTTTTTTTTTTTGAAATGGAGTCTCGTTCTGTCACCCAGGCTGGAGTGCAATGGCACAATCTCGGCTCACTGCAACCTCTGCCTCCCAGGTTCAAGTGATTCTCCTGCCTCAGCCTCCCGAGTAGCTGGGATTACAGATGCACACCACCATGCCTGGCTAATTTTTGTATTCTTAGTAGAGACAGGGTTTCACCATGTTGGTCAGGCTGGTCTCAAGCTCTTGACCTCGTGATCCACCTGCCTCGGCCTCCCAAAGTGCTGGGATTACAGGCATGAGCCACCGTGCCCTGCCTTTGACTTTTGTTAACATGAAGCTGAGAAAAGGTCACATGTGGAAGTGAGGAAAGAAAGAGGAATTGCAAGCTGTTTCTCTCACCAGAGAAATGACAAAAATAGGTGGAATAGGCCGGGTGCGGTGGCTCACACCTGTAATCCCAGCACTTTGGGAGGCTGAGGCGGGCAAATCACGAGGTCAGTAGCTCAAGACCAGTCTGGCCCACATGGTGAAACCCTGTCTCTACTAAAAATACAAAAATTCACCAGGCGTGGTGGCACACATCTGTAATCCCAGCTAGTCAGGAGGCTGAGGCATGAGAATCTCTTGACCTGGGAGGCGGAGGTTGCAGTGAACTAAGGTCATGCCATTGCACTCCAGCCTGGGCAACAGAGCAGAACTCTGTCTCAAAAAGAAAAAAAAAAAAAAAGATGGAAGAACAGAGGTTTACTTATATATAACCAAAATAATTAATATTAAGGTAATACAGTCATCACTGGGGAGAGAAATGAAAGAGACAACGTGAGTTTAAAAATTCATGTTTTTGGCTGGACATAGTGGCTCACCTGTAATCCCAGCACTTTGGGAGGCCGAGGCAGGTGGATCACGAGGTCAGGAGTTTGAGACCAGCCTGAGCAACATG
>NW_012118154.1:3598447-3601907 GCF_000951035.1 Colobus angolensis palliatus | reverse complement strand
ATCTGAAAAAAAAAAAGAAAAAGAAAAAAGAAGAAAGAAAAGAAGAGAAAAGATGGAATTTCACTCTTGTCACCCAGGCTGGAGTGCAATGACGGATCTCAGCTCACTACAACCTCTGCCTCCTGGGTTCAAGCGACTCTCCTGTCTCAGCCTACTGAGTAGCTGGGATTACAGGCACCTGCCACCACGCCAGGCTAATTTTTGCATTTTTGGAAGAGATGGGGGTTTCACCATGTTGGTCAGGCTGGTCTCAAACTCTCCACCTCAGGTGATCCACCCGCCTCAGCTTTCCAAAGTGCTGGGATTGCAGGCGTGAGCCACCGCGCCTGGCCTCTACTTGATTTTTATTATCAGGTGAATGTAGCATTTTAATTTGTAAAAAGAAAAAATTGTACAGCAGGAAGCCTGCTGAGGATAGGGAAAGTCATTACCCACCTCGGCCAGCATGTGATCACACCTGCTAAAGGAAAAAAACAGAGATTGCAGCCTTGGAGACAGCAGATCATCCTCAGATCCTTTAACTTTGGCTTGAAAAATTAATTCAGTACAGTTAACCTTTTTGTTCTTGGTTTGCGGCCAAAGTTAAAATTAACTTGCATTTTTTAGGACACTGATAGGAAGTAACTTGGGAAACATGTAGGAAAAATACTGAGAGGAAATCTGCCAATATTTTTTATTCCTGCCTTTTTACACTTTTCTTACTTTTCACATTTTTAACCATGATTCTAAAGGAAAAAAAAAGGATTTATCATTTTGTTTTTTGTTTTTCTTTTTGGATATCCGGCTTGATTAATATCCCTTAAATGTAAGGCCATGCGTGGTGGCTCACGCCTGTAATCCTAGCACTTTGGGAGACTGAGGCGGGTGGATCACTTGAGGTCAGGAGTTTGAGACCAGCCTGGCCAACATGGTGAAACCCCGTCTCTACTAAAACTACAAAAATTATCCGGGTGTGGTGGCGCACGCCTGTAATCCCACTTAGGAGGCTGAGGCAGGAGAAGAGCTTGAAGCCAAGAGGCGGAGGTTGCAGCAAGCCGAGATCCCAGCTACTTGGGAGACTGAGGCAGGAGAATCGCTTGAACCCGGGAGGCAGAGGTTGCAGTGATCTGAGATCGTGCAATTGCACTTAAGCCTGGGCAACAAGAGTGAAACTCCATCTCAAAAACATCACTTAAATGCAAATAGAGAATTTCACGTAGTCTGTAAGGGTAGGGACTATGTATGTTTTGCTGGCATTGTATTTCCAGGGCCAGCAAAATTTGTTGAATGAATAAATATGGCCCAGCCTCCCCAGTCTGGCAGTGACTACTGAATATGGTGATACTGGCAAACCTGAGAGCGGACAGTGACCATCCTAGTTTGCCAGAGACTGAGGAGGTTCCCAGGATGAGGGACTTTCAATGCTAAAACCAGGACAGTTCTGGAAAAAACCAGGATGAGTTGCTATGTGCCACCATCCTGGGCTCTTCCCCAGACTTCACCTACCATCTCTTCACTGATGACCCTCCTGTCCTCTTCTCCCCACTTCCTCAGTGAACATGGACTCCACGTGGTTGGCCATCACCACGGGTCTCTCATACTAAATCCAGCAGATACACCTTGGCCCTCATCTTACTTATTTGCAGCCTCTATGATTATTTCCCGCTCTCACTCTGAAACCTTCCTTCCTTGGCCTCTTACCATTCTGGCTTCTAGTTTCCTTCACTGGTTATTTTAAGAACATAAATGTGCTATATTTAAGCTGGTTCATTCATTATATTACCAAGTTTGGTATCACAAACAGACTTCATATAGAACTGCTATCATCCTTCCTTCCCCTCCTTCCCTGCCTCCCTCTGTTCCTTCCGTTCCTTTCTTTCATAATAAGATATTCCAGCTGCACCTTGTACTTCCTCAGCACCAGCCCTGAGATCAGAAGCCATTTCTTCAAGGAATGGTGCCCTTTCACGGAGAAGGATATTTAGCCACTAAGATCTGGGCACCGGGTAAACTCAGCATTCCTGGAAGTGATGCCTTTCAGCAGACAAAGATAGGATAGATACATATTGCATAAGTTCACAAGGACAGTCTCATTTTGGTCCAACATCACAACATTCTGCCTCACGTCCCCCGTCCCATGTACGTATCCCCTGTGTTAGTCTCAATGACAGTGCTATGTTTCCATCATTGTATTTCTCACAACTCACACGTCTGGTCTCCCTCCCTCACTCAACCGTGAAGTTCCACTGGTTCACGGGCCAAGTCTGTCTTGTAGACCGTTGTTTCTCTGGTGTCTTGCTTAGTGCCTGACGCACAGTAGGCACTTTATGTATTTGTTGAATGAATGGGTGATCCCAGGGAATTCCCCAAGAGACTCTACCTGGGCCTTCTCTCCCTGGTTAGGGGCTCCCTCTGATCCACAGACGCCTGTTTTTGCCCCAACCACACCACTATCTCATAATGTTACCATCTGTGCTCATCTGACTCTCCTACTGTCATGTCATGGGGGTGAGGACTGTGGTGTACTCATCTTCGTTCCCTAGAACCTGGCTAATGCCTTACCATAGTAGTTGCTCAATAAATATTTGTTGCACGGAAGAGTGAATGATTTTGCTCAAATGCCACAGCCAAGATATGGAGGCACCAGAATTCAAACCTGGGTCTCCAAAATGACCTCCTGTCTCCCCACATGTTCCGTTCCCCTCTGGACGAGGGAAGAGAAGACCCAGCCTGATGACAGGGCAGGGCTTGGCGGGCAATTCTGAGCCTGAGCTTTTTTTTTTTTTTTGAGATGAAGTTTTGCTCTTGGGATTTTTTGTTTTGTTTTGTTTTGGGTTTTTTTTTTTTTTTTTTTTGAGACGGAGTTTCACCCTTGTTGCTCAGGCTGGAGTGCAGTATTTTGATCTCCACTCACTGCAAACTCTACCTCCCAGGTTCAAGCCATTCTCCTGCCTCAGCATCCCAAGTAGCTGGGATTACAGGCATGCGCCACCACGCCTGGCTAATTTTGTATTTTGTATTTTTAGTAGAGACAGGGTTTCACCATGTTGGTCAGGCTGGTCTCAAACTCCTG
Source organism: Colobus angolensis palliatus (assembly GCF_000951035.1). Taxonomy (NCBI): domain Eukaryota; kingdom Metazoa; phylum Chordata; class Mammalia; order Primates; family Cercopithecidae; genus Colobus; species Colobus angolensis. The sequence continues at coordinate 3,598,855 of NW_012118154.1, read as the reverse complement.
ATCTCAAGTGATCCCCCCGCCTCGGCCTCCCAAGGTGCTGGGATTACAGGCGTGAGCCACTGCAACCGGCCTGAGCCTGACTTTCATCAGCTCCTTCGCCTTTGTACCTTCTCTGACTATTCCAGTTTCCTGGGACACAAGTTTCCTACCTTTATCCTCAGCTCTCCATCCATTTCTTTTTGTTTGTTTATTTTTTGGAGATGGAGTCTTGCTCTGTCACCTAGGCTGGATGACAGAGCGATTTCGGCTCACTGCAACCTCCGCCTCCCACATTTAAGCGATTCTCGTGCCTCAGCCTCCCTAGTGGCTGGGATTACAGGCATGCGCCATTACGCCCGGCTAATTTTTCTATTTTTAGTAGAGATGGGGTTTCGCCATGTTGGCCAGGTTGGTCTCAAACACCTGACC
>NW_012118154.1:3596761-3598397 GCF_000951035.1 Colobus angolensis palliatus | reverse complement strand
TGGAGTCTTGCTCTGTCACCTAGGCTGGATGACAGAGCGATTTTGGCTCACTGCAACCTCCGCCTCCCACATTTAAGCGATTCTCGTGCCTCAGCCTCCCTAGTGGCTGGGATTACAGGCATGCGCCATTATGCCCGGCTAATTTTTCTATTTTTAGTAGAGATGGGGTTTCGCCATGTTGGCCAGGTTGGTCTCAAACACCTGACCTCAGATGATCCACCCACCTCGGCCTCCCAAAGTGCTGGGATTATAGGCGTGAGCCACCACGCCCGGCCTCTCCATCCATTTCATATCTGCCTCCAGGTAAGATTCAGCCCAGCGCCGGGGCTGAGCATCAGAAGGGGCCATATTCTAGGGACTGGGAGGGGGGTGTACCCTGAACACTCTCTGCTTGACCTGGCTCTTGGGCCTGTAGCTCACACCTGGCTGTGGTGGTGACTTGGTGCTTGGCCTGATGGCAAATGTGATCTATCTGGTTTGGCCCCTGGCTCTTGGTGCCTCCCTTGGCTTCAGCCCTGGGCTGCAGCTTGACTCCATTCTAGCCTGGCTGTGTTGGCTTGGACTGTCTGGCTTCCCTCCAAGCGGGAGTGTGGTAAAAGCAAATACAAGTCCTGATAGCTCAATGGCAGTTGCCTCAGACCCTTCTGGGAAGTCAAATGTAAACACGCAAATCAATAAAAAACAAAAACATTGTGTCTGCCAACAGCCATTAACCCTTTGGCCAGTGGTGGATGAGAAATGGGTAATCTGGGTTCTGGTCCGCACTGGCTTCTGGCTTTTGGCAAGGCCTTGACTGGGCACCCCAGCTCTCTGGGTCTCACATGGAAAAACGGCCTAAAAAGAAATCCAAGGCTGAGCACAGTAACTCACGCCTATAATCACAGCATGTTGGGGCCGGGCGCGGTGGCTCACGCCTGTAATCCCAGCACTTTGAGAGGCCGAGGCGGGCAGATCACGAGGTCAGGAGATCAAGACCATTCTGGCTAACACGGTGAAACCCCGTCTCTATTACAAAAAATTAGCCGGGTGTGGTGGCAGGTGCCTGTAGTCCCAGCTAATCCGGAAGCTGAGGCAGGAGAATGGCGTGAGCTCGGGAGGCGGAGCTTGCAGTGAGCCAAGATCGGGCCACTGCACTCCAGTCGGGGTGACAGAGCAAGACTCCGTCTCAAAAACAAAACAAAACGAAACAAAAACAACATGTTGGGAGGCCGAGGCAGGAAGATTGCTTAAAGCCCAGGCATTCAAGACCAGCTATCTGGGCAACATAGCCAGAACATGTCTCTACAAACAGTTTAAAAATTAGCCAGACGCAGTGGCCTGTCCCTGTAGTCCCAGCTACTTAGCAGGCTGAGGTGAGAGGATCCTGTGATCTCATGACTGCACTCTAGTCCGGGCAACAGAGCAAGACTTTGTCTCAAAAAAAAAAAAGAAAGGAAGGAAGGAAGGAGAGAGAAAGGAAGGAAGGAAGGAAGGGAGAGGCTGGGCGCGGTGGCTCACCCCTGTAATCCCAGCACTTAGGGAAGCTGAGGTGGGCGGATCCCGAGGTCAGGAGTTCAAGACTAGCCTGGCCAACATGTAGTGAAACGCCATCTCTACTAAAAAATACAAAAATTAGCTGGGCGTGGTGGCACACGCC
>NW_012118154.1:3592450-3596272 GCF_000951035.1 Colobus angolensis palliatus | reverse complement strand
ATTACCTATAATATATACTATATAACATATTATATTATATGTCATATATTATATCTGTCATATATTATATATTTATGTCATATATATAATATATAATGACAAAACCAAATGCATACATGCGGCTATGAAAGAAACAAGCTCTGAGATATATTGTTAAGCAAATAAAGCAAGAATACAAAGACACATGTAAACATACACTCATAGAGCTCTTATTTGCATGGCCTATGTTTCTGGAAGAAGACACAGAAACTGGCCTCTGTGGAAGAGAAATTGGGTATGTGGGGTCTGGTGAGAGAGAATTTTCACCATACACTCTTATTCCCATATGTATGTCTCATTCATTGTAAATAAACAAATAATTAATGTTTTGCAAAGAAGAAGGGAATTATCAACAATTTTCAAAATGTGTGTTTTCAAAACTAACTTCAATCCAAATCTAATTGAAACCTAGGCTGGGCATGGTGGCTTACACCTATAGTCCCAGCACTTTAGGAGGCAGAGGTGGGAGGATCACTTGAGCCCAGGAGTTCAAAACCAGGCTGGACAACACAACCAGACCTTATTCTCCACAAAAAATCATTTTTGGAACCTGGGAGGCGGAGGTTGCAATGAGCTGAGATCGTGCCATAGCACTTCAGCCTGGGCAACAGAGCAAGACTCAAAAAAAAAAAAAAAAAAGAAAAAAGAAATCTGGCTGGGCCTAGGCCAAGCTAACTATGGGAGGAATTTAGTTTATAGTTTAACGTTGAACAAGGATGACAGCAGTCCCTTCCCAGAGCTGACCCCTCTGGGGACCAAAATCACCTTTTGTAAGACTAATGGAAGGCCACAATGATAGGATTATGGGAGGGGCATGAATTCTGCTAAATGTAGGCATAGTTAAATGATAACCAGCCATTCTTCTATAATTCCTTGATGTTCAGGGGTCATGTAGCCAGAGGTCACAAGATTTGTAACTTCCCCAGTTGTTTCTATAGATAACATCACTATTATCAAAACCTAAGATTGGTCTTTTTCAGATATTTTTCAGACATTTACATGTGGGCAGACCAACGGAAGCCACCTGGATTGTGACTTATACCAAGAAGCCAACTCAGCCCATCCTGATGAGATGGGATATTTCCCTTGACCCCCCTCACAGGCAGGAACTGGAGTGGCTCCTTTAACTCAGCCTGCCGCTGGTCACTCCTCGTGGGAAGGGAGCACGTGAGCAAGTGAGTGCGGTAACTGGAACCAACAAATGCTGGAACCAGCCAGTCACTCCTTTCTGGTGGGAGCAGGCTCTGTACAACCCCACAACAGCATCCAAGAGTGTTACAACCAATGCTTTTTCAACTCTGCCATCCAGGGACAGCCAAATACCAACCAGTTCGGTGGAGGGTCAAGGTGGCATCCCCTGCCCGCTCAGCCCTCAGGTTCTGTCCATCCAGCAGCCAGGAAGAATCAGGCCACTTCCTGAAGTTAGCCGTGTCTGTCTGTAATCTCTGGTGCTCAGATGCTGCTCTGCTCGCCACTCAGCTGCTTGTATCCTCAATACATAGTTGTTTGTGTTGCTCTGCCAGCTGAAGTCTGTTATGGGCACGGGATAAGGGCGGAGCAGGCCAAAAAGGCAACATTTGGGTGGGAAAATAGGGTCAGCTGTTTTCATTTAGGGGTAGAGTTCCAGGCTTAAGGGTGGGGTTTATCTGGGAGCCCAGCCCTTCTGTATCACTGTGACCCCCACCCAGAAACTGACTCAATGCGGAGAAGACAGTTTGGACACTTCCATTATTTCATACCCAACCAGCAGCGCCCATTCCCTAGCTCCCAACACCACATTATTCTTAAAAACCCTAACTGCCAACTTCTTGGGGAGGTGGATTTGAGAAAAATCTCCCGTCCTTCCACTTGGCTGCCTCATGGTAAACTCTCTGTTGCAACACCACTGTCTCAGTGAATTGACTTAATCTGTGCAGCAAACAAGAAGACTCTGTTAGGCTGTAACACTGAGACAAGTAGGACGGAAGCCTCCACCTCTGTCCTTGTCTGTGGCTGAATTGTTAGGCTTTTCAGTTGACATCAACAAAAAGTATCCCTAGACTTAAACAGAAAAGGAGGTTATTGAAAGGCCACAGGTGCCTCCCAGAGCTATCAGGAAGGCAGGATAACCAGGCTCAGGAAACAAGCTGGGTTAAGGCAACTGCAGCATGAACAGGGGCCAAAGCTCACTGTAGAGCTGGTCTGGTGAGGACATAGCCTCTTCAGGCCCTGCAGGACAAACACTCATGCCAGGACAGCCAGCACCACTGGCCCTGCATGCTGGAGTCCGCTGCCACCCCTAGGATTGAAGATCTTCTTGTTATTTCCTTGTTGGCCTCACCTGCCCCCAAATCGAGGTCTGAGGGGCTCGGTTCCCCAGTTTATCCTTGGTCACAGGCTCCCCATCAGCTGCAAGGAATGCTGGGAAAGTACAGTTCTGGCTTTGGGGCTCCTGCAGAGGGTGGAAGCCTCTACCCCCTGGAAACATGCATATGACAGTCTAGGGACCAAGGGAAACTTCCCCTTCACCCTCTGAAGGTTTGCTGAAAAATCAGCTCACAAAAGGTAGATTAATTGGAGAAAAGGCATATAAATGTTATTAAAGTGTACATGGGGAAGGACCACAGAGTGATTGCCCACCTCCCAGGGTGGTTGTGAAGCTTACATACCGTACTGGCAAAACAGGTTATGGGAGGAGGGAGAAGAGGAGTTCTGTTGAGGGGAATACTAGGAAGAATGAATGGATCGGGGAACAGAGATGAACTCGTATGTTATTTTGTGAAAGAGTTTGTTCCCGTTAGGTTACATTCTTGGTTTACAGAGAAGGAAAGAAAAAAACAGTTGTTCCTTCTGGTGGGTCTGGACTTTAGGCAGATAAAGGAACTCCACTTTGGGAGAGATAGTGGTGAGCGGGGAAGGTCAGAGAGATCTTGCAGCTCCTTGAGTTCTGTGTGTCAAAGCACCATATGCTGGTCTGAGTGCACTGGTGTTTACAACTAATTGATCACAACCAGTTGCAGATTTATTCGGACCTTCTCCACTCCCACTGCTTCACTGACCAGCCTTAAAAAATAAAAAATAGGCTGGGCGCTGTGGCTCATGCCTGTAATCCCAGCACTTTGTGGGGCCGAGGTGGGTGGATTACCTGAGGTCAGGAGTTCGAGAGACCAGCCTGACCAACATGGAGAGACCCCATCTCTACTAAAATTACAAAATTAGCCGGGCGTGGTGTCACATGCCTGTAATCCCAACTACTCAGGAGGCTGAGGCAGGAGAATTGCTTGAAGTGGGGAGGTGGAGGTTGCAGTGAGCCGTGATCACGCCATTGCACTCCAGCCTGGGCAACAAGAGTGAAACTCCATCTCAAAAATAAAATAAAAATAAATAAATAAGTAAATAAATAAAAAATAGGCCAAGTGCTGTAGCTCATGCCTGTAATCCTAACACTTTGAGAGGCCAAGGAGGGTGGATCGCTTGAGCTCAGGAGTTCAAGACCAGCCTCAGCAACATGGCGAAATCCAGTCTCTACAACAAATACACAAATTAGCTGGGCATGGTGACACATGCCTGTGATCCCAGCTATTTGGGAGGTTGGGAGGTAGAGGTTGCAGTGAGGCAAGATCGCACCACTGCAGTCTAGCCTGGGTGACAGAGCGAGACTTTGTCTCAAAAAAAGAAATTTAAAAAGCCATTTAAAGTAATTGTCCTGGCCGGGCGCGGTGGCTCAAGCCTGTAATCCCAGCACTTTGGGAGGCCGAGACGGGCGGATCACGAGGTCAGGAGTTCGAGACCATCCTGGCTAAC
>NW_012118154.1:3587627-3589362 GCF_000951035.1 Colobus angolensis palliatus | reverse complement strand
GTGGCTCACGCCTGTAATCCCAGCACTTTGGGAGGCTGAAGCAGGGAGATCACGAGCTCAGGAGATCGAGACCATCTTGGCTAACACGGTAAAACCCCATCTCTACTAAAAATACAAAACATTAGCCGGGCGTGGTGGTGGGCGCCTGTAGTCCCAGCTACTCGGGAGGCTGAGGCAGGAGAATGGCGTGGACCCTGGAGGCGGGGCTTGCACTGAGCCAGATAGCACCACTGCACTCCAGCCTGGGTGACAGAGTGAGACTCCGTCTAAAAAAAAAAAGAAAGAAAGAAAAAATAAATAAAGAAAAACTGAATAAAATTTGTTAAGAACAATGAGAGGCTGAAACTTGCTCCATAAGTTACTCTCTATCCACACCCCACACTCCCACTAAGCTCTGTCTGATGGAAATGCCAGTCTGCACAGGTGTAAGCAAAAAGATAGGGCTGCCTCTCCCCTCAACTCCCAATCAGGGGATACGGTGGACAGAGGCTTCACCCCACCTATGGTGGGCCAAGAATACTGGAACCCTGATTGTCCTTGCCCCAGCTCAACTCACTGGGCAGAGGCTCTATGCCAAGGAAAGGCAAGCTGAGAAGATCATGGCTACCACCCCTGCCCAACATCCAGAGCAGTGGCTCAGAAATTTTGCCTAGGGGGAGAGGCACTTCATAAGAATGTGAAGATCTGACAGTGTCTACAGACAAACTGACTTTATTTGAAATAGAGTGGAGGGAAGATCAAGTCTATGGATGCATGCTAAAATAATGGAGATTTTGGTGATAAGCAGATAAGAGAAGGCTGGTACAATTGACTCTTGAACAACATGGATTTGAACTGTACAAGTCCACTTATATGTGGATTTTTTTTATTTTTGAGACGGAGTCTCACTGTGTCGCCCAGGCTAGAGTGCAGTGGCACAATCTTGGCTCACTGCAACCTCCACCTCCCGAGTTCAAGCGATTCTCCTGCCTCAGCCTCCTGAGTAGCTGGGATTACAGGTGTGCACTACCATGCCCGGCTAATTTTTTTTTTTTTTTGCATTTTTAGTAGAGACGGGGCTTCACCGTGTTGGCCATGGTGGTCTCGATGTTCTGACCTTGTGATCTGCCCACCTCGGCCTCCCAAAGTGCTGGGATTACAGGTGTAAACCACTGCGCCCAGCTATATGTGGATTTTCTTCTGCCTCTGCCACCCTAAGACAGCAAGATCAACCCTTCTTCTTCCTCCTCTTCCTCCTCAGCCTACTCAATGTGAAGATATGGATGAAGACCTTTGTGATGATCCACTTCCACTTGATGAATAGTAAATATATTTTCACTTTCTTATGATACCAGAGGGCTGGAGGAGATCCCCAAATGCTGGTGGGACCTTGACCCCAGCCAGTATCCAGGCTTTTGACATCATTGAATTCAAGGATGAGTTGGAAAATAGTGAAAGTGCGGAGATGTACATGCTCAAGAAAGGGGAAGACAGGTGTACTCATACAGAGTCTTGAGGAACCGAGTTGGGGACTGCTACCTTTATGGATTTCTTTAACCAAGGGGTGCAATATTCATGAATTTTCAAAAAAAGGTGGAGATTTCTCAGAAATGTGATGCTACCCATTTTTACACCAAATATGGGTGTTCTCAAAACTGTTCCAGCACTGGTAGGTGTGTATTTAGTACGTTAATGAGCATATAATGAGGTCCTAGGTGAAACCTAGGTTGAACCCAGCACCATGTTGGGTCCAGTC
>NW_012118154.1:3585426-3587227 GCF_000951035.1 Colobus angolensis palliatus | reverse complement strand
TCGCCCGGCTAGTTTTTTTGTATTTTTTTTTTTTAGTAGAGACGGGGTTTCACCACATTCGCCAGGATGGTCTCGATCTCCTGACCTCGTGATCCACCCATCTCGGCCTCCCAAAGTGCTGGGATTATAGGCTTGAGCCACCGCACCCGGCCATATTTTTCTTTTTTTATTTATACACACACACATACACACACACACACTTGCACACACACTTGCACACACACGTATATATGTTTCGGTTTGTTTGTTTCAAGAGACAGGGTCTCACTATGTTACCAAAGCTGGTCTCAAACTTCTGGGCTCAAGCAATCCTTCTGCCTTAGCCTCTTGAGTAGCTGGGATTATAAGCACATACTATTGTTCCTAGACCAAACTGAGGGTTGGGCTGCTATTTCTCGTGGCCCAGTAATGAGATGCAGATGAACTGGGGAGGAAGAGAGTTCTTATTTGTGCAACCTGTTACAGGGAGAAGGCCTGGAAATTATCACCAGACAAACTCAAAATTACAAAGTTTTCCAGAGTTTATATACCTTCTGACCTATATGTCTACGTGTAAGTGTGCATTCATCTAAAGACATACGTGATTAACTTCTTTATGTGTATATTTTTGAGACAGAGTTTCACTGTGTCGCCCAGGCTGGAGTACAGTGGCATGATCTCGGCTCACTGCAACCTTCACCTCCTGGGTTCAAGTGATTCTCCTGCCTCAGCTTCCTGAGTAGCTGGGACTACAGGCATGTGCCACCATGACCGGCTAATTTTTTTTTATTTTATTTTTTGTATTTTTAATAGAGACAGGGTTTCGCTATGTTAGTCAGGCTGCTCTCAAACTCCTGACCTCAAATGATTCGCCCATCTCGGCCTCCCAAAGTGCTGAGATTACAGGCATGAGCCACCATGCGGAGCCGGTTAACTTCTTTTAATCTGTAACTAAGGTCTGAGTCCTGAAGACACTCCTCTGGAGCCTAAGTAGATTTACTTAATCTAAATGGGTCCAGGTGCTGGGGCGATTACCCTTATCTTGTTTCCTGCTAAATCACGGAGGTTTGGGGAGTTCCTTCAGACCCCCAGTAAACTTGTTTGTGGAGGCCTGGAGAGTTTCTTCAGATCCACAATAAAATTTATTGAATCCTAAATGGGTCCTGTTAAGAATTCCTTCGTGATTTTGTCATGCTTTAAGACCCAGGAAAGGCCTAGGCAAAACTCTTGGTGGGCTTTTGTTACATTCCAGCCTTTGTATAAAGGCACTGGCTTTTAATATTTAACTTAACCACTCAATCAGTACTGAACCAGTTGTTATGGAGGCCTGCGTTAGTGAGACCCGGCCTGCCACAGTACCACCACGCCCAGCCCTTATGATTTTATCTGTCACACAGGCTGGAGCTTGGTGGCACCAACATCTCCTACTGCAGCCTTGAACTCCTGGACTCAAGTGGTCCTCCTGCTTCAGCCTCCAGAGTAGCTGGGACTACAGGCACATGACACCATGCCTGGCAAATTTTTAAATTATTTGTAGAGATGGGGTCTTGCTATGTTGCCTAGGCTGTTCTCTAACTCCTGGGCTTGACCGATCCTCAAACCTTGACTTCCCAAAGTGTTGGGATTACAGGCATGATTTTCTTAATAGCATTTTCTTTTCTCTAGCTTAAGTTTAAGAATATAGCATATATATAAAACATAAAAAATACATGTTAGTCTGCAATGTGATTGGTAAGGCTTCCAGTCAATAGGAAGCTATTAGTAGTTAAGTTTTTGGGGAGTCAAAAAACTTTTTTCTTTTTCTTTTTTTTTTTTTTTTTTT